>NC_054372.1:77459505-77771172 GCF_017654675.1 Xenopus laevis | reverse complement strand
AAAGTTTTAGAATTTTTAGAGGTACAGTATTTGTAGTTTTAGAGCATCTTTCAGCACCTTTTTTGGTTCATACATTATATATCCGAATTCCACAACATTTGTGGTTTGAGACAATGTGAGTTTAGCTGTGGTTTCAAAAACAACTAAAATGTGAATGCTTATAAATAATATATAATATATAATATAAATAATTCCCTCTGCCATTTATCGTAAGCCCTTTGAAAAGGTTAAATGATAGCTAAACCCCAAAAATTAATATGGTTAAAAATGCCATATTTTATATACTGAACTTATTGCACTAGTTTAAGTTTCAGCTTCTCAATAGCAGCAATAAACAAAGCAGTAAACTTGTCACCAGCTTGGAAATGGCTCTGAACAGCTGTTGAGAAGCGGAGCTTAGGGGTTGTCGCAAATTATCAAGCAGAAAACGAGGTATGTAATATAATGTAATATAAGCTGATGCTACAAGGCTGATTATTACATTATGATGCTAATTGCACTGGTTTATGTGCTGTCATGTAGTAAGTATCTGTATTAACTTCTAATCAGCCTTATATTGTGACATTTATATTCTATATGTACTGTATATTTTGATTCTGTCCCTCAGTTCAGTAACTGATAGCAGCACAGAGCATGTGCAGTGAATCAACAGAGAAAAAGATGGGGAGCTACTGGGGGTGTTTTCAGAGGCACAGATCTCCCCTGCTAAAGGGCTGTGGTTATCTTGACTGGTACATAAGCCCAAAACATAATGTACAATATTTCTAGCCTACTTTTTTAGTTAAGTTTTAGTTCTCCTTTAAGGAACTGTGGACATATAATTAGCATACAGTGTTGAGACTATTTTAGTAGGGTGTACCTTCCGTAGAAAAGAGGCGATTCACAGTTCAGATATGTCTACTGCCTGTGTGCTAAATTGAGAATCAAACATGTTCCTGTAGGGAAGTGTTATTTGCCCTTTCCCTAACTGCATAACCCTGTGACTTTAAATCTGGATCCACCAAAAGCATGGCTGCTGCTTGCACTACAGTGAGACAGTTTTCAGCTACAGCCTAGCCAATCAGCAAGAAGGATTTGCTTCTGACCTTGTGACCTCTCTGAAAGAAGTTTAGAGCCAAAATTAAAGTGAGGCTTAGGTTAACATCCACTCACTTTATTCTTAAACTATGGAGTTAATTTAGCTACTACTGTGCTACTGGATGTAGGTCTCACCATCCATCCACCTTTGCGAGTTTTTAATTAATTGTTTTTTAAGGACACGGTCTTGCATTGCGTCATTACACGCAGTGATTTTGTTGTTATTATTTGGGTTGTGGAGCGTTCTGGTGGCTCACGTGTTATGTGTTTACAATTTTAACGGCAACATTAAAGGTTAAATTTTAACTACTTCTTTGAATATAGATTTTTGGGGCTGGTGTTCTGAACTGGGTTGCAGAGGGGCGGGGCACGTCGCTCCTGTAGTAGCAGGGGGCACGACTCCAATCCTAGTGTTCTTTCTTTAATTACATGTTAATCTATTTACAACCTTGCGGAACATATCCATCCTATAATAATTTTTGTTACATTGGTGATGCAGTTTTCTCACTTAACCAGGAAGAAAAGAAGAAGAAAGCATGGTCTCACTCTCTGCACAGAACTACTGAGAGCAGCCTGAGATTTCTCCTCTCTACTGTGAGTGTTCCAGCTGATGTATTTCAGTAGGAAGCTAGGGATTTCAACTATAGAATATTTACCCATATAGGGAATCCCATAGTCAGAGCACAGGGAGTTAGTTAACCCTTTCCAGTCAGCCATCATAGTGACTGGAACTAGTGCAGCTGCCTGAGCTATTGCTAGGGAAGTAGATAGATAGGACTTCAGCCCTGTAGTGAGTAGCCAGCGTGTACACTGCATCTGGACTGTGGATTTCCCACCAGCCTCCGTGACAGTGGATCTCCTCAGGAATTCAGGAAGCCTTTCCCTACACAAGCATTTCAAGCTCAGTGTGGCTTAAAGCTGCCAGACTGCTTCCCTGCATCTGCTCTGCCTCACAGGATCTCTTTCTTCTTTCATTATCACTGGGAGTTGGTGAGACCTTCACTTTACACACCCCCGGGTGCATCAATCTGGTGTTGCAACACATACCTCTTCTATTACTACTTTGGTATATACCCTCTGACCCCTAGTGTGCACACACCATTCTTAAAGTGACAGTAGACATTTTCATACAAAGGGTAATACTTATATTGTCTAATATTCATTATTTTATTGTTATCTCACTGTTCTTTTTGCATTGCATATATTGCATTTCTAATATTACATATTACTGAATATCTGCCTATTGCGTGGTTTATTGTCTGCTACAATTGGTACCAAAATCACTGCTATTGCAGTTCCCAGGGAGTTGTATGCCACCAATATCTGGTTTTAGCCCTGGGTGGAGGCACTTAACTTATCCAAACCCTGCAAATCTCCCACTTAGCGGAGGCTTGGGATCTATACTGTTAGCGCCACAGTGTGGCCCTGGATATTCCTGCCAAGAAAGGGTTACATACATAAGTTGCCAATATCTAAACATTGGTAGAACCAGAACATCCTGTTAATGTTTCATGGTTGCTTTGTCTATAAACAGAGTGTTGTGTATCACATCTCCAAGATATTTAAGATGCTTGACTAGCCAGAACCATAATGCTTCCAGTATACTGTAGCTGATGCAGGAATGAGTTCCTCCAGAGGGGGAGGTAATGAGTTAGTAGTGGAGATTTCACTGTAATATTACATTCAGATTTCCCATATCTTGTGCAAACCACCACATGCTAGTTGTAATGCTAGGTAATAAAAAAAACATTTGGAAGTCCAAGCCCACCACCCCTAGGGAGCAGTGTCTTAGCAGATAGTCTGACCATCTTATTATTCCACTGGAAGGAGTTTATTAGTGACAGTAACTTTTGACAGATTTATTTAGGAAGTGGCACTAGGCAGCTATGAAATACATATAGATATTTAGGTCAGTATACCATTCTTAATTACAGTATATTCACTCTTCCCAAAAGTGTCAGTGGTAGAGAGTCCCAAACAGTTTTTCAGTTTCTCATTAATAGTTAAAATGTTCAATGGGGATGAACTGGTCCATACTGAGGTACTTTTTGTATTTCCGAACAACACAACACCAACACGTCCTTTACAGTTATTCCTTTTTCAATTGCCCCGCCTATGACTAAAGTACAAAATGGTCAGGTAGTGTCAGCTGTCAATGTTTTTAGATGATGTGGAATAAAGTTTACATTTTTAATTAACTCATCAGTTGAGGCTATTCCTCATTTTGTCCTATTGTAAGTGCAAACATCATAGGTGACAGTGGGCTCCCTCAATGAGTGTCCCCATACAAAGGAGGGGGTAATCACTTAATTGACATCAGTTTATTCTAATGCATCTGTATCTATTTAATAAAGGCTCTGTACAGCAGACCTTGTCAGCAGAAGGTTGTATAACTGTTGCACAACAAAACTACATTGGTTGGACATTTGTACCTGACTTTTGTGACAAACAGTCGGAATAAGTGATGTGATAAAACAACTTGACATGAAATAAGCATGAATAAAAATACACTTATCATAACAAGTTTCTGAAGGAAAGGATCATTCTATAAAAACAAGTAATTCTTCTTTAAAATACACACTTTCTCTGACCAATCAGTAATATAAAACAATAAATAAATAATTATTATTTATTAGAGACTGAATATCACATGTAAGTTCAACACAAGTTTAATAAAACTAGAGTTAGAAATCATTAAACCATAGTGTCCTTTGAGAGGAAAGAAAAGTAAGTTTGGATATATAAAACACAGATTTATACATGTCAGTCCATCAACTTTAGAACAAGAATCTTTGGAGAGCAGTATTTTATCACACAATTTATTGCGTTTGATTTTCAGTAATTTAGTATTTATACCCTGCTGCATTATACTTCCGAAATATAAGCAAAGAACAGGGAACAACACAATAACATATATCATAGATGAGGTTTTAAAAGGATTCACACCTATCAAGCTCAACCTTATTGTCTAAGTGAGCCAGCCTAAATTATAGGTGATCCAGAGGAAGTTGAAGGTAAAAAATTTCATCTGAAGCCTCTCCAATTTGCCTCAGAGGGGAAAAATATTCTTTCTGATTCAAAGAGAGAAGTGAGGCTAGTCACTGGATCATCTTTGTACTTAAACCTTAATTTCAATAGCCCTGTCCTTTTCTACTTTCTAAAAAGCCATGCATTGCACAATTTTACAGCTCTCGCAGAATAACCCTTTCCGAATATTTGGATGGAATCTCCTTTCTTCTGAGTGGAATGGATGTCCCTGTGTCCCAGAGGGATTATTATATAATCCTTTTACAGTTTATATTTATACTTAGTTTCACATCCACCCCCCTCCCGAACTTAACCAACTCTTCTCCAGCATAAGCAACTTCAACTTGGTCTTTGTTAATAACTGAGACTTTCCATACCCTTTACCAGCTTAGTTGATCTTCTTTGGACTCTCTCTCTCTAATAATAATATCGATAGTTGAGCACTGGAGACCAAAATTGAAAGGCATGTTCTAGATGGGGCTCAAGGTATTGAGCTGTATTAAATATGATATATATTACAGAGAGCTTTCTGTAATATATATCCTTTTTAATACAGCTCAAAATCGTGTTTGCCCTTTCAGCTGCTGAATGTCATTGCTGACTACATCCAAGTTTATTACAATATATACAGAGACTACAAGGTCCTTCTCCATTATGGATTTATAAGTGGCTTGCGTATTTTTACATCCTTAGTGCATGACCTTACATTTATCAACATTGAATTGAATCTGCCACTTAGCTGCCCTGATTGCCAGTTTGTAAAGATAGGATGCCAGATCTTGGATGGAATTAATTGGGCTGAATAGTTTTGTGCCACCTGCAAACACTGATACATTATTTATAATAGGGTTTAATCACTTGTTCCAACAGGTTGGAGTTTCTATCTGTCAGGGGCCTATCAGCTCCTAGTGGAGAAGTCTAGACCAAGGAGGAAGCTTTGGGATAAAGTCCAAGTTTGCGGTAACCAGAAAGGGATCAGAAGTAGTCATTGTCAATTTCCAGGCAATAATTCAAAGGCAGGCAGAATAGAAGCAAGTCTCAGGTTCAGGCAAGGTCAAAAAGTCCAGGAATACAGATGATACAAATTTAGGAACACCCAGGAAAGCTTTAACAAATTCTATAATTGGGCATTTAACTCACGACCTGGAAGTCCTTATATATTTTCAATTTTTGCACCAGGCGTGTGACGTCATTGCGCAAGCGTCACAATGCTGGCATTGGCCCACATGGGTCATTGGCGCCACCATCTTGGACAAGGCACCACCGGAGACAGGAGTGCCATCAGGAGCTCCTGACAGTACCCCCTCCCCCAGGGGGGCCACTGGACCACCATTTCATGGTTTCTTGGGGAACTGCTTGCAGAACTCACATACTAGTTGAGGAGCATGGACATCAGCCTGTTTTATCCAAGAGCACTCCTCGGGACTGAAACCCTCCCATTGGATCAGGAACTGTAGAGACCCTCTAATGCAGTGATCCCCAACCAGTAGCTCGTGAGCAACATGTTGCTCTCCAACCCCTTGGATGTTGCTCCCAGTGGCCTCAAAGCAGGTGATTATTTTTGAATTTTAGGCTTGGAGGCAAGTTTTGGTTGTATAAAAACCAGGCGTTCTGCCAAACAGAGTCTCAATGTAGGTTACAATCCACATAGGGGCTACCAAATGGCCAATCACAGCCCTTATTTGGCACTCCAAGAACATTTTTCATGCTAGTGTTGATCCCCAACTCCTTTTACTTCTGAATGTTGCTCACGGCTTTAAAAGGTTGGGGATCCCTGCTCTAATGATTCCAAAATCTTCTTTACTTTGTATTCTTGTTGACCATCTACGGAGACAGAAGCAGGAGGAGATTGTTACGAAGAGAAGTGATTAAAGTTTGCCAGTTTCACCAGAGATACAGTATATGGAACACATTAGGGATTCGCATCTCGGGGGAAGCTGAAGTCTGACAGCCACAGGATTAACGATCTCCACAATGGGAAATGAACCAACAAATTTTGGACCCGATTTGGGGGAAGGAACTTTACAGTTTGTCCACAACTTTAAATAAAGGAGACGATTTCTGTCTTCGATCAGCATAATTCTTGTGAGACAAGAAACTTTTCTCCAAATCGTCTTGGGTAGCCGACCAAATGGCAGACATGTGGGCTACATGATCATCGGCTGCTGGAACATCAGACAAGAGGAAGTCTTGAAGGAAGGCTTGTTGATGCTGCCCATACACAGTCAAGAAGGGCGATCTAACAGAGGAGGCATGACAAGCATGTTATGAGAGAATTCCGTCCAAGGGAGTAGATCGGCCCAATCGTCCTGACAGAGGGACACATGACTTCTCAGGAACTATTCTAGCACTTGGCTTACTCTTTCAGCTGCCCCGTTAGATTGAGGGTGATAGGCAGAGGAGAATTGGAGAGCGATACCCAGGTTTTTACACAAAGAGTACAAGAACTTACTGGTAACCTCTGTCTGATACAATCTCTGCTGGGAAGATATATTGAATGAACAATTGAGAGAGTTCAATGGCAGAGGGAAGTTTTCGAAGAAGGATAAGTGGCTTTTTTGAAGGATAGGAATGCGGAACTTGGGTGGCACGTATACCATGCCTATGGGGGTATCAGCAGGAGCAGAGGATTGGACAGATAGGATCTGGCTGCCCAGTTGAGGGAACAAGGAAGCAATGATCTTTGTGGGAAGAACAATTGGTTCTTGCTCATAGACAAAAGAGAGAGGTGAGGGAGAAAAGTGGACAGCAGGCAGAACACACATATTCCACATCGGGAGGGGATGTATCAGCTGAGCAACAGTTGACTGAGGAAACTCGGTCATGGTCAGCTAGTGAATTAACTGAAATTGGGCAAAAGTTTACACAAAAGGTTGGAGAGGGATTACTGGAATGGGTTTTACGTGTCTGGGATTTAGGAGGTGATGGTATTATGCTGACGGACAGAGAAGCAGTAGGTTTAGGAAGTGTAGCCAAGGATCCCCGTGTTCGTTTATACATGAAACGTGGGCGTAACACAACTGGGACATTTTCCTTATTGCATTTAATTAGGGATTCTATTGCACAGACTATAGACAGTCCCTATGAATTAATAGACCAGACCCCCTGGGAAGTTACAACAGAGGGGATGCAGAGACTGAGAGCAATGGGATGTATGTCTGGTATCACTCCCGATCCTTTACCTGACAGAGGGGTGAGACATGTAGTGGTTGACTGGGGGGGTCCTGACATGGCTGCTTTTACACCATTGATCAAAAGGAAATTGCTTATCACAGCCCCAGAACAGTTAAAAGCCCCTCTTTTCACTATGTTGAGTGCTTTAGAAGCAAAAGAAGGAAGTACAATTTATGATGCGGCTGTGCTCTTGGGTCAAATGGGAGAAATGAATGTTGACAGAAGTGAAAGGAAACAGCAACGGAGTTTAGCTAAGGGGGGCCAGGAGGGACATACACGTGTTAAAATTACTCGCAGACAAATGTTTCTAGATTTGCTAAACAGTGGTGTGCCAATAGAAACTATTGATGGAAAGGAGACCAAATTTCTGCTCGCTATGTGGAGGGAACTAACAGCAAAGGGGATGTTGAGGCCAGCCAAACCTAAAAAGGTTGCCCTCAGTGATGTTGAAGAATTAACTCTGTCAGCTCCTCCTATAATTGGTTTAGATGAGGAGTTGAGCCCAGTCCCATTATCTCTTCCCTCCACATATATGCAGAGTGTAAGAATCTGTTAGATGACATGAAACACACAGAAGGGAAGGGGTGGCAGTTACCACAGCCAATAGACTGAAGGTGTGGCAGATTCCCAGGGCCTGCCATAACAAAAATCAATGCTAAGAAACCTGGGGATCCATGCCCTTACATACAGTCACTTTATATTGGCAGGGACACAACTCATTCCAAGGTACAACTCAGCCAGACCAACAAAATGCAGCTGCAATGACTGAAGGGTTGGGAGGCAAAGCTGCTGTTGCTGTACCTGTTGGAATGCAATTATGTAAAAGTATTATTTTTTAAGCACAAATCTTTATTTTCTTAGTACCAGATAATATTGTGGGAATGGATATTTTTAAGGTACAATATTTGGTTATACAGTTGGGAACATTTATTGTTGGAGTCAAGAGTTTCACTATAAATGCTGTAATGACAACATTGAATGGACTCCAATTCACATATCACCTCCACCAAACCAAGTGAACCTGAAACAATGCCATCTTCCAGGTGGTCAAAAGGAGATAACAATGGCAACTGAGATGATGGTGGAGGTGAGAGTTTTCAGACTGGTAGTCAGTCTATTCAGTGCCCTAATGTGGCCAGTAAAAGAGACAGATAGCTCTTGGCTTTTAACCATTGATTACAGAGAAGTGGATAAAGTAGAGTCTCCTTTGGCTGTATCAGTGAAAGAAATGGTAACAGCCGTGGAACAAGTGACTGATGCATTTACCAGTTTGGTTACAAATCAAGGATTGGCTCAAAGTATGACTTTCCAATCAAAGTTATTCCACAACTGGTTTTGGACTGTACACAGCACATCACTGGACTGTTTTGTTACTGGATACATTATGTGCTACTGACTGTTTGTTCAGTTTACTTTGTTACAAGGAAAAAGACTGTTTTTCAGTTGAGGGAAAAGGACACAAGTGCCCTGCAAACTGCTATGGAAGAAAAACAATTCCTTGTACTGTACACTGCCCTGCAACCTGATGAAGGAACTATTATGGATGTACCTGTCACAGTCGGGACTGATTTAGCAATATCTGGATGGGTAAATGGTAACGAAATGAACTTGTGTGCAGCTTTTTCACAGAAACTCACTTTCCAGAAGTGGAAATTGCATGTACAAGTAAGGGGGGGAGTGTCAAGTAAATCTTCATCTCAAGTGTCACAGCAGATATCTGGATTAGTTGGATGTGATAACTTTGAGCAACCCGTACTGACACTTTCTCCATCTACCATAAAGGAAGCAGTGACATCGGAGGACTTCATTTTATTGTTTACAGATAGATCTGCCACTATTATAGCTGCCAGACAAGGACACGTCTGGACAACAGCTGCTTTGCAACCTACAGCCCATCCAACTGGAGTGGGTGGATCTAGCCAATATGCTGAATTAATGGCAGTAGTTTCTGTACTGGAGGAAACAAAAGTCTTGTTGAATATATATACAGATGAATGGACAGTGTTCAGAGCTTTGACTGTGATACATATTTTAGGCCAATGGACACATGAGCACTCGGGACATCGAGTGGATCAAGGCACTATGGACTATGCAAAGCATAAAGGAATACCTTTAATCACTGTACTTGCTAAAGACATTGTGCAACAATGCCCTGTATGTCAGAAATTGAAGAAAAGACATAAACTTTCTAGAGTATATTTAACACTACTGACAATGGGACTAATTCTACTGGAGTATATTGGGTGTTTCTTATTTCATATTATCCGCAAGCCACAGGATTAACTGAATACATTAATGGTTTGTTAAAACAGCAGGTAAAACTTTTGGCTCCAACTCATACACTCAGGGGGGTGGAACAAGGTACTGTTATGGGTGGATAATGGGATCATGGAATATACTGCTGAGAGTAAATGTGTATTTCAAGCTAGTAATGATAGTGTGAAATGGGAAACTTAACCTGTTTGTGAGAAAGGTCTATTATATGTGCAGGGGGTTATGTAACATCTTTTTGGATGTGTGTGAAGAAGATACTAATCTTGTTTTATCTTCCAGCCTACTATGAATAGAGAGGTCAATATCCTAAAAACATGGCTGGCAAAATGGTTATACCTTTTCTGATGATTTGTGTGCTCTGATGTGAT
This sequence comes from Xenopus laevis, assembly GCF_017654675.1. Classification (NCBI taxonomy): domain Eukaryota; kingdom Metazoa; phylum Chordata; class Amphibia; order Anura; family Pipidae; genus Xenopus; species Xenopus laevis. The sequence goes on along the minus strand of NC_054372.1, from coordinate 77,761,252 downwards.
ATAACATTTGGTTTATGGAAAGAGAACTCGATTCTACAAATGCTTATACAGACTGCAAAGCAGCAAAATGAATCTAATTATTGGGGGGCATCATTAACATGGACTGAACTAAAGGACTGTTCTTAATTTCTCTTCAGTGGTTAATGCTTCATGGATGGATTACTGGAAGTAAAATCATTGAAAATGCTTATTGGACTATGAAAGAAACAAATTTGGTGGATAAACAAAGTTTTCCATAGAATAAGACACAAATTATTTACTACTGATGATATGATATGGACTTGGTTTGCATCTTGGACAGGGTGGGGCATGAAATTCTGAACAAGTGGGTGCATGTACCTTTATCCCTGATAATGAGGATGTCATTCTAAGCCACATTGAGTAGGTTAAACTGTTGTAGGAAAAATCTAGAGCTATTGCCAAGGATGGTCAATTATTTATTTTATGCTTATGTTTAGCTTTTTCTATTATTCTGAAACTGATTTAATGTATCAAGGCTAGTACCATATCTGACAAGCGTCAGCTATTGCCCATACGTGTCAATGCTATTGAATTGATTTCCTATCATACTTCTCTGTGAATCAAGGGGTGGAATGTAAGGAAAATGAGTGATTCACAGAGCAGAAGATAGAGAGAATAGAACAACAGCTTAAAGATGGCGTCTAGAGCTTTTGGCAATTCAAGGAATGTGACACTGGTTAATGCTTGATTTTCACCATATATAGTATGCTAAGTGTAGTTTTTACCATATATAGTATGCTAGCTGATAAAATGTATAAATCTTCTTATATCCTGTGTGGGGGAAACATATATAAAGCTTCATTTGGGGGGAGGCTCTTTGACTTCTGCCTGGACTTCAGAGTGCCTGGTTATGTTGGAATTGCTGCTGAGCCATTTTATGGAGGGGTCCCTCAGCTAAGTATCAATAAATCTCTTATGTTTGTTTTACTTGTGTGTGTCAGTTTAATCACTCTACAGACTGAACAAGAGCCCAATCTCAATACACACTGTAATAAATTTTGTAAATCAGCAAAAATAAGGCTAAGAAAAGAAATGAAGAGTTAATTCCGGTGGAGGTGAAAACTAACCCTAAAAAGTTTTTTAAATATATTAATAGTAAAAAGATGCAGGTTGAGAGTGATGCTCCATTAAATAATGGTACAAGTATGGTTGTAACAGATATAGAAAAGGCAAATGTGTTAAATCAGTTCTTCTCTTCAGTGTATACAATAGAGGAGTCTGGGTTCACAGGCTCACTTTATAACTGCACGAATGGTTCAGCTCAATCTAGTCAGTGGCTGACTCAGGATATGATTCAAAAAGCTTTAATACAAATTAATGTAAACAAGGCTCCAGGGCCTGATGGCATACACCCCCGGGTTCTAAGAGAGCTTAGTTCAGTTTTAGACCAGCCCTTATTTCTGATTTTCTCAGATTCACTGTCATCTGGTATGGTGCCTATGGATTGGAGAAAAGCTGATGTTATTCCAATATTTAAAAAGGGATTACGATCTCAGCCTGGCAATTACAGGCCAGTGAGCTTGACATCTGTGGTAGGCAACTTATTTGAAGGCTTGTTAAGGGATCATTTTATGATGTGGTAAGTAAGATTGTAAGAGAGTGGGGGGGCAGTAGATGTGATGTATTTGGATTTTGCCAAAGCGTTTGATACTGTGCCCCACAAACGACTGCTTTCTAAACTAAGGTCTATTGGGCTTAATGAAGTCGTTTGCACGTGGATAGGAAACTGGCTACAGGATCGGGTACAGAGGGTGGTTGTTAAAGGGACATGACCAACTAGCATACACAGGGAAATACCACACTTGTAAGAAGGGTTTACACAGGAGTTTATTTCATATATAAAACAAGCAGTAGATCAGGAACACGGAATTAGCATGTGAAATCCCCAAGTCCAAAACACTCCTGGTCAGAAATAAAGAGCTTCCCTTGGAGCAATCCACACCAAGATGCACACTCCCTACAGGCATATCCAAACACAAAGTCAGGGAGTTCCTTTGGGCAATTTCAAAGGGGTAAGGAGCAAAGTGCCTTTGGGTAAATCCACAGAATAACCATACCTCAAGGGGTAGGGAAATCCAAACTGTTGGAAGGAGTCTTCCTGCCTCTGCTAGGATAAATTCCAAGGAACCGCAGAGGAGGGTGCCCTGCCACAGCCAGGTTACACCCCAGATGAACAACAACAACTCTCTATCCCTCCCCTCTGGTATATCTGGCCTTTTCCCCACCCCCAAGGGTTGATTGGCTGGGAGGCCGGCCTTGCTTCTGGTTAACCCAACCCAAGCAGGTCTGATTGGCAGGGGCCCTGCTGCATCATTAGGGGAGGGGGAAATACCTTGGAGGGGTTTGTCCAGCTCTTCTGGAGGGCTATCCTGTGAGCTCCTTTGTTTAAAGCTTTTTGGCGGGAAAGTAGAACAAAGAAGAAACACCATCTTGGATTAGATGTGTACTAGTCAATTAGCTATGGATAAAATGGGACCAGTAGAAGGGGATTTTGGTCACACTCAGTATTTGTCACAACATTTTCTACTTGGAGTAAGGTTAGTGGGGTCCCCCAGGGCTCAGTAATGGGTCCACTTTTATTTAACTTGTTCATAAATGACTTAGGGGAGGGTGCTGTAAGTAATGTATCAGTGTTTGCAGATGACACAAAATTATCCAGCCCAATTAATTCCATCCAGGATGTGGCATCCTTGCAACAGGATCTTGACAAACAGGCAATCTGGGCAGCTAAGTGGCAAATGAGATTCAATATTGATAAATGTAAAGTCTTGCACCTGGGATGTAAAAATATCCAAGCCACTTATACCCTTAAAGGGACTGCACTAGGCAAATCCATTATGGAAAATGACATTGGAGTCCTTGTAGATCATAAACTTGGCTGTAGCAAGCAATGCCAGTCGGCAGCATCAAGGGCAAATAAGGTCTTGAGCTGTATTAAAAGGGGCATAGAGTCACGGGAGGAGGGGGTCATTCTTCCACTGTATAGAGCACTTGTAAGGCCCCATCTAGAATATGCCATACAGTTTTGGTCTCCATCACTCAAACAGTACATTATTGAATTAGAGAGGGTACAGAGAAGGGCAACTAAGCTGGTAAAAGGTATTGAAAATCTTAGCTATGAGGAAAGACTGGCCAAATTGGGGATGTTCACGCTGGAGAAGAGGCGCTTAAGGGGTGATTTGATAACTATGTATAAATATATAAGGGGATCATATAATAATCTCTCTAATGCTTTATTTAATAGTAGGTCTTTCCAGCTGACACAAGGTCACCCATTCCAATTAGAAGAAAAGAGGTTCCGCCTAAATATTCAGAAGGGGTTTTTTATAGTAAGAGCTGTGAAGATGTGGAATTCTCTCCCTGAATCAGTTGTACAGGCTGATACATTAGATAGCTTTAAGAAGGGGTTGGATAGCTTTTTAGCAAGTGAGGGAATACAGGTTTATGGGAAATAGCTCATAGTACAAGTTGATCCAGGGACTAGTCCGATTGCCCTTTTGGAGTCAGGAAGGAATTTTTCCCCCTCTGAGGCAAATTGGAGAGGCTTCAGATGGGTTTTTTTGCCTTCCTCTGGATCAACTGGTAGATAGGTAGTTAATAAAAAGAAAGGAAAAAAAAAAGGTTGAACTCGATGGACGTGTTTTTTTTCAACCTTACTTACTATGTTACTATGTTACTATGTTACTATGATATCGAAGGACAGGTGCAGAGGCAAACAAGTCTTTCAGGGACTGAAAGGCCTAAAAAGCGTGAGGGGGCCAGGCATTAGGTTTTCCTCCCTTCTGAATGAGAGCCAAGATAGGTGCGATACCAGAGGAAAACCCCTTGATAAATTGTTGGTAGAAGTTAGCGAAAATGACAAATCTTGTATGGCCTTGGTGCTTGTGGGGAGAGGCAAGTCTTGGATTGCCGTTACTTTGGAAGGGTCCATCTTGAATCCCTCACGAGAGATGATGTAACCCAGGAAGGGAATCTTAGGCACTTCAAAGACACACTGTCACGATCGGCACCCTAAATCAAGAACCGTTGCTAGGCTCCCTGGTCTCGGCTCTTGCTTCTGCCTTTAACAGCTGCCTTTCACTTTGGGAGGAGTCCTTAGCTAATTGGATGCTGCCAGGTCTTAATAAGAGAGGAGCCACGCAAGGGTTCTGCACAAGCAAAGGGGCACAGTCGTTAGCAAGGTTTTGGACGGAAGGTACAGTTCAAGGATTAGACAAAGAGTAGTCAGGAAGGTCGGGGTCCGTGCAGGCAGATTTCAAGCAGGGTCAGAAAGGCAGTGGGCAGTACTGGTGGAGTTCAAGCAAGGTCAATTGGGCCGGGGTCGGTAAATGCAGAGTTCAAGAGTAGTCGGGAAGGCAAGGGTCAAAAAAAAGGCGAGATCATAGGTCAGGATCAGCGGAGATCAGAATGTCAGCCAGGCAAGAGTCAGGATATAGAATTTCAGGTTAGTCAGACAGGCAAGCAGGTTCAAAACCGGAAAACAGATATAAGCACACCCAGATACTAACACAAATTAGACCTAACAACGGGCAATGAGTTTGAACTCAAAGCCCCTTTGCGCCCTAGGACAGACCGGTGCAAGCGCCTGAAGAGGAGACACCATGTGGCAGGCGTCCCCAGGGTGAGTGCCCTTTACACACACTTCTCCAGCTTGGCAAAAAGGGAGTTTTCTCTCAGACAGGAGCAGGGCCGGACTGGGGGTAAAAAGCAGCCCGGGCAAAAAAATCAAAGCAGCCCACATGTAAACACACGATGGTCTTGTAGACATCAACTCATATATTGGGGTAAAACTGCAAAACAATATTTACATAAAGAGCTGCCTTTCTGACTTAAGCGTAATTCATGTAAAATATGTTAAAGATTCTGCAGCCTTGTGCCTTTAAATGGTCACAGAACCCCTTGGACTTCTAATATCCCTATACTACAGTAAAGCATCATTAACACTATAGTGTAATTTTCAATTAATGGAATTAAATGCTATGTCTCAAATGACCCCGCCTCACAAAACACAAAAATAACTGCGCAAAGCCCACCTATGTCCACTTACAGGTGCAGACCCACGTTTATCAGAGCACGAGTCACATGACTGGGGGCAGCTGGGAAAATGACAATATGTCTAGCCCTATGTAACATTTCAAAATTAAACATAAAAAAAATCTGTTTGCTCTTTTGATAAATGGGTTTAAGTGCAGAAGTCTGCTGGCATAGCACTATTAACTGTAACTGTGTGTTTTGGGAAAAAAGTTTTCCCTTAAAAAAAAAAATATATATATATATATATATTTATATATATATATATATATATATATATATATATATATATATATATATATATATATATATATATATATATATATATATATATATAGAAATCCATCAGTAGAAAGCAGCGCACACTGGAATTTTGTTATTTTTCTCAAATTGATGCATAAAAAGATTAGCATATGCAGGTGCCATGGCTGCTCCCATCGCGGTACCTGACTATGTAACTATGTTTCTTTAATATATTGCCAAAAATGGACCCAGATGAGCAACTTTGTTGCAAATAGCGAATGAACAGCACTTAATAATGTGATAGCCATTTCCTATGTCCTTGTGTGATGTGTGTTGGTGATTTCACTTCCTGTTTGGTGATAGAGGAGGGTATAAAACCCTGGTTTTAAACACATGGTGTATCTTGAGAACGGTCCAAGACCAGGACCGAAACGTCGATACATGTAAAATATCTTTTAGAATTTTGATAAATAAATTAAACTTTTAAAAAATTCCAGTGTGCGCTGCTTTCTACTGATGGATTTCTGAATAATTGACACGGCAGCAGCACCTGGTACTTCATCATTCGAAGGTGTGCGAGAGACTAATTTTGTTTTTTCTATATATATATATATATATATATATATATATATATATATATATATATATATATATATTTTTTTTTTTTTTTCATCCAGAAAGATGTGCGCACTCCACTTCTTAATAATCCATTTGTATATAGTAAAAAACAGTACACACAACAAAGTGCAGCACCCTAACTGGAATTTAAAGACTGAGAGTGCGTGGACCGTTTGGGTATAAATATATATATATATATATATATATATATATATATATATATATATATATATACATACATACCAGGAAAACTCCAGGGGGGCCCAGGTATCAGTGGCCCCTCCTGCTTCTAAACATTTGGCCTATTTCCTGGTCATTCCCTATTTCTATGAGAACAAAGAGGCTAAATAGATGGAATAATAGGTTATAGTATTTAAAGAAAAGAGAATAGGAGAATAGAGGTTGAGTGAGGAGAAATAATACTGAGAGTGGCCCCTGGTGTAAAGGTTTTTGGGTGGGCCCCTGGTGTCCCAGTCCAACACTGTGTGTAACACTAGAAATGCAGGGTCAGTATGTAAAGTCTATGTACTACAATTGTCATACATGAGTCTCCCTCTGGCAATGGCTTCTCCAGTTTCCTCTGGGCTGATGTGAGGCTCAGCCTGTCCCCAAGCAGATCATAACAGAGCCGGATGGGGATACTTCATTAGTTGCACATTGACACTATTATATAATGTCATTAAATTAAAGGTATACTTTCAGCTCAATATCTTGCTTTGTGTAAAAAATCTTTAGCAGTGCTGTGAAGTTGTATGCTTCATAACTGAGCCAGCATTCATAAAATGATACGCTTCATATTGTGATCCCTTTTTTCATATTTATCCCATGAGGAAAACTTTACTTTATATACAACCCCACCCTGAATTGTATATGTATAGAAGCTTAGTGTATTGGTGATTGATGCATCTGGCTCCTGGGCCACTTACTACTCCCTTCTTTTAATACCCAAGGGAACCCTTTCCCTGACTTCTCATTCTCTCTCCATTCCAAAACTAATTTTACCTTTCCTATCTCTCCTCTTAAATCAACCAACTGTGAACTGAATAAAACAAAAAAAATTCACTTTATCTTCACATAAAACAAAAGAACAAAGAATGATACCGGTGGCAGCAGGGAGGCAAAGTGGGAAGCGGGGCCCTTCAGGACTGGAGCTCTCTCATTAGTTACTCCACTGCAAACTCCAGTCCATGCTGACCGTGCAGGGACACACACAGCAGCAGCAGCAGCAGCAGCAGCACGGGAACTGAGAGGAGTGGGCGGGTGCAGCCACAGCAGGAGAGAGAATAGAGGTGCGGTCCTAGAGCCCGCCGGATGTGAAAGTAAGCGAGCGGCCCACTAAAAAGAAATAGAGAGTGGCCCCACGGGCATTTGCCCGAACAGACAAATGGTCAGTCCGGGCCTGGATGGGAGAGAACTTCTTTCACTCGGGTTCGGTGATTTTCCAAGTCTTTGGATAAAAATTAAAATGTTGTCCAAGTACAGGAATATGGATTGCCCCAGCCGATCTCTGAAGATGTCATTTATAAATACTTGTAAGATGGCAGGGGCGTTGCAAAGGCCGAAGGGCATTACTAGGTATTCATAATCTCCATCTCTGGTGTTGAATGCCGTCATTCAGTCATCAACCTCTTGGATGCGGATCAGATTGTACGCTCCTCGATGATCCGACTTAGTGAAGATTTAGCCCCTCTGAGTTGATCGAAGAGCTCTGAGATGAGAGGCAGAGGGTATCTCTTGATCTTGTTCAAGCCCCTGTAGTCTATACAGGGACGCTATCCGCCATCCTTCTTCTCCACAAAGAATAACCCCACCTTGACAATAAAATAATGATATTAACAATAGAATAATGAGAACAACCTATTCCATGACGGGTAATGGCTGGTATTTAGGACTATTAATATAAATTAAAGATCAAGACCCCTCGTCCTGGTACTTACAAAGGCCAGACCTAAGACAGATAGGGGGGAAGGGAATGCTGATGATAGTGGTCTCAGGAAATCAAGGTACGTGGAAGGATCACCGGCACACAGGAGTTTGTTCAGCAGGGCAAGCCCTTGCAATTTTAATAATGCAGTGCACTGCATTATTAAAATTGCAAGGGCTTGCCCTGCTGAACAAACTCCTGTGTGCCGGTGATCTTTCCATGTACCTTGATTGGGTGGTTGCCGATTCCCCTACCGCCGACCACCAGGAAGCTCTGCTCAGGTTTGTGAGGTGTGCGGTTTCTCCAAATTGGCTTGTCTCAGGTAATCATACAATGACATGCTGACCAAAGGTGAAGACTCTGCAGACAGAAGTTCAACAACAGTTAGATACAGAAGTGTTGCTTCAGAACTGCAAACACCCATCCTGTCTCAAACTAGAAGACATATATTTTATGGTTTGTGTATGTTGGAATCAGGGAAACATAAAATGATGTAACAGGTATTGCAATATTTACTATAGTAAGCTTACATGCCTTCTAATATAGGAGGAGGGCTTTTGACCATGTATGGTATTTCCGTGTACCCTTTGCTCTTATCTTAAATGCTTTGTAAAAAGGTGTAAAAGCTTGTTGTATGAGGAGTGTCTTTGGGAAGTTCTCCTGTCACACTTAAGTGCTATGATGTGGTGTGATTGTCACAACTTCCTAGGCAAAACTCTTGTCTTGTTGGTCTTTGTCTAATAAATAACTTCACTTATTTGAATAGCCTTTTCTCTGAGTTTTGCTTTTATAAACAAGGTTTGGGTAATAAAAAATACCTACAACCTCTGCCGGAGAAGATGAAGGTCTAATAAATCATCGCTGGAGGTTACTTTGCATATATTTCCTCATCGCGGAAGTCTCGGCAGGAGATAGGGGGTAAGTATGACCTCTGGGGTTACCAGGAAGAAGTTTGATGGGACAATCGTAGGAGCGTTGAGGAGGGAGAATCTCTGCAGACTTCTTGCAGAAGACATCTGAAAAGTCCTTGTACACTGAGGGCAAAAACTGAAGATCCGCTGCATCGATGGACACCCGATGAATGGACATGAGGCAGACAGTTCATCTGACAAAAAAGAGCTCCAATGAGATATCTAGTTGGCTGACCAGTCAATAGAAGGGTTATGCAGATAGAGCCAGGGTAGACCCAGCACTACAGGAGTTGATGGACAGTTTATTAAAAGAAGGGATAATTTCTCTCGATGTAGGGATCCGACTGGAAGTGGGAGTTCTCCAGTTGTCACCGAGATTATGTCAGAAATTAGCGGTCGATGATCAATCGCTAAATCCTGAAAAGGGATTATATAGAGGTAATAGAGGAATCCTCAGGAACTTGCCAAAGGCGGCATCCATGTAGTTTCCTGCAGCCCCGGAATCAAGAAAAGCAGAAACATCAATAGTCTTATCAGGTAACTGAATCTGTAGAGGCACAAGAAATCGATGAGACTTCTTTTGGGGTGCAGGTTTGATGCCACCCAGGTAGCATTCGCCAGTTCTACCTTCCCAGCTTTGAAGGACAGTTGTTGGCAAAATGGGTTTTGCCGTCACAATATAGGCACAGCCAGCCGTCTGAGTGCACCTGACCAATTTGCATCGGTGCCTCCAAGGGAGTGACAGGAGGGGGAGATACAGTAGCGGGAAGGAGGGGTTTCTAAAAGCGTGGTGCCAGAGCAGGCAGGAATCTTCTACTACGCTCCTTATTAGATTGGTGCTTTTGGAGTCAGGTGTCTACCTTGATGGCAAGGGCAATCAGGTCTTCAAATTGCTCAGGACACTCCCTGGTCATGTTTGAGTCTGCTAGATAAACCTTGATGGGTTATGGCCCAAAAAGCCTCTGTTCAAATTGGTTTCGGCCATCAAGGTTCTAAAGTCATTAGAGTACTCACTGGCACTGCGATTTCTCTGCCAAATCTGTAGGAGGTGGGATGAGGCATTAGCAACACGACCTGGGGCACCAAACATGCTGTAGTTCAGAAAGCTTTAGCATCGAAAGTCAGAGGAGAATTCTTCTACTAGAGAGGCGTTGCCCACTGTAGCGGTGTAAGGACCTGCCAGGACTCGAACTCATGGGACTTCTGTTTCTGGACAATTCGGTGCACTTGCTGAGTAAGCCACAGGAGGCTCTTGGGGCTGGTCCTGATCTTGTTATGATTGTTCTGTATTTCTGCATGTTTCTAGTTTGTCTCCTCCCTGTTTTCCACCCACCTTGTTTCCCTCATATGTTTTGTATTCCCTAACCACCAGCCCTTTATAAACCACGCCCTGAGATTTGCTCAGGGCTGAGTCATTGATTGAATTTGTTTGTTCCTTGATACCTTTGTTCCTTGTTCCTGTGATTCCTAGTTCCAGAGATTTTGTTTCAGCTTTCCTTGCATGCCTGTTAAAGACTTTGTTTTGACTTTGTATTTGATTTTGACCTGTTCCTGTGCTTATCTTCAGTTACCATTAAACCTGCAAAGTCCCTCTGCCTGCTCCAATTGTTTATGGCTATTTCCCTGAAATTTCACCACACCCACTACCAAGTGTGAGACTTACAGGTTACAGCGGCTTCCCGCTGTGAACATTACAGAATGCATTCCCATCCACTACCAAGTGTGAGACTTACTCCTCTTCCTGCTGTGAACGTGACCTGGAAGTCCTTATATTTCCATGCTGTGTGCATGACGTCATTGCGCCGGTGTCACAACGCCGGCGGCGTCCCACATGGGTCATGGGCACCGCTATCTTGGACACTCTCAGCGTAAAATTTTTGTCCTAAATGTCTGCTCCTGTACCTTGTCCCAGGTACTACAATGGGATCAATACATAGAGAGTAGATGGAGACAGACTAGGATGCACAGAACCTATGCTGCAAAATATCCTTTTATTAGACACCTAGACGGTTATTTGCTATAACTCAATTTTCTCTCACTGTAATTATGCCAAATATCTCCACTAATCTTCTACTTTTTATCCAGCGTAATATCCCCAGTTTGTCCAGCTTTTTTCTCATAATGTATACCCTTTATCAATTTAATTAAATATTCTTTTTAGGCACTGGAGATGATGTGCTGCATATTCTAGATGGGTCCTTACCAGTGATTTGTAAAGGGAATAATTAACCTTTTCTCTTGTGAGTCTATACCCCTTTTAATACAGTATATTACTTTACTGGTCCTTCCTGCTGCTAACTCAGAGAAACCACAGAGAAACTCACCCATGTTCTATTCATTCCTATGGGATTTTTGGAATCATATTTATCAATCTAGTTCACCATTTGATAAATATGCTTTTAAAAATCTCATAGGAATGAATACAATGCGAGTGATAAATCTGCCCCTTAGTTTATCAACACTGAATCTTCAATGCCAGTTAGCACCCTTGCATGGATGACACAACCTGGATGGGCTTAATTGTCCTGCATGCTTTTTCTCATTTGCAAATTTAGATATAATGTTAGTCATTACTGAACAAATTCAATAATAGTGCAATAGTTTTTTGCTACTGCAACCAAAGAAATCACCATTGACAAGCACCTTCTGTACAAGATCCTTTAGCCAGTTAGCCAGTGATTTACAAATCACATTACTAATACCAGTAAATCTTACTCAACAGGCAAACATGTATGCAGCACTGTTTCAAAATTTAAATAGATTACATACACTGCAACCCCTCTGTCCAAGTTCCTACTTACTCATAAAGGATATTAAATTTTTTGACACAATCCATAATTTTTGGTTGGTTCTTCAGCAATCTGTGACATATAACTGTAACGCAGCACAGCAGCTAATAGAGAGAAAGCGAAAAAAATGCATTATTGAATATCAATAGAAGCCTGGAATGTTCTCTGACTATTATTCCAGTAAACTTAATTCTATTTGTGGTCTCCAACATAACAAGACAGAAATACAATTTTACTGGATAACATTAATCATAACATGGATATATTGATTTATTACAGATCCAGCTTAGATTATTCTGGATTTCAGTTATGAACATGTTGCTCTAAAATCGAAAACATTGCTATAAAAAATCTTCACTAAAATGATTACGTTATATAAGAAGCCAGATATTCATGCCTTCGTGATTTCAAGTTTTTTATGCTATGAAATTTTAAGAAATGTTTTTATTACACCATTAATGCTGTTATTCTACCTGCTAGTGTTTAGGGATGTAGCGAACGTCGGAAAAAAAGTTCGCGAACATATTCGCGAACTTGCGCAAAAACGCGAGCGGTTCGCGAACGGTTCGCGAACCCCATAGACTTCAATGGGAAGGCGAACTTTAACATCTAGAAAAGACATTTCTGGCCAGAAAAATGATTTTAAAGTTGTTTAAAGGGTGCAACGACCTGGACAGTGGCATGCCAGAGGGGGATCAAGGGCAAAAATGTATCTGAAAAATCTGCCTGTGTGTGCTTGGAAGAGATAGTGTAGGGGGAGAGCTGTTAGTGATTTCAGGGACAGATGATAGTAAGTTTGCTGGCTAGTAATCTGCTTGATACTGCTCTGTATTGGAGGGACAGAAGTCTGCAGGGATTTGAGGGACATTTTAGCTTAGGTAGCTTTGCTGGCTAGTAATCTACTGTTCTCTTTAAACAACTGCCATACGTTGACCTTGTAGACATTGTTTGCCCAGTTTTTTTGGTTGCAGCCACTGAAGCACAGTTGCCAGAAAAAATATGCCATATAAATGCTGAAAATAGTCATTTTTTGCCATACGTTGACCTTGTAGGCATTGTTTGCCCAGTTTTTTTGGTCGCAGCCACTAAAGCACAGTTGCCAGAAAAAATATGCCATATAAATGCTGAAAATAGTCATTTTTTGCCATATACGTTGAGTCAACGTATGGCAAAAAATGACTATTTTCAGCATTTATATGGCATATTTTTTCTGGCCTCTGTGCTTCAGTGGCTGCGGCCAAAAAAAACTGGGCAAACAATGCCTACAAGGTCAACGTCGTTGACCTTGTAGGCATTGTTTGCCCAGTTTTTTTGGCCGCAGCCACTGAAGCACAGAGGCCAGAAAAAATATGCCATATAAATGCTGAAAATAGTCATTTTTTTGGTCGCAGCCACTGAAGCACAGTTGCCAGAAAAATTATGCCATATAAATGCTGAAAATATGCATTTTTTTGGTTGCAGCCACTGAAGCACAGAGGCCAGAAAAATTATGCCATATAAATGCTGAAAATATACATTTTTTTGGTTGCAGCCACTGAAGCACAGAGGCCAGAAAAATTATGCCATATAAATGCTGAAAATATGCATTTTTTTGGTTGCAGCCACTGAAGCACAGAGGCCAGAAAAATTATGCCATATAAATGCTGAAAATATAAATTTTTTTGGTTGCAGCCACTGAAGCACAGAGGCCAGAAAAATTATGCCATATAAATGCTGAAAATATGCATTTTTTTGGTTGCAGCCACTGAAGCACAGAGGCCAGAAAAATTATGCCATATAAATGCAGAAAATATGCATTTTTTTGGACGCAGCCACTGAAGCACAGTTGCCAGAAAAAATATGCCATATAAATGCTGAAAATAGTCATTTTTTGCCATACGTTGACCTTGTAGACATTGTTTGCCCAGTTTTTTTGGTTGCAGCCACTGAAGCACAGAGGCCAGAAAAAATTAAACCAGTAGGGTTTGCACCCTAGTTTGTAACGGTGGCGGAGGGAGGAGGAGGACGCTAAAGGACAGCTGTGTGTGGAGTCATGAGGCTTGAAGAGAAGGACAGCTGCATAGAAGTCAGAACAAGTCTTCCGGCGTGCAGTAACCCTCCGAGATCCACCCCTCATTCATTTTAATAAAGGTCAGGTAATCGACACTTTTGTGACCTAGGCGAGTTCTCTTCTCAGTTACAATCCCTCCTGCTGCACTGAAGGTCCTTTCTGAGAGCACACTTGAGGCTGGGCAAGACAAGAGGTTCATGGCAAATTGTGACAGCTCTGGCCACAGATCAAGCCTGCGCACCCAGTAGTCCAGGGGTTCATCGCTCCTCAGAGTGTCGATATCTGCAGTTAATGCCAGGTAGTCCGCTACCTGCCGGTCGAGGCGTTCTTTGAGGGTGGATCCAGAAGGGTTGTGGCGCTGCCTTGGACAGAAAAACATTTGCATGTCTGACGTTACAGACTGGCCAAAGGGCTTTGTCCTTGCAGGTGTGCTCGTGGCAGGATTACTGGCACCTCTGCCCCTGGAATGTTGATGAGTTCCTGAAGTGACATCACCCTTAAAAGCATTGTACAACATGTTTTGCAGGCTGGTTTGTAAATGCCGCATCTTTTCGGACTTGTGGTATGTTGGTAACATTTCTGACACTTTATGCTTGTACCGAGGGTCTAGTAGCGTTGCGACCCAGTACAGGTCCTTCTCCTTAAGCCTCTTGATACGGGGGTCCTTCAACAGGCATGACAGCATGAAAGACCCCATTCTCACAAGGTTGGATGCAGAGCTATCCATCTCCGCTTCCTCATTATCAAGGACTGCATCATCCACCGTCTCCTCCCCCCAGCCACGTACAAGACCAGGGGTCCCCAAAAGGTCACCACTAGCCCCCTGGGAAGCCTGCTCCTGTTGGTCCTCCTCCTCCTCCTCCACAAAGCCACCTTCCTCCTCTGACTCCACTTCTGGCACCTCTCCCTGCGTTGCAGCAGGTGCCTGGGTTCGTTCTGGTGATTCCGACCAGAAATCGTGCGCTTCCAGCTCCTCGTCACGCTGGTCTACAGCCTCATCTGTCACTCGTCGCACGGCACGCTCCAGGAATAAAGCGAAGGGTATTAGGTCGCTGATGGTGCCTTCGGTGCGACTGACCATATTTGTCACCTCTTCAAAAGGTCGCATGAGCCTGCAGGCATCGCGCATAAGCACCCAGTAACGGGGGAAAAAAATCCCCAGCTGTGCAGATCCAGTCCTACCACCCAGTTCAAAAAGGTACTCGTTGACGGCCCTTTGTTGTTGCAGCAGACGTTCCAACATAAGGAGCGTTGAATTCCAGCGAGTCTGGCTGTCAGAAATCAAACGCCTGACTGGCATGTTGTAGCGCTGCTGAATGTCAGCAAGGCGTGCCATGGCTGTGTAGGAACGTCTGAAATGGGCCGACACCTTTCTGGACTGGGTGAGAACGTCCTGGAATCCTGGGTACTTGGAGACAAAACGTTGGACTATTAAATTTAACACATGTGCCATGCAGGGCACATGTGTTAAATTGCCTAGTCTCAACGCTGCCAACAGATTGCTTCCATTGTCACACACCACTTTTCCGATCTGCAGTTGGTGTGGGGTCAGCCACCGATCGGCCTGTGACTGCAGAGATGACAGGAGTACAGATCCGGTATGGTTTTTGCTTTCCAGGCACGTCATCCCCAAGACAGCGTGACAACGGCGTACCTGGCACGTCGAATAGCCTAGGGGGAGCTGGGGGTGCACAGGTGTGGAGGAGGAGAAGGAGGACCCAGCAGCAGAGTAAGAAGAAGAAGAAGACGAGGTAGAGAGCGATCGAGGAGTAGAGGTGGTGGCAGAACCGCGTGCAATCCGTGGCGGTGACACCAACTCCACTGTTGTTGTTGAGCTACCCATTCCCTGCTTCCCAGCCATTACCAAGTTCACCCAGTGGGCAGTGTAGGTGACATACCTGCCCTGACCATGCTTGGAGGACCATGCGTCAGTAGTCATATGGACCTTTGGCCCAACACTAAGTGACAGAGATGCGGTAACTTGGCTCTGCACATGTTGGTACAGGTGTGGTATTCCCTTTTTAGCAAAAAAATTGCGGCTGGGTACCTTCCACTGCGGTGTCCCAATTGCTACAAATTTGCGGAAGGCCTCAGAGTCCACCAGCTGGTATGGTAAAAGCTGGCGGGCTAAGAGTGCAGACAAGCCAGCTGTCAGACGCCGGGCAAGGGGGTGACAGTCAGACATTGGCTTCTTACGCTCAAACATGGCCTTCACAGAAACTTGGCTGGTGGCAGATGACTGGGAATGGGAACAGGTGGTCAAGGTGGAAGGCGGAGTGGAGGGTGGTTCAGACGGGTCAAGGAGAGCAGAGGTAGAGCAGTAAGATGCTGGACCAGAAGGAGTGTGGCTTTTAGTTTGCCTGTTGCCTTTGAGGTGTTGCTCCCAAAGTGCTTTGTGCTTGCCGCTCATGTGCCTTCGCATAGAAGTTGTACCTATGTGGCTGTTGGGCTTACCAAGGCTCAGTTTCTGACTGCACTCATTGCAAATTACAATGCTTTTGTCAGAGGCACACACATTAAAAAAATCCCACACTGCTGACTTTTTGGAAGTGTGCGATCTGGCGGTAACAGTAGAAGTTGGCGGCATTGGCGGCAATGGCGGGTGCGTTGGCCGGCTGAACACAGGTGCCGATACATGTTGTTGCCCTACTGATCCCTGCGGGCTGTCCTCCCTGCTTCTTCTAAGTCTTATTCTCCTACTGCCTCTCTGACTCTCCGTCTCTCCATCTGAACTACCCTCCTCTTGCTCTCTTCTACTAGGCACCCACAAAACATCAATCTCCTCATCATCATTCTCCTCAGATGCATCAATTTCTTCTGACACATCACAGAAGGAAGCAGCAGCGGGGACCTCCTCCTCATCACTCATTATGTCCATCTCTATCGTGTTCTCTGCCAGAATTAAATCTGGTGTAAGGTCCTCATCTCCTTCATCTTCTTCTGGCAATAATGGTTGCGCATTACTCAGTTCAAGAAACTCATGGGAAAATAACTCCTCTGACCCCAGTGAAGAAGGGGCACCGGTGGTGGAGGAAGTGTTACGTGGGGTGGCCATAGCAGTGGAGGATAAGGAGGATGTTGTGGTAAAGTTAGAAACGGTAGAGGATGGGGTGTGCTGTGTAAGCCAGTCAACTACCTCTTCAGCATTTTGGGAGTTCAGGGTCATTGGCTTTTTAAAACTGGGCAATTTGCTAGGGCCACAGGATTGCATAGCAGCACGGCCCCTAGCACGGCCTCTGCGTGGCGGCCTGCCTTTGCCTGGCATTATTTTTAAAAAAACAACAACAACAACAAAAACTCAGTTGGTTTTTCTGGAAACGATAATACACACAGCTAGATGGCGGGTTGAAGAAAACACTGTGCAAATAATGCCTACAAGGTCAACGTATACACTACTACAGCGGTGGATACGGATTACGTAAAATATATGAATGCTGCTTGAAAAAAAGTAACTCAAGTGGTTTTTCTAGAGACGATAATATTATCAATATTTAGACAAAATGTGAACAAGCTCACACAGCTAGATGGCGGGTTGAAGAAAACAGTGTGCAAATAATGCCTACAAGGTCAACGTATACACTACTACAGCGGTGGATACGGATTACGTAAAATATATTATGGCTGCTTGAAAAAAGTCACTCCGGTGTTTTTTCTGGAGACGGTAATATTATGGATATTTAGACAGAATGTGAACAAGGTCACACAGCTAGATGGCGGGTTGAAGAAAACAGTGTGCAAATAATGCCTACAAGGTCAACGTATACACTACTACAGCGGTGGATACGGATTACGTAAAATATATTATGGCTGCTTGAAAAAAGTCACTCCGGTGTTTTTTCTGGAGACGGTAATATTATGGATATTTAGACAGAATGTGAACAAGGTCACACAGCTAGATGGCGGGTTGAAGAAAACACTGTGCAAATAATGCCTACAAGGTCAACGTATACACTATTACAGCGGTGGATACGGATTACGTAAAATATATGAATGCTGCTTGAAAAAAAGTAACTCAAGTGGTTTTTCTAGAGACGATAATATTATCAATATTTAGACAAAATGTGAACAAGCTCACACAGCTAGATGGCGGGTTGAAGAAAACAGTGTGCAAATAATGCCTACAAGGTCAACGTATACACTACTACAGCGGTGGATACGGATTACGTAAAATATATTATGGCTGCTTGAAAAAAGTCACTCCGGTGTTTTTTCTGGAGACGGTAATATTATGGATATTTAGACAGAATGTGAACAAGGTCACACAGCTAGATGGCGGGTTGAAGAAAACAGTGTGCAAATAATGCCTACAAGGTCAACGTATACACTACTACAGCGGTGGATACGGATTACGTAAAATATATTATGGCTGCTTGAAAAAAGTCACTCCGGTGTTTTTTCTGGAGACGGTAATATTATGGATATTTAGACAGAATGTGAACAAGGTCACACAGCTAGATGGCGGGTTGAAGAAAACAGTGTGCAAATAATGCCTACAAGGTCAACGTATACACTACTACAGCGGTGGATACGGATTACGTAAAATATATGAATGCTGCTTGAAAAAAAGTAACTCAAGTGGTTTTTCTAGAGACGATAATATTATCAATATTTAGACAAAATGTGAACAAGCTCACACAGCTAGATGGCGGGTTGAAGAAAACAGTGTGCAAATAATGCCTACAAGGTCAACGTATACACTACTACAGCGGTGGATACGGATTACGTAAAATATATTATGGCTGCTTGAAAAAAGTCACTCCGGTGTTTTTTCTGGAGACGGTAATATTATGGATATTTAGACAGAATGTGAACAAGGTCACACAGCTAGATGGCGGGTTGAAGAAAACACTGTGCAAATAATGCCTACAAGGTCAACGTATACACTACTACAGCGGTGGATACGGATTACGTAAAATATATGAATGCTGCTTGAAAAAAAGTAACTCAAGTGGTTTTTCTAGAGACGATAATATTATCAATATTTAGACAAAATGTGAACAAGCTCACACAGCTAGATGGCGGGTTGAAGAAAACAGTGTGCAAATAATGCCTACAAGGTCAACGTATACACTACTACAGCGGTGGATACGGATTACGTAAAATATATTATGGCTGCTTGAAAAAAGTCACTCCGGTGTTTTTTCTGGAGACGGTAATATTATGGATATTTAGACAGAATGTGAACAAGGTCACACAGCTAGATGGCGGGTTGAAGAAAACACTGTGCAAATAATGCCTACAGGGCAAATAATGCCTAAAAGGTCAACTTATACACTACTACAGCGGTAGTAAAATAAAAAAAAGTAAAATAAAAAAAAATGAATATTAAAAAAAAAAATTAAAGTTGGTGCTGCTGAACTACTAGGAGCAGCAGATTAGCACACCAGTCCCACTCCCCAACACTGCTAGACTAATAGCACTGGGCTCTTATAGTAGTAGTAGTAGTAGTAGTAAAACAACAAAAAAATAAATAAAAGCAGTCCTTACAAGGACTACTGTTATTGCAGCAGTCAGCAGATGAGATCAGAAGCAGGACAGCTGCCCACTGCAGCTACATACAGAGCACTGCAGTAGAAGGTAGATTACTAGCCAGCAAAGCTACCTAAGCTAAAATGTCCCTCAAACCCCTGCAGACTTCTGTCCCTCCAATAACAGAGCAGTATCAAAACGATTACTAGCCAGCAAACTTTCAACTGTCCCTGAAATCACTAACAGGCAGCAGCTCTCTCCCTACACTATCTCTTCAGCACACACAGGCAGAGTGAAAAAACGCTGCAGGGCTTCGGTTTTTATAGGGAAGGGGAGTGGTCCAGGGGAGAGCTTCCTGATTGGCTGCCATGTACCTGCTGGTCTGGGGTGAGAGGGCAAAAAAAAGCGCCAACAATGGCGAACCCAAAATGGCGAACGTCGCGCGACGTTCGCGAACTTCCGGCGAGCGCGAACACCCGATGTTCGCGCGAACAAGTTCGCCGGCGAACAGTTTGCGACATCTCTACTAGTGTTATGAAGTCATCTTTCATGGCTAGTGTAGTACCTTAATGGACGTGTCCTTGTCTATAGCCAGAATTATACATAAAACCTGAACAGCTACATTTCATTAAAGGACCAGTAACATCAAATTTTTTTTTAAAAAAATTTGTTAGTATACATCAAAAAATAAACACCAAGACAAATAAAATTTTAAAATTGCAAAGCCTTTATTAAGAAATAACTTACCGAAACTCCACTTCCTGTCCTCTACAGAAAAGGCGACACGGCAACCTTCCATTGTGCGGCACTGGATTTCTCCTCCTTGGCTCTGTCTCATGCTTTATTGACAGCATGTGAAGCGGCTGCTGCATCAGGGAGCTTGGTTTCCATAAGCGAGGATTGCTGGCTCATCGGCGCATCTGTAGAGTGGGGAAGCTGTTAAGAGAGGAGCTGGGCCACATCGTGGATGTTTGTAGTTCCAGGCAGCAGGCTGATCGGAGTTCCCAGTCACTGGCACGTAGCCACTCTCAACATGCACTGCTTTCCGTGCTATCGAGCACTTCTTACCGACCCAAATTCAATGCGCTGCTTTCCATGCTATAGAGAGCTTCTTACCGACCCGAATTCCATGCACTGCTTTCAGTGCTATAGAGCGCTTCTTACCAACCCGAATTCCATGCACTGCTTTCAGTGCTATAGAGCGCTTCTTTCAGACTCGTAACCTGCCCCCATCAATTACGAGCACTCTACGTGGAGGAACAGCCATGGCCAGAGGATCCCCCTCTCTTCACAGGAACCCGCACTGTGTGTCCGCTTGCAGTTTAGCGATCGATAGCACGGAAAGCAGCGCATCTGAGAGTGGCTACGTGACAGTGACTGGGAACTCCGATCAGCCTGGAACTACAAACATCCACGATGTGGCCCAGCTCCACTCTAAGCAGCTTCCCCACTCTACAGATGCGCCGATGAACAAGCAATCCTCGGTTATGGAAACCACGCTCCCTGATGCAGCAGCCGCTTCACATGCTGTCAATACAGCATGAGACAGAGCCAAGGAGGAGAAATCCAGCGCCGCACAATGGGTGGTCGCCGTGTCGCCTTTTCTGTAGAGGACAGGAAGTGGAGTTTTGGTAAGTTATTTCTTTATTTGTTTATTTTTTGATGTATACTAACGAATTTTTTTTAAAAAAAATTTGATGTTACTGGTCCTTTAAAGGGGTTGTTGGCATAGGTAGATTTTCATTAAGACTTGCAGACGCTAATTCTCCCCAAACCTGGGTGTCTAAAAAAAGTAAAAGAAAATTTAAAATGAAAAAAAAATTTAAATCATCTATCTCATCAATGTATCTATTTGAGTTTTTCTGGGGGGGGGGCAGAGGGGTGTTGCTTACTAGTGTCTTTAGAAAATAATCCCTATCTGGTGACTCCTGTGATGTCATCATGAGATTTTGCACTGAAAATCTTGTGAGATTTGCATATTAAGATCTGATCCGTGTGCCATGAACAGTTAGGGAGTATATGTGCCTGAGCATTACCCATCATAATTGTTTCTGCTGATGATCAGGGCCAAGAGACAAAGCAGCTGTTCATTCTCAACCTGCTTGTTTGGTATGTGGGGATTATTTAATACTTACATTACATCTGAACTCATCCTGTATAAGTGGTATTGGTAGGAGTTATTTCAAGGGGGTATTGGTACAAAACATAAATACAATCAATAGTAGTTTCATTGAACTAATGAGGTGTTAGCTGAAACTGAAAAGAGTGTGATGCAGTTGTACTATTAAACCTCTGTGAGTTTCAGCCAACACCTAACTGAATAGTTCAATGGAACCATTGTGATTGGACACTGGTGACTACTTCATTAAGGAGGTTAAAGGCCTTGCATCTTTAGCAGATTGGCAAATAAATATGCCATTACTTCTTACTGTAGAAGCTCTAAGAATCATCCTATGTGGCTTAATACAGAAGTAAAGAAGTTAATAGGAAAGAAGAGAAAGGCATTTAAAAACTAAAAATTTGTTGGGAAAGAAACTGCATTTAATGAATATAAACACTGTAATAAATGTTGTAAATCAGCAATCCGGAAGGCAAAGAAAGGAAATGAAGAGTTAATTGCGATGGAGGTGAAAACTAACCCTAAAAAGTTTTTTAAATATATTAATAGTAAAAAGATGCAGGTTTAGAGTGTTTTGCCCATTAAATTATGGTACCAGTATGGTCGTAACAGATACAGAAAAGGCAAATGTGTTTAATCAGTTCTTTTCTTCAGTGTATATGATAGAGGAGTCTGAGTTCCCACTTTATAGCTGCACTAATGGCTCAGCTCAATCTAGTCAGTGGCTGACTCAGGATATGATTCATAAAGCTTTAATATTAAAATTTATGTAAACAAGGCTCCAGGGCCTGATGGCATACACCCCCGAGTTCTAAGAGAGCTTAGTTCAGTTTTAGACCAGCCCCTATTTCTGATTTTCTCAGATTCACTTTCATCTGGTATGGTGCCTATGGATTGGAGAAAATGATGTTATTCCAATATTTAAAAAGGGATTACAATCTCAGCCTGGCAATTATAGGCCAGTGAGCTTGACATCTGTGGCGGGCAAATTATTTGAAGGCTTGTTAAGGGATCACATTCAAAATTTTGTCCTAGTCAATGGCATTATGAGCAGCAATCAGCATGGCTTTATGAAGGATAGGTCATGTCAGACAAATCTGATTGCTTTTTATAATGAGGTAAGTAAGATGTTGGACAATGGGGGGGCAGTAGATGTGATCTATTTGGATTTTGCCAAAGCGTTTGATACTGTGCCCCACAAATGACTGCTTTCTAAACTAAGGTCTGTAGGGCTTAATGAAGTCATTTGCACATGCATAGGAAACTGGCTACAGGATCGGGTACAGAGGGTGGTTGTTAATGGTACATTCTCTACTTGGTGTAAGGTTCTTAGTGGAGTCCCCCAGGGCTCGGTATTAGGTCCACTTTTATTTAACTTGTTCATTAATGACTTAGGAGAGGGTGTTGTAAGTATTGTATCAGTTTTTTCAGATGACACAAAATTATCCAGCCCAATTAATTCCATCCAGGGTGTGGCATCCTTGCAACACGATCTTGACAAACTGGCAATCTGGGCAGCTAAGTGGCAAATGAGATTAAATGTTGATAAATGTAAAGTCATGCACCTGGGATGTAAAAATATCCAAGCCACTTATACCCTTAACCCTTTCCCTGCCAGCCCATTTGTCCTAAATGCGAACATCTACTGCCAAGCAGTTTTTAGACATTTTGCACTCATTACTTTTACTGAGGATTTTTGACAAGAAAACCTATGTGAAATAAGACACATTATATATCTTTTTTTTCGTAATGAATTGGGCTTTAACACTGAAACAAAATTTTGTACTTTTTCTGGAGATATAATGAAAATTTTGATTGAAATATGTAAAACAAAAGTGAAATAAAGAATAAAATGTTTTTATTTTGTGTTTTTTTTCAAAGAAGAAATACATTTACTGACAAAAAGTTTACAGTTTGTAAAAGCCCTGATTCTGCTGAATCCAATGATACCAGATATGTATTGGTATCCCGCTTTTATTGTCCACAACACACCCCAATAATAAAACAGCATTTTGTACAATTTTACATTGAAACACAATAGATAAGAGCATCTATAGGTTAACGTGCCATATCCAACGACAGAAGTGACGTACCCCCATAAGTTAGGTGTTTTTAGAAACCGCGTTCCTCTAGGTTTTTAGCTGTGGTGTCATTTTTGCTCTAAATGTAGCTGCCGTCACACAGATCACCCTAAAACACAGCAATATTTTTGGGGATTTTTTTTTTTTCTGAAACACCATTACAGTCACAAAGTCAGAAGTGAATTTGACAAAATTACTCCACTGAAAATAGTCAAATGAACCCCAAATATGAAAGAAAAGGTTCTCCTGAGTAAAACGATACCCTGCATGTATGGGTGCACCTAAAGACACGGCCTCCAAACACCCCAAAACAGGCGCAATACATAAGGGAAATTTTAGCTGGAAAATTCGGCCTGCGCTCTAAGAGGACACCTTGCAGTTCTTCAGTCTAAACACCCCTTACCTCTGAAATACCCCCCACAAACTATATGTTCCCTGAATGTGCACACCTGCAGCTATTCAGCGGCACCATCATTGCTTTCCTGCATGCAGATCTGTGGGCGCAGTTCTCCGTAGAATTTGCGGTTTGGCCTGAAATAAAGAAAAAAAAAAGTTCCAAAGTTAGATTTCTCCCCAAAATTGCCATGACAACGAAAAAAAACCTGGCAAATATCAATCTGCAACTTCTCCTGAACAAAAGGATACCCTGCATGTATGGGTGCACCTAAAGACACGGCCTCCAAACACCCCAAAACAGGCGCAATACATAAGGGAAATTTTAGCTGGAAAATTTGGCCTGCGCTCTAAGAGGATACCTTGCAGTTCTTCAGTCTAAACACCCCTTACCTGTGAAATACCCCCCACAAACTATATGTTCCCTGAAAGTGCACACCTGCAGCTATTCAGCGGTACCATCATTGCTTTCCTGCATGCAGATCTGTGAGCGCAGTTCGCCGTAGAATTTGCGGTTTGGACCGAAATAAAGAAAAAAAAAGTTCCAAATTTAGATTTCTCCCCAAAATTGCCATGAAAACTAAAAAAAACCTGGCAAATATCAATCTGCAACTTCTCCTGAACAAAATGATACCCTGCATGTATGGGTGCACCTAAAGACACGGCCTCCAAACACCCCAAAACAGGCGCAATAGATAAGGGAAATTTTAGCTGGAAAATTCGGCCTGCGCTCTAAGAGGATACCCTGCAGTTCTTCAGTCTAAACACCCCTTACCTGTGAAATACCCCCCACAAACTATATGTTCCCTGAAAGTGCACACCTGCAGCTATTCAGCAGCGCCATCATTGCTTTCCTGCATGCAGATCTGTGGGCGCAGTTCACCGTAGAATTTGCGGTTTGGACTGAAATAAAGAAAAAAAAAGTTCCAAATTTTGATTTCTCCCCAAAATTGCCATGACAACTAAAAAAAACCTGGCAAATATCAATCTGCAACTTCTCCTGAACAAAATGATACCCTGCATGTATGGGTGCACCTAAAGACACGGCTTCCAAACACCCCAAAACAGGCGCAATACATAAGGGAAATTTTAGCTGGAAAATTCGGCCTGCGCTCTAAGAGGACACCTTGCAGTTCTTCAGTCTAAACACCCCTTACCTGTGAAATACCCCCCACAAACTATATGTTCCCTGAAAGTGCACACCTGCAGCTATTCAGCAGCGCCATCATTGCTTTCCTGCATGCAGATCTGTGGGCGCAGTTCTCCGTAGAATTTGCAGTTTGGCATGAAATAAAGAAAAAAAAAGTTCCAAAGTTAAATTTCTCCCCAAAATTGCCATGACAACGAAAAAAAACCTGGCAAATATCAATCTGCAACTTCTCCTGAACAAAAGGATACCCTGCATGTATGGGTGCACCTAAAGACACGGCCTCCAAACACCCCAAAACAGGCGCAATACATAAGGGAAATTTTAGCTGGAAAATTCGGCCTGCGCTCTAAGAGGATACCTTGCAGTTCTTCAGTCTAAACACCCCTTACCTGTGAAATACCCCCCACAAACTATATGTTCCCTGAAAGTGCACACCTGCAGCTATTCAGCGGTACCATCATTGCTTTCCTGCATGCAGATCTGTGAGCGTAGTTCGTTGTAGAATTTGCGGTTTGGACCGAAATAAAGAAAAAAAAAAGTTCCAAATTTAGATTTCTCCCCAAAATTGCCATGAAAACTAAAAAAAAACCTGGCAAATATCAATCTGCAACTTCTCCTGAACAAAATGATACCCTGCATGTATGGGTGCACCTAAAGACACGGCCTCCAAACACCCCAAAACAGGCGCAATACATAAGGGAAATTTTAGCTGGAAAATTCGGCCTGCGCTCTAAGAGGATACCTTGCAGTTCTTCAGTCTAAACACCCCTTACCTGTGAAATACCCCCCACAAACTATATGTTCCCTGAAAGTGCACACCTGCAGCTATTCAGCAGCGCCATCATTGCTTTCCTGCATGCAGATCTGTGGGCGCAGTTCGCCTTAGAATTTGCGGTTTGGACCGAAATAAAGAAAAAAAAGTTCAAAATTTAGATTTCTCCCCAAAATTGCCATGACAACTAAAAAAAACCTGGCAAATATCAATCTGCAACTTCTCCTGAACAAAATGATACCCTGCATGTATGGGTGCACCTAAAGACACGGCTTCCAAACACCCCAAAACAGGCGCAATACATAAGGGAAATTTTAGCTGGAAAATTCGGCCTGCGCTCTAAGAGGATACCTTGCAGTTCTTCAGTCTAAACACCCCTTACCTGTGAAATACCCCCCACAAACTATATGTTCCCTGAAAGTGCACACCTGCAGCTATTCAGCAGCGCCATCATTGCTTTCCTGCATGCAGATCTGTGGGCGCAGTTCTCCGTAGAATTTGCGGTTTGGCCTGAAATAAAGAAAAAAAAAGTTCCAAAGTTAAATTTCTCCCCAAAATTGCCATGACAACTAAAAAAAACCTGGCAAATATCAATCTGCAACTTCTCCTGAACAAAAGGATACCCTGCATGTATGTGTGCACCTAAAGATACAGCCACCAAACATCCTAAAACAGGGGCAATAGCTAAATTTTTAGGCTGCACTCCAAGTGCCCACCTTTCAGTTTTTCAGTCCAAACACCCCCTTACCTGTGAAATACCCCCCACAAACTATATATTCCTTGAAAGTGCATACCTGCAGCTATTCAGCGGCACCATCCTTCCTTTCCTACACGCAGATCTGTGGGCGCAGTTGTCCGTAGAAATTTGTGGTTTGGCCTGAGATAAAGGAAAAAAAGTACCAAGGTTAGATTTCTCCACAAAATTGCCACAACAACTAAAAAAAACCTGCTAAGTATCAATGTGCAACTTCTCCCGAACAAAACAATACCCTACATGTATGGGTGCACCTAAAGAAACAGCCACAAAACCCTAAAACAAAAGCAATAGCTAAATTTGAGGCTGTGCTCTATGTGACCACCTTACAGTTTTTCAGTCTAAAAACCCCCTTACCTGTGAAATACCCCCCACAAACTATATATTCCTTGAACGTGCACACCTGCAGCTATTTAGCAGCACCATCCTTGCTTTCCTTCTTGCAGAATGGGATGCAATTCTTTGTAAAATGTTATAGTTTGTCTTGCAATGAAGATAAAAAAAACTCAAAACTAGATTTCTCTAAAAAAACCCAAAGACAAGCAACAAAAACCTACTGAAGTTATTGAATATTCTCCTTACCATTATCCGTTTAGTGGACCATCTTCTGATCTGTACTCTTCAATGTCCTTTGGCAAGGCTGCTTTTTACTTTTAGAACACCTAGAAAATTAGAACTAGAAAATCTGCGCAATTATAAGAAAAAAACATTTGCCACTATATATTCATACTGCCAGAAACACAGGTGCCTTCTGTAACTGCACTGGAAGGTGAGCGTTTGAGATGCCAATAATAAGGGCACAGACACACATGGAGATTCGGGGAGATTAGTCGCCCAGAATCTAAATCGCCGGTGGGATAGCACTCGGAACGATTCGCTTTCCTGAAGTCGCCCGAAGTTGCCTCACGAGGAAACTTTGGGCGACTTGGAAAATGAAGCGCTCCAAGAGTCATCCCACCGGTGATTTAGATTCTAGCCGGCGCTGGGCGACTTATCTCCTCGAATCTCCATGTGTGTCTCTGCCCTTATTATTGGCATCTCAAACGCTCACCTTTCAGTGCAGTTACAGAAGGCACCTGTGTTTCTCCACAGGGGTCTCTGCCCTAAAGCTTGAGGCATTAGATAAAGAGGTGAAATCAACTTATGGATCCATAATTTGGCCCAAAAAAAAAACAAAACAAAACAAAAAGAAAGAGCTAAATGTCTACACAAGAACAAAGTATATATTGCCCTGAAGTAAAGAATCTGCACTGAAAGCTGGTGAGTTTTCAGTTCAATCAAGTGCCCTGTTTTTCTCCAACCATCTCAGCCATGCATTCAGTACTGTACTAACTACTAGCCATAATAAAGACAAAGATTAGATTAGCCTTTTGAAATGCAAAATGTTCCCATCTATCAGCAAACCATGACTTTCATTGCCAACTGCAAATAAAAAGCCAGAACAGGCAAAGATCACTTTACAAAAAAAAAAAAAAAAAAACTGAAGCCCATACTATACTGATCAACCGCACTCAGAGGAGAGCTTATGAGGTGTCAGTAAAAAAAAAAAAGTTTTGTGGCATCAGAGAGAAGACATCATCAGCAGGCAAGATGAAATTATCTCAGAGTCATCACGCACCACAAATTTTTAGGCGCCCTTGACCTTCACCTAACACATCACTTGGCTACACCCCTAGTGCTACCTCTAACCATAGGAACAGTTTAGGGAAAGAAAATACCAAATTAACCACAACATAAAATGCTAGGAGTGCCCTGAATATAAATTTTACACAAAGCGGGATGCCAATACTTATAATAAAGTCAATTAGTACACAACAATCTACAACATTTTCAGTAGTGCAGCTTAGTGTGGTATATTTCAAAACATGGTTTGAAACATAACCCGGGGTTGCGAGGGCACTTTGGGCAATAGTACCGTGTATCTCGTCTGATACCCCTTTTGCGGCACACCTTGCAGGCTTTTTGGGCTCTTGGTTTTCCAGGAGTTGGTGGAAGCGTGTCTATAAAATGCTTCCCCACCAATCGGGCCACGTTGTCACTGGCACGCATCTCAGGCACTGCCTCCTCTAGACCACCAAACAAGAGGGCAGGGATTATCTGCAACTGGTACTTATAATAAGACAATTTGGGGCCTGGTACTGCTGCCTTATAGACAACATATGAATTTCGAAGGGCCATTTGAATACGGTATATGCCAACTTTCTTGTACCAGGCCTTTGTTTTTCGGGTGGCATCGTAATAATGTTGGAGTTGATCTGTTCTGTCAACACCACCCATGTACTTACTGTACTCCTTGCTACAGAGAGGCTTAGATTTTGGGGGCCTACCAGCTCTCTGTTCTTCAATTACTGACGTGTCATGGATGGTCGTCAGCATGAAAACATTTTTTCTATCCAAAAATTTGATGGCAAGGAGCTCATCATTTCTTAGGGAATACATTTCTCCACGGTTCAGTTTTTTGTCGAGGAGTTCCCTGGGCAATCCTTTACGGTTATGATTTATGGTGCCACAGGCTGGGGTATCTAAACAATGTAGGGTCTTGAATAGGAGGATGCTGGTGTAAAAGTTATCCACGTATAAGTGGTAACCTCGGCCTAATAGTGGAGTGATGAGCTCCCACACAATTTTGCCACTGACAGTCAGGTCAAGGGGACAACCAGGGGGGTCTAATTGTGAGTCCTTTCCTTCGTGAATCAAAAAGCGGTTGGTGTACCCCGAGCTGCTTTCGCAAAGTTTATAAAATGTAATCCCATAGCGGGCACGCTTGCTTGGGATGTACTGACGGAAGTGTAGGCGCACTTTGAAGAGGAGAAGGGACTCGTCAATACAAATGTTTTGGGAGGGGGTGTAAACTGTTGCGAAGCGCTCAGACAGGCTGTCTATTAGGGGCCTCAATTTATGCAGCCTGTCATGGGAAGGATCATTAGGGGGTACAGCCCTAGAATTATCATTGAAATGGAGAAACCGGAGCAGTAGCTGATACCGGTTTCTAGGCATTGTGGCAGAAAAGATTGGAATGGATAGCACAGTAGTGGTATGCCAGTAGGACTCCAGGGAATTTACTTTTATAAGCCCCATAGCTAGAGTAAGTCCCACAAACCTCTTCATTTCAGCAATATCAGTGGGATGCCACGCCTGAGCTTGAGCATATCTGGGGAGGGGATTTTGGGCAAGATATTGCTCGGCATACACATTTGTGTACTGGACCATATCCTGTACGATGGCCTCAGTCAAAAATAAATGGAAAAAATTTATTGGCTCAAAATTACTGGTGTCCACCTTAACGCCAGAGACTGCAGTAAATGGGGGAATTTCGGGGGTAAAATTACCAGGAGGCCCCCACGCAGGCTCTCCTCCAGTTGCAGCATCAGCCCTACCACCCTCTTCCTGATCCTCAACCTCCTCTTCTACATCCTGCTCCAACTCCATGGGCTCCTCAAGGGCAGTAACCGTGCTACTACTACCTGGTGACTCATCAGTAGAAGAGTCACTTTCTGATTCAGGGGGCACATACTCAGAATCAGAGTCACTAAACTCCTCTGAGCTGGAGGCCATGCATAGGGCAGCAGCCTCTTCAACAGTAAAAAACCTTTTTGCCATGTTGCCAACAAAAATGATCCCCTAATCCAAAGAACAATCAGGAACAGTGACAAACAGAAAATCAAGTAAGTGTTTTCACTGCCAGATCACAATATGCAAAACTATTGCAACACAGGCAAGGCAGAGACTTGAGAAAAAAAAACTGAGGCTAAGATAAACAAAACTGGTCAAGAAAAAAAGAACTGGATATAAGATAAACAAAACTGATTATAAGATAAACAAATCAAAGGGGGGAAAAAAAAAACAACAACTATAAGTCCAACCCCCTGAACTCTCAAACTCCCTGAAACTTTCTAGAACAAAAAGCCTATGAATGAACACTAATCACACAGTAAATCAAGAAAACACAAAAACTGATCAGCTATACAAAACTAAAAATGACAGTAAAGCAAAAACAAGGTTGAATCAATAAACCGCAAAGTAGAAATGGAAATGCAATAAGAGAACTGAAAATCAAAAAAGAAAAGTAAATGCAAAGCACCAACACAAACAAGCTAGAACAATAATCCAACAGTAAAACACCACTGAAATGCAATAAAACCGCTGAAAATCAATAAAGAACAATAAGCAAAAGCAACACAAAACTGAAAATGCAAATTACCAGCAAAACAAGCTAGAACAATAAATTAGCAGCAAAGCAACACTGAAATGCAATAAAACCACTGAAAATCAAGAATAAGCAAAAGCAACACAAAACTGAAAATGCAAATTACCAGCAAAACAGGCTAGAGCAATAAATCAAAAGCAACGCAACACTGAAATGCAATAAATCAATGAAAATCAATAAAGAACAGTAATTGGCAGCAACACAAAAGAGAAAAAAGCAATAAAAATCACTAAAAATGAAATAAGCCAATAAAAGAAAAGACAACAATAAAACAAGCAATAAAATATAATAAAATATAATAAACAGAAATACAAATATGGGGGGGTGGGGGGTGGTGTGGGGGGGGTGGTGTGGGGGTAAGGTTTGAGTGTGTCTGGGCAAAAGTAAGTGAAGGTAAGTGGGAAAAAAGTGAAAACTAAAATAAGAAAGACAAATTAGATTAGTGTGCAAGTGTAAGTGTGTAAGTGAGTGTGAAAATGCGTAACCTGGGGCAGGCACAGAAGATCTCACAGGCAAGGATCACAGGAGGACCGCAGCTGGCAGCAGGAGGGCTCCAAATGACATCCACAACCAAGCAGAGAAGAGGAGGAGTCACTGGGGGAGATCTTATATACCCCAGCATCTGATGACATATTTGGGGGTCACATGTTAGAAGAATCCAGCCCCCATTGTTCATTGCCTAAGGGGATTGGCTGAGGTCAAACCAGGAAGGGAAGAGGAGCAGAAGAGGCAGTGTCCACCGACCCCCATCTCCAGCTGATTTTTCTGCTATTTGGGGTCGCAATGGGGGTCATCGGGCACCTGACAGGTACATTTGACCCCACTGCTCGTTGCCTAGGGGGGTGGCTGCTGATCTGCATCTTTGTGCAGCCAGCAGCAGCCACCGCAGAACATGAGGCGCCTACTGATGACCCCCACGGCCTTGCTGACGTTACCTGTGGTTTTGGGGTCGCCGTGGGGGTCATCAGGCACCTGCCTAAATAATCAGACCCCACTGCTCGTTGCCTAGAGGTGGTGGCTGCTGATCTGCGGCTTTCCGCAGCCAGCAGCAGCCACCATTGACCACGTGGCACCGACCGATGACCCCCACGGCCTTGCTAGCATTACTTATGGTTTTGGGGTCGCCGTGGGGGTCATCAGGCGCCTGCCTAAATAATCAGACCCCACTGCTCGTTGCCTAGGGTCGGTGGCTGCTGATCTGCGGCTTTCCGCAGCCAGCAGCAGCCACCGCAGATGATATGGAGCCGACCGATGACCCCCACAGCTTTGGCGATGTTCCTGCTGTTTTGGGGTCGCCATGGGGGTCATCTGGCATCCAGCAGGACGATCCGGCCCCACTGCTCGTTGCCTAGGGGTGTCGGCTGCTGTTCTGTGGCGTTCCGGCCACAGCAGCAGCCCCTGTATGGCCGGAAGCGCTCCCGCCGGCGAAAACGTGCAAGGTACGTTGCCGGCGGTTAGAGCCCTGACCCGCCAGCACGTACGGCGTACGTGCTTGGCGGGTAAAGGGTTAATGGTACTGCACTAGGCAAATCCATTATGGAAAAGGACCTTGGAGTTCTTGTAGATGATAAACTTGGCTGTAGCAAGCAATGCCAATCAGCAGCAACAAGGGCAAACAAGGTCTTGAGCTGTATTAAAAGGGGCATAGAGTCACGGGAGGTGGGGGTTATTCTTCCGCTGTATAGAGCACTTGTAAGGCCCCATCTAGAATATGCCGTACAGTTTTGGTCTCCATCACTCAAACAGGACATTATTGTATTAGAGAGGGTACAGAGAAGGGCAACTAAGCTGGTGAAAGGTATGGAAAATCTTAGCTTTGAGGAAAGACTGGCCAAATTGGGGATGTTCACGCTGGAGAAGAGGCGCTTAAGGGGTGATGTGATAACTATGTATAAATATATAAAGGGATCATATAATAATCTCTCTAATGCTTTATTTACCAGTAGGTCTTTCCAGCTGACACAAGGTCAGAATTAGAGGTCAGATTAGAAGAAAAGAGGTTCCTCCTAAATATTCGGAAGGGGTTTTTAACAGTGAGAGCTGTGAAAATGTGGAATTCTCTTCCTGAATCAGTTGTACAGGCTGATACATTAGATAGCTTTAAGAAGGGGTTGGATGGCTTTTTAGCAAGTGAGGGAATACAGGGTTATGGAAGATAGCTCATAGTACAAGTTGATCCAGGGACTAGTAAGGGAATACAGGGTTATGGGTAATAGATCATAGTCCAAGTTGATCCAGGGACTAGTCAGGAAGGAATTTTTCCCCCTCTAAGGCAAATTGGAGAGGCTTCAGATGGGTTTTTTGCCTTCCTCTGGATCAACTGCCAGATAGGTAGTTAATAAAAAAAATAAAAAAATGTGTCTTTTTTCAACCTTACTTACTATGTTACTATGTAGTCCGATTGCCATTTTGGAGTCAGGAAGGAATTTTTTCCCCGTCTGAGGCAAAATGGTGAGGCTTCAGATGTTTTTTTTATTTTGCCTTCCTCTGGATCAACTGGCAGTTAGGCAGATAAAAAAAAAAAAAAACTGCAGCATGATGCATTTAATGTATTTCCACCATCTTCTGGATCAGCTAGCAGATCAGTTAGGCTACTTTCACTTAGACACGCATTTTGTGTTGATGGTTGAAAAGTTTTTTTCAACATCATCCACTATTATATTGTATTATTTTCAAACTGCAGTAAAAAAACAGCTACTGTTTCTGAGGATGAAAATATATTTGCATTATAGTTTCTGTATGTAAGATGTCTCATAAATGACACAATTAGCATATCCCTTGTGTTTTATGTGAAGGTATATCAATAAACCTGATTTAATGTTAAACAACCCAATCATTAGTGCTGATTTCCAGTAATATGGATGAACTGAACTTTTTCTATTATTTTAATAAGAGTGTTAGCTCTTAAGTCAGACCATGTATGGGACAGATTTCAGATTGTAGTGCATAGTGATGAGCGAATTTTTTAGTAAAACTTTGGCAAGAATTGACTGAACAATTTTGCAAAGAAGTCACCATAACAAAAACACCCATTGACTTGGACTTACATTTGGACAAAAAAGCAGCTGAGACAAAAAAGTAGCAAGACAAAAAAGTTCCCACAAGAAAAACGCCAATTGACTTTAATTTGGAGTGAGAAAAAATTGTTGTGCGTGGTAAAAAATAAAAGATTGAACGCAATTGAAAAAAATTGAAAAAATTGAAAAAAAATAGCAGGGGGAAAAGTGGTCCGTCCAGTCCTCCAAACGTGTCTGATGATGGATCTGCTGTCTGCACCCCCTAGGTTAGTGTAACATACAATACAAAATACACAAACACACACTTTTTACACTAATATGGGCTTACATTTATACTTACACACACTCACATACATTTTGGGGGGCTTTCACACTTTCACACCACTTACACATACTTGCACACAAACATACATCATGCATTTTGCCAAGTGTACGCACATACTTACAAATTTTCAGTTCTGTGTAGGTGTTGTTTCTAGCTGTAAACTTATTTGGCCTAGCTTAAAGGAACAGTTCAGTGTGAAAATAAAAACTGTGTAAATAGATAGGCTGTGCAAAATAAAAAATGTTTCTAATATAGTTAGTTAGCCAAAAATGTAATATATAAAAACTGGAGTGAACAGATGTCTAATAAAACAGCCAGATTCCTGCTTTTCAGCTCTATAACTCTGAGTTAGTCAGCGACTTGAAGGGGGGCCACATGGTACATTTCTGTTCAGTGAGTTTGCAATTGATCCTCAGCATTCAGCTCAGATTCAAAAGCAACAGAAATGACCCATGTGGCCCCCCCTCAAGTCTCTGATTGGTTACTGCCTGGTAGCCAGGGTTACCAGTCAGTGTAAACCAAGAGAGCTGAAAAGTAGGAAGTAGTGTTCAGACTGATATGTTATACATCAAATCACTCCAGCCTTTATACATTACATTTTTGGCTAACTAACTATATTAGAAACATTTTTTATTTTGTACAGCCTATTTATTTAACCAGTTTTTATTTTTACACTGTACAATTCCTTTAAATACTGTGAATCTATGACTTATGCCTGCCATGCCTTCGGCCGGGACAACCGACGCGGTGATCCTCTTCTTTCTGTGCCGGTTCTCCTATGTGCGCGCAACGCACACTTCCGGATTTTATGTGCCGTGCGTATGATGTCATTACATCTTTGGTGCGGAATTCAAAGTATTCAAAGGGTCTTTGGGCTGGAAATCGTTGTAGTTTCCTGGGTGGAATTTTGTCTGTATATATCCTGGTTTTGATCCATGCCTGTCTGACTATTCTGAACTCTGCCAATTCTGGCCTTTTACCTGCCTGACTATTTTTGAACTCTGCCAATACTGATCCTTGCCTGCCTGACTATTCTTGAACACTGCCTGTACCGACCACGGCCTGTCTGACCTTGCTTGAACTCCACCAGTACCGACCACTGCCTGTCTAACCTTGCTTGAACCCTGCATGTACTGACCCTGGCCTGCCTGACCACGCTATTCCATCTATTCCTGTTGCCTTCCATCCTAAAATTGTATTGTGAATGTGCCCCTTTGCTTGTCCAGAATGCCTTGCTTTACTCCTCTCATATTAAGACCTGGCGGCCTCTGAGTAGCTGAGGGCTCTTCCCGAGGCCAAAGGCTGCTGCTACAGGCAGAAGACTGAGCCGTGACCGGGAGCCTAGCACTAGTTCTAGATTTAGGGTGCTGATCGTGACAGTACAATGGGCCAAAAGAGAAATGGAAAACAGGTACATATTTTCCCACAGTATGTAGTACCGACAAATCACCAATCACCCATGCAATTAGGGGTAACTCATCTATCCCCTGAGGAAAAGGCTTGATGGCGATCCCAGTGTCTGTGTAAGTATTGTGGGGATAACGGTCATTTCCTTAACCCCCGTCCTAAGAGGCCAGGAAACTTCAAAGCCTAAATGGAGAAGAGGAGCTCCATTTTGGTTGAGTAGTTTCCTCTCCCCAATTTACCGCTAGGATTTTGGTACCTGTTGTTTTGTCCTGGCCTGGGGGTTCACTGCCTTTGTGGATTCTGGGGCTGTGGGAAATTTCTTGGATGCTGCCTTCACAGTAAGATATAATATTCCCCTTATACCACCTATGAGAATTTTGTCAATGGATAAAAGCCCACTTGGGTCAGGTCTGGTAACTCAAAAATCTATGGCATTGTCCATGTGTACAAATAATATGCATATTGAAAATTATCTTTTTTGACATTTTTGATAGTTCTTCTCCTTTAATTCTGGGGTTACCCTGGTTACAGGTACACAACCCCCACATAGATTGGGTAACTGGGGAGGTTATTCAGTGGGGACCAAAGTGTAAAGAGTCTTGTCTATTTTCTCCTCAAATGGTAGCAGTTACCTCCTTGGAGGGATTATATTATAATATATACATTATATTGTAATGTTACCACTTATACCCAATTTTGGTTAATGGGTTAATGGGTTAATTGACACCCCTTTTGTGACCTCACATCCTGCCATACCATTTAAAGTTTGTTACCCACTTCTGTATGTCATTACACTTGATAAAGGGCGGACGCCCGAAACATGTCGTGAATAAATCACTTAGCAGTAAACCTGCCTTGAGTGCTTTCTCTCAGTGTCCACATATTTGTTTGGTGACTGCCATACACCTTGGAGCAGGGGTGTCTTACTGAGATAGAGAGCCAGGAGATTATCTTAGCACTCAGTCAACCTTTGCCTTGTTCTGAATTGATACCGCTAGACTGGTGTGCTGGAATTTGCATGAATATGTCTGAGGATTCTATCCCTTCTACGGCAACTACGTTTGCTTATGCTGAAGATGATGTCGAAAGGATTTTGAGTAAAATAGAAGCGGTAAATCTGCTTCCTTCCCAAGGAACTACCTCCACCAGCATTGAAAAAGAACTTTTTAGCCTAAGGCGCAAAGAAGTACATACTAATCTACATGTAAGCTCTTTGGCTGAATATTTGAAAGCCAAAAGGATCCCGAGAGGCCTTAGGTTGGATATTAAACCTAACTTAGGTGTAGAGAACACCTTATTACAACAACGATGGTATGAAATCTTGAATAAGTGCAGCCAGGATCTGATGTTACTTACCGTTGAGACGCTCACCGGGAAGCTTGAAGAGATCCACACAGCCGTTGCTAGGACCCAAGAGAAGCTTGTCGCTGAAAAAGGAAAAGATCAAGCTGATTCCATTCTTCGCGAACAGGACCAGCTGTTACTGAAATTGCGCGAGAGTATCCTGACCCGGAAGTGTCGTAAGTTTGAGCGCGACACTAGGGACTACGCTGAAGGCCGGGAATACACGTGGCGAGAGGAGAGGAGGATCCAGCGTACCTCACAGAACCCCCGACACGGACCTACTGGACTGCCGCAACAGGGCCACAGAACCCAAACGGAAGGCAACTATAATCCACCCGCATATAGAAGAAAACAGAGATACCACCGCCGCGGCCCTTTCAGAGCACCAGGAGAAACTACATCCAGCAGTGAAGAATGCTCCGGTTCTTCTGGTCAATCAGCTACGTCCTCCTGTTTTTTAGGGCCAGCGACTACTCAGCCATCGATAAGCAAGGCGCACAACCCCAGAATGCCAAATCCAAGGGACGACTACCCCATGAGGAATCGGAAACCAACAAGGTAAATAACCTTGTAGTAAACTTATCTTCATATAATTTAGATGACTTTGAATTACAGGTGCTTAATAAGGGATTGGGGTTTATACCCACATATTATACTGACTATGCCTCCTGGGACATTCAATTCCAAAAATTCCTAAGGAATATTAAATTGAAACTTTATTTTGGACATGATGTTGCCATTATGAATGCGCCCACTGATACCTTTAAACGGTTTAAAAATGCCAGTAACTTTGTACCAGATATTGATAATGATTGTTTGTCTGCCTTTGAAAAAATTGTTTCATTTGAAGTTAAGAATGTTTGGGATAGAAACACCCCTATCAAGAACAATTTAACTTATAATGAAAGGTCAGCTCTCCACAAATTGAAAAATAATGACTCACTTGTAATACGCAAAGCCGACAAGGGGGGCGCAATTGTAGTTATGGACAAAGACGCCTACATGACTGAAGCTTACAGACAATTGAACGCACCTGGCCATTATGAAAAAATTGCTAATGACCCGACCCTCCTTATCAAAAAAGACATAGAATTACTTGTATCTCAGACAGCTAATAATGGGCTCATTCCCCCATATGTGAAAGAGTACTTGTGCAAAGAATATCCACGCATTCCTGTCCTGTACCTTTTACCTAAAATACACAAGTCCCTCACCATTCCTCCAGGTAGACCAATTGTGTCAGGAGTGGATTCAGTACTTGAACCACTTTCTAGGTTTGTGGATAACTTTCTACAGCCGTTGGTCAAATGTATTCCCACCTGCCTGACAGACACGACCGATTTGTTATGTAAATTGAAAGACTTAGGAGAGTTAGACAGCAATGTTAAAATGTTTAGTATTGATATTCAAAGTCTATATACTTCCATACCTCAGGATGAAGGTATCCGCTATGTGGAAGAAGCACTACTCGATACTAACATTTCTCACCATTTGCTGTTTTTTCTTATTGATTGTCTGACTATCGTTCTAAAGAAGAATTACTTTCGATTTTCTGGAGAGTTCTATTGGCAGAGGCAGGGAACGTCAATGGGAGCTGCAGTGGCTCCTTCCTTTGCTAATATCTTTGTCCATAAGATTGAAAAACTATTATTTCTTACTGAACCGTATCTACAACATATGGTGGGTTATTACAGGTATGTGGATGACATCTTAGTACTTTGGAAAGGCTCTGAGGATGCGTTTAAAGATATGGTGAATAATGCGAATAGGGCACATCCCACCATTAAATTTACCAGTGAGTCAGGAGGGCATCTTCTAAACTTCCTAGACGTTACCTTAACTATTGAAAAGGGCCATATCTGTACTACTCTCTATCGTAAGAGTACAGAAAAAAACAATATTTTATTGGCTACCAGCTTTCACCCCCCTAAAGTCATCAGGGCTATCCCCAAGGGCCAGCTGATAAGGGCACGAAGGATATCTTCGCAAAATAAAAACTTTTAAAATAAAAACGGTGCGGCAGAAATACTTAAACAAAGATTTGTTAAGAGAGGCTACAAATCAAAGGACTTGGAAAACTGTATAACAGAAGTAAGTGTACTTCCCAGAGAACAGTTGCTCACCTATAAACCAAAGAGTAATAAGACAGTTTTTCCTTTTGTCAGCCAATATAATGGCCACAGTAAAGAAATCGAACGTATTATTTACAAATATTGGCCTTTATTGCAGCAGGATAAAACACTTAAGAATGTCCTGTTAAATCCACCTGTCTTTAGTTACAAAAAAGGTTCGTCCCTCCGTGATCTATTGTGCCCCTCAGAGGTCAATCCCCCGAAGGCTAAGGGCAATCAGAGATTCCTGGGGAAACAAAAAGTGGGTACCTATGCCCGCCTAAACTGTATCTGCTGTTCCTCGATCATTAAAGGTGAAACCTTGAGGCATCCGACACAGGGAACACCAATCAGACTTAAACACTTTGCTACTTGCAATACAAGTCATGTGATCTATTTACTCAAATGTCCCTGCGGTTTATGCTATATAGGCCAAACTAAAAGAGATGTTAAGACTCGTATTAAGGAACACAAGGGTAATATTCGGAACTTCAAAAAAGGAGCCTCTTCTGATACAACGGTGTCTAGGCATTTTAATAGTGCAACCCACAACCAGTCACAGCTAAAATGGATGGTCTTGGAAGTAGTCAATCTTCCACAAAGAGGTGGCAACCTCAACCAGAAGCTGTTACAACGAGAAGCTTACTGGATTAAAAAATTGGATAAAAAATTGGATACAATGCAGCCAAAAGGCCTAAATGACAGTTGGAGTGTGAAATGTTTTCTCTAATACATATACAATGTTGCTATGTCCACAATTACTGATTCTCTATTTATTTCCTTTCAGATAAAGATTTGAGCCCAAGAATTATATTCTATATACTTACAATTGTACGGCTAATGGTAAGATACAACGGGCTTTCTTTTTCTTCAGCTTTACTTTGGATTATCAAGCTTTTGCTGGTAGGCTCCTATAGTGAGCAGTTCCATATTATGAGTGCTTACATTGGACTATGGTCGATAATAAATGTTCTCTGAACTTTTAATGTGCAACACTTGAATATTTTTCCTTGTACTATGTGATGTTTCATAACAGGAGAATTTATCGTTTCCACAATTGGACTTTATTTATATTGTAATGTTACCACTTATACCCAATTTTGGTTAATGGGTTAATGGGTTAATTGACACCCCTTTTGTGACCTCACATCCTGCCATACCATTTAAAGTTTGTTACCCACTTCTGTATGTCATTACACTTGATAAAGGGCGGACGCCCGAAACATGTCGTGAATAAATCACTTAGCAGTAAACCTGCCTTGAGTGCTTTCTCTCAGTGTCCACATATTTGTTTGGTGACTGCCATACACCTTGGAGCGGGGGTGTCTTACTGAGATAGAGAGCCAGGAGATTATCTTAGCACTCAGTCAACCTTTGCCTTGTTCTCCTTGGAGGGATTACCTTCTTCCTATTCTGATTTTGTGGATGTCTTTTCTAAAAAAGCCACTGAAACGCTACCCCCACATAGGCGATACGACTGCCCTGTTGACCTGACTCCAGGGTCTACTCCGCCTAGAGAGAGAACATATCCTCTTTACTTGACTGAGGCTCAGGCTATGAAAGATTATATTAAAGAAAATCTTGAAAGAGGTTTTTATTAGACCCTCCAATTCTCCTGCAGGTGCTGGGTTCTTTTTTTTTTGGGCAAAAAGGAAGGGGACCGTCGCCCATGTATTGATTATCGAGGCCTTAACAAAATCACAATCAAAAAACGGTATCCCCTTCCGCTAATCTCTGAATTGTTTGATCAGGTAAAAAATGCTACCATCTATACTAAACTTGATCTTAGAGGTGCATATAACCTCATTCGCATTAGGGAAGGGGATGAGTGGAAAACAGCCTTTAACACCAGAGATGGCCACTATGAGTATTTAGTTATGCGGTTTGGCCTATGCAATGCCCCCGCAGTGTTTCAAGAATTTGTCAATGACATTTGTCAGGATTTACTTGGGCTATTTGTAGTGGCTTATCTTAAAGTGGACCTGTCACCCAGACACAAAAATCTGTATAATAAAAGTCCTTTTCAAATTAAACATGAAATCCAATTTCTATTTTTTATTAAAGCATTCATGGCCGTTGTAAGCTCATTTAAAAATCTCAGCTGTCAATCAATTATTGTCTGCCCCTCCTCTATGCCATGGGCATAGAGGCAGGGCAGGCAATTACTTTCACTTTCCATTCAGCACTTCCTAGATATCACTGCTCTCCCCACATTCCCCTGTTCCCTTTAACATATAATTGTGTAGCCAGTGCATGGAAATGGATATAGGGTACCCATTCTGGTGCACAAACAAGATTTTGAGATGATACAAGGCTTGTCTTAACAGTGTCCACAAAATGGCTGCTGCCTGCTTGCTATCATTTTGAATTTCCAGACTGAAGGAAACAAGATTCAAATAATTTATACAGTGTAATTAAAGTTCATTTTGCTAAACTAATGTGATAAAATAGGATTTTGAATAATTTTTTTGGGTGACGGGTCCCCTTTAAAGGGAATCTGTCGTCATTTTAAACTTTTTTTTTTGCATTTTTATAAAAAACACACATCCATAAACACTGTCTGGCAAATAAAATATTAATACACAAATCCATGCATAAGTTATTTTAGTTTGTATTTTGTCATGGGGGCTTCCATTACACATTCATCCTGTGCTGCTCTAACTGCAGGCACAGCATTACCTGTGTGCTTGGAGGCAGCCACTCTGTAATGAAAAGCCAGGTCACACTACGACATGAGAATCTAGCTGTACACTCCCCCTCCCCTCTCTGCCCATGCCTGTGATGTTTGGAGGAGAGAGGTCACATGGTTTGCAGGGAAGCAATTACTTTCACTTTCCTACGTTCTGCCTGCTCTACAGCTGCACTAGCAGCCCCTCCTCCCACAGACACTATCAAAGCTGCTGCCGTTCTGTAAGTTTGTTCTCTGCTTTCCTTTGGAGGGGGGAGCTTTCGCTCCTTGCTGCCTTCCTAGTTAGTTTTACTGGTTACTAGATGGGGTAAAGGAGCTGTGAGTTCCCTCTGCTATCCACCTCACACAAACCTTGCTCCTTTCCTGCCTGCAATACTTCTTTTTTCATTAACTACTTACTGCCTCCTTTTCGTGAGCTATTTTAACCCTTCCTAGACTTCCTCTGGTTTTCAAGTATGTCCTCCTTATTTTATCCTTTTTTTCTATTCCCTGTCATCAGTCCTGGGAGTGTACTTCTGTGTTTCTGCCATTCATTTTTGTGTAAACAAATATAATAAACTATCTATATAAAATATTTTTTCCAGTGCCCAAAATGAATTGTGTGTGTGTGTGTGTATATATATATTATATATATATATATATATATATATATATATGTATTTTTAAGCGTAAGTGGGGGCAGTGATCACAGGACTATTGTTCAATTGACAGGCTCAGCAGACAAGGCTCTATTTACATTACAGCAGCTTGTAGGAGGGAGGGGTAATGACATCACTCCAACTTGCAGTGCAGCAGTAAAGTGTGACTGAAGTTTATCAGAGCACAAGTCACATGACCTGAGGGCAGCTGGGAAGTGACAAAATGTCTAGCCCCATAGCAAATTTTAAAATTAGATATAAAAAAATCCATTTCTTGTTTTGAAAAACGGATTTCAATACAGGATTCTGCTGTAGTAGCACTATTAACTGATACATTTTGTAAAAAACATGTTTTTCCATGACAGTATCCCTTTAATGAGATTTTAATTTTTTTCCTCTAACCTGGGTCACCACCAACAACATGTGGGTGAGTTTAAGAAAAAACAATTTAGAGAAATATACCTTTGAGCTCTCTTCCGTACAATTTTTGGGGTTCCATCATATCTGGTAAGGGGTTATAGATGGATCCTGGGAAAGTTAAGCCCATATTGGACTGGACTCAACCCCTCTCATTACATGCAACTCAAAGGTTTTTAGGTTTTGCGAACTACTACAGACAGTTCATCAAGAATTTTTCCATTGTTGTGTCCCCAATTACAGATCTATCCAAGAAGGGTGTGGATCCCAGTATTTGGCTTCCTGAAGCTATCCAAGCCTTTGAATTCTTAAAAAAAGAATGTGTGTCTGCCCCTATGCTATGTCATCCTGTCACAACCCTTCCTTTTATTGTGGAAGTAGATATCTCAGAAGTGGGAGAAGGAGCCGCTCTTTCCCAAAGGCATCCAATAACTTTACGAGATTTCATTTTTCTCATTTTTCTAACATACAGGCCTGGTTCTAAGTGTACTAAAGCAGACACACTCTCTAGGAACTTTGAATCAAATCTGTCTGAAAATTTTGAGTGTTTCCATTATTTACAAAGAAAAAACGGTCGGCTCAATCCCCAACAATCAATAGTGCACAAATTGTGGCTCACCCGGTACAGAGTAGGACCCAGGTGTACAAACCCCGGGTCTATTGTATTCAGGTATAGCTTTAACCAGTGTGGCATACAATGTTTGTTCACAGCAATCACATGAAATAGTTTCAAAACTCACCAATGATGTCAGGTGGCCCGGGTGCAGCTCCCCGAACCCGTAGCTGGGGGAGTAATACAACAAATAGCGAAGAAGCACTCCAAGAGCCAACCGATGTTGTTAAAAGCCTTTATTCAGAAACAGCTAAAACGAATGATCCTTACACGTATCATTTGGACCCACATACGCCGACCTCTTTATGGGGTGGTGGGAAGAGGTACACATCTTTGGTGGATTAGTGCACGGAGTGGAAGACATAAAATTTTATAAAAGATA
Source organism: Xenopus laevis (assembly GCF_017654675.1). Taxonomy (NCBI): domain Eukaryota; kingdom Metazoa; phylum Chordata; class Amphibia; order Anura; family Pipidae; genus Xenopus; species Xenopus laevis. Next base: position 77,717,777 of record NC_054372.1, on the reverse strand, counting down.
TATGGATGATCTTTTTTATATATGGCAGGGCACTGAATTTGCGTTTTTGGATTTTGTAAAGGCCCTTAATAGCAATGATTTTAATTTAAGGTTCACTCACACGTTCCATAGCACTTCTATTGATTTTTTGGATTTGAAGCTTACTGGAAAAGGTTGTAAAATTGAAAGCATGGTAACGGACACCGGAAATTCACTATTGAGAGCTGATTCCTGCCATCCCAGTCATGTTTTTAAAGCTGTACCCATGGGTCAGTTTCAGCGGCTTAGGAGAAACTGTAGCACAGATAAAGAGTTTGTAATGCAAGCAGTCAAACTACGAGATCGGTTTTTGGAGAGAGGATACCCTTTGAAACGTTTGGTAGTGGCGTTTACCAGGGCAATTAAGACGGAAAGATCTGAGCTTTTAAGTGACTCTGGCGGCATTGGGGATCAAAAAAGGTCAGTTGAGAAAGACACACCAATGTTCATTACCACATTCAGTAAACAGTATTACAAAGTGAAGCAGATAGTTAAAAAAATATCTTACTGTCTTAAATGGGGATGTAAAATTAAGAGAAGTTCTTCAACAAGGTTGTAAGTTTGTTACGCGTAAAGCCAAAACAGTGGGCAATATATTATCACCCAGTGAGGTTAATAAAAATGCAGGGACAGTTTCTTGGTTAAGTACCATTGGGATGTTCAGATGTGGTGCTGCTCGATGCATAACTTGTGAATTTATGTTTAGATCAGCTGAGTTTACAAGTAGCAACACTAAAAGAGTATATAAGATCAAAGACTTCATCAATTGTAATTCCTCCTTTGTCATCTACTTGCTTATCTGTACAAAATGTAACATCCAGTACGTGGGCTGCACCTCAAGAAAATTTAAGTGCCGAATGCGAGAACATATTAATCAAATAGTTTCACACAGTTCTGCTACGGTTGTGTCCAGGCACTTTTCAGAATGTAGTGACAGGGTTTGCTCGCATCTAAGGATCCAAGGGATAGAAAAAATCACACCAACAGCAAAGGGTGGTGACTTGATGCAAAGGCTGCTTTATAGGGAAGCATATTGGATTTTCACATTAGAAACCAGGCAACCCTTGGGTTTAAACTTGCGGTTTGATATCTCTTGCCACGTTTAATGTCCCTAGTTTGATAATTTATGTTCTAATAGTTCTGTTCTCATTCTTGGGTTTGAAGTTCGGTATACTTATAAAAGAAATATGGCTTATGGGTTTGTAGTACTGTATGAGAGAGTTTTTGATTTATGATCTACATTTGGTATTTATAAATATCACCTAGTCTTGAAATTGGATTACATATATGTTGTGTTAACGTTAGGGGTTTGCACAAGTATTAAGTTTATGGTTTATTATCATACCATAAACCATTATTGCACTGAGGCTAAATGAAATCGTCATATTAGTTAATTCATGTTGATGTTGTTCACTATATGGTTTGAAATATAAATTTAGATTTAGAAGTTTTGGTAAAAGACTAGTAATTATGAACATATGCACATCATGATAAATATAACTTTGGCACTTTTAATTATATTGTTTATATGATAAATTGGTTCACCTTATTTGATCATATATATGATCATATGGTCCAAAAAAGATCTTTTGATTTAATTTATGACAATCAAGCACAGATGAATTTAATTGAGTTTTAGTACACGTAATTTATTCATGAAGTGATTTATATTTTATGTCGTACATTATTCTGTAAGTATTCTGAACATTAGTGTTAAATGTGTTAAATGTATCACTTGGTGAAATAGTTGATGTCAACGGACACTAATGGGCATTGCAGCACATTGTGCAACGGATATATGTTAATCCATATGTTCCAGAGTGGCACCGCTATGAAATGTTTCAGCCTTTAGTTTTTCATTCATTCATCTCTTTTTAAGTCCTCAGTGTGTCCGTTACGTTAGTTCGCAGAAATTGACACAAACTATATTGAGACAATCTGGAGCAGTAAACACGGAAAAATTTTACATTGAACATCTCATTTGTAAGCATACCGGGTATTTGCGGGGTTAGAAAAATGAACCTAATGAATGAATTGATATATTTAGGACACTATTGCGATTGATATCTTTGACACTCCTTTGGTAAGGAGATGTGTGGGTTAGTCAGCGTGAGCAGTACATCATCCGCAAATAGCACTATTTTAAACTGTGTCCCATTAATACTTACCCCTGTTGTATCAACTGAGTTCCTAATAGTGGCAGCTAGAGGTTCTATACTGAGTGCATATAGAAGTAGGGATAGAGGGCACCCCTGCATTGTGCAATTCCTGATGTTATAACTGACGCTGCCTGACCAGGGGTTTTTAGTTGCATAGTCGGGTTGCTGTACAGATTTTGAAGGGGCATGAAATAGAGAATTTTACTTACCTACTTGACGTAAATTCCTTTTCTTCTTGTCCCGACATGTCAGTACACATGGGCATTGCCCCTCCCAGACCTTGAGTAAAAACTTGTTGTGAAACTTGCTTTTCAATCTTTTGAGATGTATGTTTGAACATTGCTACCCCTCCCCTTCTTCTTCCTGTACCCTCTCCAAAAATTATAAATAAAGAATTGTTAAAAAAAAATGTTTCTAATACAGTTAGCCAAAAATGTAATCTATAAAGACTAGAGTGACTGGATGTGTAACATAACAGAAGAGACAATAGAATAATAACTCCAGCAGCACTCCGGTAAGTGAATCAAACTTTTATACGTGCAACTAGCACATCAATGTTTTGGGCCATACCAGCCCTTTATCAAGCTGGTATAGCCCGAAACGTACCTTTGCTAGAAGCAAAAATAAAAGTATGATTCACTTATCGGAGTGCTGCTGGATTTATTATTTTATTATGGTATATGTGCAGAGAGGCACACAGCTTGTGCTTCAAGTGGATTAGTGTGGCACTTCTATTGACTTTATCACATAAAGTGAAGCCAACTTCCTGCTTTTCAGCTCTCTGAGTTAGTCAGCAACTTGAAGAAGGGTCACTGACTGGTAACCAATAAGTGGAAACAAAGAGAGCTGTAAAGCAGGAAGTACTGTTCTATTCTGTTATGTTACACATCCAGTCACTCCAGCCTTTATAGATTACATTTTTGGTTAACTAACATTTTTTATTTTGCACATCTATTTACCCAGTTTTTATTTTTCTACTGAACAATTCCTTTAACACAGCTCTCGTAGCCTCCTGCTGAACAGCAGTAGTACACACAGATTAGCTGGGGTTCTCATCGTACAGGGTGACATCCACATCTCCTATTGGGGAGAAATGAAAGGCAAAACACAAATTTTAACACATTTCCTTTACCACACTATGGGGCAGATTTATCAACAGTCGAAGTGAAAATTCGAATTTCGAGCTAATTTTTCTGTACTTCGACTAGGGAATAGTCCAAATTCGATTTGAATATGTAAAAAATTACAATTTCGAAATTTATCTCTTTAAAAATTAGACTTCAACCATTCACCATCTAAAATTGCTGTTTTAGCCTATGGGGGACCTCCTAGAACCTATTTGGAGTCAATTGGTGGACTTTGAAAAGTTTTTTTTTGGAAAGACTTCGAATCGAACGATTCAATGCGCTATTAATTTGATTCGTACGATTCAAATTAGACCGAAAACAGACCTATTCAGTCAAAAATGGACCTATTTGGCCAAATAAAAACTGCAATTTAATTTCTGTTGGTCTTTTTGAAAAATTTTGAAGTTTTCAAATTAAAAAAAAAAGAAAAGGTTCCTGTGTGGGACGTTGGATGAATAGACCTTTTTGCTTTTTTGACACCTTTTGTCATTATGGCTCAAATCCTGTTAGTGCCACCATTTTACATATTGTGTGTATACAGTATATATATACTGTATATATATATATATATATATATATATATAAAATTTGAATAAATTATTTATTTTTCAGTTGGTCCTGAGATGTAGAATACCCTCCCTTAAGTTTCCTGGCAGATATATTATTATATTATATATATTATATATTTAAGAAAGGATTTGATGGCTTTTTAGCAAGCGAGAAAATACAGGGTTACTGATATTAGCTCTTAGTATAAGTTAATTTAGGGACTAGTCTTTTTTTTCAAACCTAACATGCTATGTTGCCTTGTAATAAATACAGCGAGTACAGTGAAAAACACAAATATATGTGAGAATATTAATTGAAAATTCAAATAGTCACGATTTATCACATGAAAAATTCAGTGGGAATTTCTCAAACAACTGTATTTAATAATTTATATCCCACTTGATTGAAACATTGAAAATGAATGGAAAAATATGATTTTCGCTCATGTGTGAATTCCATGAAAAAAAAACATGACTGTTGGTAAAGATCATTTTCTATTGCACTGGTTGAAAGCATTCTAAGGGGTACAAATTGGTCCTCATGCACAGATCAAGGTGCATCCAAGGTAACTGCTTTTCTCTGCACTTCCCTGCATTAAAGATTTGATGCAAAGGACAAAGAGCAATGATGCTGGCTGCAAGGGAATCCTGTAAATGATGCACAAGCTAGTGGACATGACATGGGACCCCTATGAATGGCCAAAAAGTTTAAACTTTAAGCAAATTTTCAGATATTATAAAGGTAGAAGAAGTTGCTCAAACAGCAGTCTGCTACACAGTAAGCTGGCTTAACTGTGACCATATACCAGCAATTTATGTAATGAATTTATGTATGTAATTTATGTATTGAAGGATGAAAAAACTCTTAACTACTGTATCTATTTTCTTTTTATGTGTAAGTACATAAAGATAGAATAAACCTGGCGCCTTGTCATTCTGTACAAGAGCATATATTTTTTTTAAGATTAAAGTTACAAGTTTTGTGGTCATGGTCCTGCCGTAAGAAATTATGGGACCCCAAAGAAATAAATATATGGGGATGCCCCATCCATCACCAGCACAGTGGGTCTTTTGTAAGCATAATCAATACCACATATGATCATGCCTAGCTGAGAGAGAAGCTTAGATGTTGGCATAATAATGCACAGTAGGAAATTAAAACAACCCTTCCCCCATCATTATATATAAATATTTTTTTATCCAAATATAAATCTTATATTTACAAGATATATATCTGTAAAACCGAGTTTAGGCTCTATCCATGACAAAATATTTATGTATTTCCTAAATGCAGGTTAGTCTCAGTGATGTTGCAGAGGCTGCTCCTTTCTTTTTGTTCTTCTTCCTTGTTTGCCTGTCATTTCCTCCCAGCAGCCTCTGATTCAAAGAACAGATAGCCGTGACTGCAGATTAAAATCCATTCTTCCCTCCTCCTATGTGTTTTTTCCTTCTTCCCCACCCATCTCACCCTTAGACCTCGCTGTACTTTGACGTCATGCATGCTCCTTTTAGTTGCCATAGCGACTCCATTCCCCTTGCCTATCTCCTGTCGTAGCTTTCACATTGGTACAGGCAGCATAACTGTGCACAATGCTTTCCAGGCATTGAAAGAAGGTGATTCAGCAAGTCTGTTTGTGCTTTTCAGTCCCTTTTCCTTTTCTTTTTTTTTTTTCATTTAATTGGTAAAACATTATACAAAGATTTAAGTTCATTGTTTCCTATAAATACAAGAACATTTATTTTTTACATTTCATTTCCTATACTACATCATTTATGGCCATTGTTCAATCCAACCCCCACACAATGTATTTTAGAATGTGTTTCAAAAAAGCCACCTAGAATCGATGTCTTTGGAGGAGCCATTGTGGATTTGGATTGTTGCAGTGCAGGCACGGAATGGTGAGTAGCCCTAGTCTGGGTATGCTGCTATTATGAATGTGAATCTAAGGTTTATTGCTTTCTTAAAATACATTACAGTACCATTGTTTCTTATGTAAATTCTGGGTGAAAATATTGGGCACGGTGTTTGCATGTATGGACTACAGCCAAACAAATAAATGGTGGGAGATTATTGATAAACCATATTCATGCCATAGGGCAGCAGGATTGGCACAATTCCTAACTGGTAATGTTAATTCACCTCTCAATTCATGTAGCCTGGGAAGAAGCAGTGAGTGCTGAAACAGCAGGTACCAGGGAGCACTAATGCAGCCCTGTTCTGCTACAGGCTAAGGGGCTATGTTCTAATTGTATTTATTTATGCCATCCACAACACTCAAGCAAGAGTTATGTTCAAATACACGTTTATGGGTACAGATTTTGTTTAGAGCAAGCTCCAGCTATTTCACAACTACAATTCCCATCATTCTCAGGTAACCTCTTTACGGGAGTTGTAGTTCTAGAAGGCCATAAACAGACCTAATGTCCCAAAGATCCAAAATATCACAAATTACATTTTCATATGTATTTTATTAACGTTTTGAATCATTTGCTAGAAACTACATGTGTAAAAAGGTAAATTTGCCAACAAGAGAATTATTTATAGCTTAGTCAGCATTTGAAAGTAGAAATACACAGATTACTGGATATGGGAAGTCTGCAAATCAATAACTAAAATTATTTCTTGTTGTATAGAAGGCAGATAACAGACTGCTTGCACAGAGTTTGCTTTTATATCTTTCTAATTTTCTGGCTAGGGTAAGCAGTCGGCTCTTCAGTGTTTATACTTTGGTAAACAAGATTGGATGCTTAGGACCATTGCTGTAGGGGATCTCTGTGAAAAGGCATGTTAAACCTGTATTTGTTTTTTATAAAGTGTCATGTTGTCACCTTAGCCACTGTGCATAGTATGAATAAGATAATGCTTATTAAGTAGATGAGCAAGCATTGCAGGTTTGCACTGGTAAGTATTTTTTGCAGGCCTATCCTGTAGCTCATTTGGGTACAGAAACCATTGGCTGCAGCAATGTGACAGTCCAGCTCTATGTAAACAGTGCAGCATCAACTATCTATTTCATTACTATAGCTTTGTACTCTCTGCAGCACACTGTGAAATGCCGATAAAGTGCTGACCTCAATAAACCTCTAAGCTGTTCTCATTTATTTTCCCCCAAATAGACATGCGGCATCTGCCTATTGCTGCTGCTTACAGTTTTTTCCTGCAAGACACCAGTAAATATGCATATTGTATGCTCATTTCTCTGAAGACAGAACACATTGAGAGCCTTCTTTTTTTTCATGTTGCTCATGTTTTAGTATGAAAAAAATATATTATTTTTAGCCACAAGCATATATACTTGTGTATGATTGTTACAGATCTGCACTGTACTGTTTTAGCTGAAGCAGCAGCCAAATTATGATAATGCCTGCTGCAAGCAAAACAAGGTGGTTTATATTATACCATTTTATCCAGACAGTCTCATTTTCTGTCTTTTCCCTTCCTCTCTGCAGAGCTCCCAGTGGAGATGACAGCTGCCAAAATGTAATGGCAATGCCATTGTTATCCTATTGCTGAGGACATTGCTGAGGATTCTGTTGCAACCTCAGCTACATGGCAAATATGTCTGAACGTAGCACTGTGTAGATTCATGGAAAGAATCTACACAGCCATGCACAGTATGGTGAATTATTCCTTGAACGATTATCACCATTGCTTTGTTTTGGCAGTGAAGTAATGTCTGTTTACATTCAGTGCACCAAAATGTCAGACTCACATTTTTCCCAGTGGAAATACGTACTGGCATATAAGAGAATAGAAATTGATTTAATCAGGCCTGAGTAAACTTTGGCACCTGAGCCTTATGTTAAGAGTTGACTTATTCCATAGGTTCAAAATGTCTTTTCAGAGTGAGTTTCCTTATGTATAAATTGAGATCTGTGAAAAGGTCAAACATATTTGTTGTATTAATGGGGAAGAATGATAGTCCTTTTTCTAGGAGTGTTGTTTCGTGTTGGGTGAGGGTATGGCTTGAGAGATTAAAAATACATTTTTAATCTCTCCATGGTGTGATTCATCTTTTTTTCTGAATCACACCATCCTATCGACACTTGAACCAACATCCCCAACAGCTTTTAGGATCTCACAGATTAGCCTTTGTGACACAGACCTTTCCTTACCCAATTGTTCTTCAATCCCCAGTCCCCAACCCCAAACCTCCCGTGCAGCCCTATTCCCACAAAGCCTCCCCCTTCCAATTCCCAATATTGTCCAAACCTCCATGAAAACATTCCTCCAACCCCTCAACATTCAGTCCCACCAAGCCCCAACCCTACAGAAGGATTCCAGTCTCTCAAATTCTTTTTTAGAACTACCCAATTCCCTCTCCCAAAAAGGGTCGACCAGCTCACAACCCCACCCGAGCAACATCTAACACAGAATCCACCATCCCGAGTGACTACACCTGCCTTTTCCCAACCGAAACCAAGAAAAAAAAAGGGGTTTAAGGGGAAAAGGCAAAAGCAGAAACAGAATACCCATGCAACCAGTACCTAACGATCAACCCATAAAATGTATTTTTAATCTCAATAATTTCAATTCACCTCACAACACCATCCCACATCCATTGATTTTTTAGACCTCACTATTTTCACAGAACATGATCAGATAAAAACCAAAACTTTTTTTAAATCTGTAGATTCCAACAACTTCATCCACTTCAAAAGCTTCCATCATCGACCCTGGACTCAGAATACACCTTACAGTCAGTTTAGACGCATTTATAGAAACTGTTCCGATCGCCACGATTATACCACACAATCCCAAATACTCACGAAAAAATTCTTAGCAAGAAAATACCCGAGAAAATTAATAAAAGACGCCTGTCATCAAGCAAAACAACAACCCCTTGATCCCCATACCACTACCATAATCAATACCCAATTCAATCCACCCCCCGGTTCATTACTCAATATAGTAAAGAACACCAGGGAATCAGATCCATACTTAACAAAAGATGGGAAATTCTACTTCAGGACCCATACTTAAGACCCCTACTACCCGACAAACCATTAATCACATACAGGAGAGCACCAAACCTTAGGAATTTATTAGCTCCCAGCAGGCTCCGCAATCCCAAGACCAACAAAAACACACCTGATCAAGTACCACTGACATTGGGCTCCTGGTCCTGCCACTGCCCCCGCTGCTTAGCCTGTTCTTTTGTTTCCAATACCTCCAATTTCATGTCCACGGTTACCAATATCCAGTACTCCATAAAAAAACACATATCCTGTCAGTCTAAATTTGTAATTTACGTTATTACCTGTGCCTGTCATCTCCAATATGTTGGTAGAACCACACAAGAGGCCGGGAGCCGGATAGGTCAACATAAAAGGAATATTTTGAACAAATTCCCCATGCACAGTGTTTCATGTCACTTTCACTCAGCACACCAGAGCAATCCCGACACTTTCTCCATCACCCTTATAGATAATATCAATGAGACAGAACCGGCGGCATTTGAAAAACTTTAAAAACTTGAGATGTATTAGATCCAAACCCTAAAGACAACTCGTTCCTGAAGGACTCAACGAGGTCTTAGAGAAAATTTATTAAATATCAACCCCCATAATCATATCCGATCTGTTCCGTTAACACTTTTAGTCAGTCCTCTCTTTTATGGTTCTTTTATATATTTTTTTAACGTATTTTTTACGTATTTACGACCTACAGTCTCATGTTTTTACTGTGAATACATAATATATATTTTATTTTTGATTAAAACTTCCAATGTTTTAGAACATTGGAATAATAAATAAGATGGCATATCGTATATTCTATATATCAATGTATTATATTGATTATAGCTACTGTTGGACTTCACCATTTGATCACAGTATCTGATACTTTCTGGATGTATGTTTTTGATTACAATTTTTAATATATGTTTTAGATAATGTTTTTATTATTCTGTATAAGCAACCTGTTTTTGCTCCATATGGTTATTATTCAGGCATCATGCACTATGGCACTCCATTTTAATAACCTGCCCTGATATAAATTTTATAAAAAAACATTTTTTTTTTCCTTTTCTTTTATTCTCCTCTGATTTTATAGCTGCTTGCCCACATCAATATGATCAACACTCCCCTATTTCTTATATGTGTGCCCTCACGCACTTTTATGTACCTATTTCACTACTCTGTCCCATCCAACATGGCGGCTAAGTAACCCCCACACTGCCCCTCCCAACATGGCGACTACTCCCTATACTATAGTATTGAACCTTTTGCCTTAACCCCGCCCCCCTATGATGCACTTCCTGTTTGTAAGATGCTGGTTCCCCTCCAAACTCTCACTATAAAAGACACTCAGGCGTCCTTCGCCGGCACAGAGGCTCTAAGTGTGTATACTACTGCCAGATGGTGAGTCTTGTTATTTATTACCACATACCACTCTATGCCTTATCTGTTCACTGCTCACTGCACTTCCTTTTTACCCTTTTTACCCTATTTACTGCACTTCACCTGTATAATTGTTGTATTCTCTAATACCTATCAACCTTTGGTATATCCCAAAACCCCCCCATTTTTTTAATAGCTAACCAATCCCTGCACCATACCTTTATCCCAGAATAATGACTACCATACATATTTTCGTAATACTAAAAAAGCGTTTGTTTTGACAAATAAGCATACAGCATACTATTTGTCACTTTGGTCTCTGAAATTCACAGCTGTAACTCCTATGTTTATTGCCTGAAGAAGCGGGTCTGAGCCCGTGAAACGCGTTGTACTGATTGGAGTTCGTTAATAAATTTTGACTGCTTAATTACAGTCGTTTTGTGTATGCTTGGAGGAGGTAAGTCCACTACTGCCTCCTCTGATTACCAAGTTTTGGGTTTTAAACTCGTTTATATCCTTTTATTCTTTTGGCGCCTCTGTTCTTTTTATACAATGCTGGTACTAGAAGTTGCCTTGTAGGCTCTTTGGAGGTGTTCTGGAAGCTACATACAGGGTTCATTTTCCTTTTAAAGAATTATAGTCCCATGAAGAATGTAGTTAGGCCCTTTAAAAATCCCTAAAGTTACCATATTTTTTGTCTAATATGACAACGCACAGAAATGTTTTGTACTTCTTAATGTAAATTCTTAATATAAATATTGTGAAAAAAAAATCCCTAAAATGACTCTATTTCTTGTACAATTGTAGAATCTTAATTGAAATTGATTGGGCAGGAGCAACTGCAATACAAACAACTGCTAATTCACCACAACATGTTTAAGGCCATAAAGGACCCTTTCGTCAAGTCATTAATTGCCCCGATATTTCCCAACCTTAATATGGCCATATTGGGGGAAAGATCCACTCTTTTTTTGATCTTGCTAAACAAGTTGATCTTGCAATGTATGGACCTTTACATACTGTTCTTATGCAAACAGTACAACCAACAATTCAACTTAAATCAGGCAAATATGGTATTATATTTCAGGACTAGATGATGAAATATGGAAGGAGGAGCACAGTTGACAATTTCTACTATAGAAGTATAAATTCATATAAAATCAACATTATCCCTCATTGTTAAGCTAAAAATTACCAGACTTGTGCTCCTGAGTGCCTTGTGCCACTGGCACCTGATCTACAGTATCTGTTTGTTAGAGTGCCCTTTATTGCAAAGGTTCTGGTGAAAATTACTTCAACTCAGACCTGCCAAGAACATGTAAAAGTCAATGCCAGATGTTCCGGTTCATTGGAAGATGCTCATTCAATGAGCCTATTCCAGATACAATTGGCCTACCAATTGGTGGCCTTTGTTCTTTATGTACTTTGGGCAAATGGTAAAAGGTCGGTATTACCGGAGAGTTCGGTATTAGGTAATCTTTAATTATATCCGTAATCAATTTCTTGGAATAAGCCAACTCCACCAATGTCACTAATTTATTTAGAAAATTTGTAGTAGGATCCCTTTCCAACAATATTACACAATATAGTAGACAATACAAGAAAATTGTTAATACAGTGAAAAAGTTTTTGCCTATACTATATGCTGACAACGATTTCTGTAGTGCACTAGTTCCAGGTATAGGATGTGTAGCAAGACGTGCTCATACTCTTGGGGACTCATTATCTCCAAGTTTATTCAGAGAAAATAGGAGCAAACAGGATTTCCTGAGACATAGTGGATGTTTTAGATGTGGACATAATCGCTGTGTCACATGCAGACATCTGAAAGTCTCTGGGGAGTTCAATTCAACTGTGACCAAAACCACATACAAAATTAAACAATATATTAATTGTTGTAGTAAGGGGATTGTCTATTTGATTACTTGTACCAAGTGCGGGAAGCAGTATGTAGGCTGTACTATTAGAACATTGAAGGAACGTATTAGGGAACATATTAATCAAGTAAGCAATACTAGATTGAGCAGCAAAACCAATGTCACTAGGCACTTTCAGGAATGCAACAACAGCAATTTACAGTATTTTTCCATTCAAGGAATAGAACAAATCAAAACAGGCATTAGAGGGGGTGATCTCTTAACAAAATTAAAGAAAAGAGAAGTATATTGGATTTTTCACCTACAAACCAGGTTGCCACTAGGCCTCAATTATATTTTTGATGTGACGTGTTATATTTAACTATGTATACTTGAACGTATTTTTTATATTTCTGTATCTGCCCTGTAACATGGATTATCTAACACATAGATCATTGTATTTGTACAAAGCCAGTAGCCCATTGGATGATACATGGCAATTGTAACATATGTTTGTGATTGGTTTTATTGAGGGGAGGGACTATATGAGCTAGTATTTAAGGAATAGTGAAAGAGAGACTAGTTGGATTCTGCCTATGACTAAGTGCTGGGTAAGCATGAAACGCGTTAGGCGTTAGAGGGTATACTATTGATGCTTTTTAACAATTGATGTGAATAAAATATATTTTTTTACTAATTAGCATGCCTTGGAGAAAAATTCTTTGTATTTGTACACTCCACAATTAGACATATTGTATTTGTATGGAGCGTTTAAAAGTGGGTGGGCATTAACAATTGCTGTTTGGAAAAAACTGCTTTGCGCTATGTTGATTTTTGTTCTCCCACTATTTTTTTTATGTTTTATTGAGTTTTTTAACATAACAAATAGGTTAAAATAAAGGTAGGAAAAGTGGTGTACTTTAGCTTCCAAATCATACAAGTAAACATTGCAGACAGTTGATAATTAGTAAAGCATATGTGGAATTGGTCAGGGGCCTAGGATCACACCGTTATGTGGGTACTAGTTACTAGTTATTTCCATCTATTGTATGGATGTCTAGCCAGGGGGATCATATCTTCTCAAATTTCGATGGGTATCCCCGGCCCTCATAGATAAGTTTGGTGGCAGGGAGGATCTTATTGACTAGCTTCACCCATTGGGCAATTGCAGGTACTGTATTTCCCATCCAGTTCATCACTATGAGTTTTTTGACATAGAACAGTAAGATCCTAGCAAAGGGACCTGGTTTTGTTTAGGGGAAAGTAGCTCTCAACCTAATAAGCATTTTTCAGGTTTGCACAGGTTAGGAAAGTCTAGATTATTTACAAGGTAGTGGGCTAAATCCTTCCAGAAACTTAGTACTGAGGGGCATTCCCATGCCAGGTGAAGGAAGGTGGTATTTGAGTCTTGGCATCTGGGACAGTCCGCTGCAGGCTGACCTCCCATCTTAAGGAGTTTCATTGGCATAAAATAAGTCTGATGGAAGAATTTGAATTGGATCATTTTGTCCCTCATAGATATTAGGTTGCTGTATATGGTGTCGGTTGCTTCCTCCCAGTGCTCATCGTTCAGGGTTGGAAGTGCTTGCAACCATTTACTTTTTGCTCTGGTAAAAGGGGGGGGGGGGCTGAGCGGTAAAGACGGGATGTTAGCTTTTTAGTTTGGGGATCCCGGAGGATGAGCTTCACTGGAGGGGTGTTATATTCCATGTTGAGAGTGTGGAGTGTGGTACCTAAAGAATTGTATCAAGTGGGCTCCAACCTTGGTACATAACTGCATGAGGGTAGGGAAGGTGTTGTCCACCAAGAGGTCCCCCAGTAGCTTAATCCCTATAACTGGCCAGTAGTGAAAGTCTTGAAGCCCTGTGAGATGCTGCAGATGAGAGCTTTTCCAGAGTGGTAAGAATGGAGAGTGGATTGGGGAAGTATGGGCAGAGGTGTAATCTGCTGGTTTCCTGTATGGCAGGTTTTTGAGAGCTTCTCGGTATTCTAATGTGAGAGCAAGAAGTTTGTCCTGTGTCTGTTTCATCCACATGGAGCAAGCTGTGAATAAGCTGTGTATAATATGGGTTTGGCTAGCCAGAAAGTAGTAGTATAGATTTGGAAGGGCAAGGCCGCCCTCTGCTATAGGGGCTGTCCAGGAGAGGCAAGGTGCTTTATTGGCCCATAGGAAAGGAAGAAGGATGTAGTTGAGCCTTCGAAACACTGATATTTAAACTACAGTTTAGTAGTGCCTACAACTTAAGATATTATGACTTAAAGGCAAAACAAACCCTTAATAAGAAAAACACTAACCCATACCCTACATAGACCCCCCTCCCCCCCCCAGTCTAGCTGCTCCCCCCCGGGCAAATGCCCCTAACTATTTACTTACCCCTCCACCAAGATTCTGTCCAGCAGAGTTCACGGCAGCCATCTTCTTCTCTTTGCTAATCTTCAGAATGAGACCGGCAAAGCGACGCATGCGCAGTTGGAGCAATATTCTGTTTTCGCGACAATTGCAATTGCTGAAGCTCCTGTCTCATTCCGAAGATTACTGAAGCAGTTTAAGATGGCTTATGGAGGGCTAAGTAAAGAGTTAGGGTCATTTGCCCAGGGGGGGCAGCTAGGCTGGTGGGAGGAGGGAGGTTGTTCTATGTAGGGTAGGTTTTTTTTTTTATTAAGGATTTGTTTCTCCTTTAAGCTGCCTTCTGACATCTGTAATGTGTTTGGGTTCAAATAACCCATTGTTATTCTGAATAGCATAACCTATTTTATGGGATCTTTATGAGTTTGTAAAATTGCTCCCTGATTTCATGATTTATGCTTTTCATTTTTTTTTATTGATTATAATGCCCAAAAGTATTTTTGTCTGACAGTATACAATGATTAGGTAAAAAAAAAATTGGTGACCTATGTATCCTTAAAACGTATAATCACTTCTGTGTTTGTATAGGCAAGTGTAATGCAATGGTTTCATCTCCTTCAATTGGGCATATGATTCTAACTGTAATCCACTGTTTAGATCACTGCAGAATTTTTTTTTTTTAACTTATAATTTTTATTTTTCCACGAAAAGAGCAAGGCATAATAACACACTTTGTACAGTCTTTCATATAAAGCTATTGATGAACATGAAGGCCTAGTTACAAGCTTATGTAAATTGCTTATTGTCATGTCCAATGGTACGTTTGCTGGACTGTATGCAAGGCAATTAGGAAACAAACTTTCAAAGAGAGAAAAAAAAAATTAAAAGAATAATAAAACATTGAATAAAATAGTCACTATTTAAAGTGCATTGAACAACAAGAAAGCATAATTAGAAGCATATGTAGAAAGTTTATTATCGTGTCTAATGGCATGCCTAGTAAACTGTATGCAAATGAACACTCAAAAAAGAAAAAAAAAAAAAAGAAGGAAACCTAAATCATTAAGTAAACCAGTTGCTGAGATTGGGTCAGATTTGAAAGTAATTCCCAAGGGAACAAAGGGATATTATTCTGTATTCATGCCAGGTTGTACTCATATTGTTTGAAATTAGTAACCCTCTGTTTTACTTCTGACAAGGAAGGAAAAGTAGGGGGCAGTCGAGAGTACCTGATTTGTCAACATTTGTGCATGTTTTGGAAGTTGCTTATATGGTTACCCCAAGAGTAGATTGAGAATGTCTTGACATGATTTGGCATAATAGACTCAAGATTTCATCCCAGAACGGTTGTATTTGGAGACAGAACCAAAATATATGGGGTAAATCTCCCTGGTACCCACATCCTCTCCAACAGTGGGGAAGAGTTTCTGGGAACAATCTGTGAAGCTTGGTTGGTGTGTGGTACCAAACATGAGTATTTTAAATATGTTCTCTTGTTGTCTGACACATGTGATCCCTCATTTAGTATTGTCCCATATGGCATTCCATTCTTTTCCATCAATTGCCCTCCTTGTGCAGTCGTCCCATTTTTTCATATATTTGTGCTTGTATCCTGCTACCAAGAAGGGCTTAACTAATAGCTTGTAGATGATGGAAATTAGGCCTTTCTGAGGGAGGCCGTGAACTGCCAGGCGCTCAAAAGAGGTGAGCGAGTCATCTCTATTTACCTCCAATATTGGAGCATAATAGTGTTTTAATTGGAGATATTCATACCATAGCAGAGAAAGACCTGTAGTTTTATCGTTCAAGGGGAACCGCTTCCACATACTGAAGTAAGAAACTTTAATACAATCAGAAATTTAGCATTGTTTCTGAACCAATCAAGTTTATCTTCACTATCCCTCTCTCAGCATGTTTCTCTTCATGCAGCAGTTGGGTGTCAGATTAAGTTTACCATTCGTCCCCGTTTCACGGGGACAGGCCCTGTTACAGGATCTCGGTCCCCGTTTGAAATTGCCCCTTGAAGCGTCTCCGTCTGCAGCACTATCTTAAAAAAATCCCTGTGAAGCAGCCGATCCGGCCCGCATTGCATGTTTCCGCAGCCAGAGGGCGCAGGAGAGAGCAGGCAGCAGGCTGATGACATCACCAGCACAGCCACGAGGAGACTGTGAAGAGGTAAGGAGCGCCAATCAGTCTGGTGGACTCTGCAGGATCGTGTTCCAGTATCCAGTATGCTGCTGATTCCCCCTCTCCCCCCTACTCCCAGATGATCAGTGGCAGGCTGAGAATGCTGGTAATGTTCTGTTTTTTTCTCTGTCTGCCTCACTCAGTTCCACCCCCCCCCACTATTCCCTCATCAATGCTCTTGCAAAGTTTTAGCTACTTCACCTAGTTTCTCCCATTGTGCCACTATTAACCCTTCCCTTCCCTGTAATTCTGGGGGTATTGTACATGGAATTGCCTCTATGCCAGCCTACTGTGAATTCTGGGGGTATTGTACATGGAATTGCCCCTACGCCAGCCTACTGTGAATTCTGGGGGTATTGTACATGGAATTACCTCTATGCCAGCCTACTGTGAATTCTGGGGTATTGTACATGGAATTGCCTCTATACCATCCTACTGTGAATTCTGGGGGTATTGTACATGGAATTGCCTCTATACCATCCTACTGTGAATTCTGGGGGTATTGTACATGGAATTGCCTCTATGCCAGCCTACTGTGAATTCTGGGGTATTGTACATGGAATTGCCTTTATACCATCCTACTATGAATTATGGGGATATTGTACATGGAATTGCCTCTATGCCAGCCTACTATGAATTCTGGGGTATTGTACATGGAATTGCCTCTATGCTAGCCTACTGTGAATTCTGGGGGTATTTTACATGGAATTGCCTTTATGCTGTCCTACTATGAATTCTGGGGGTATTGTACATGGAATTGCCTCTATGCCAGCCTACTGTGAATTCTGGGAGTATTGTACATGGAATTGCCTCTATGCCATCCTACTATGAATTCTGGGGGTATTGTACATGGAATTACCTTTATGCCACCCTACTATGAATTCTGGGGTATTGTACATGGAATTGCCATGTTTATTTATATATTCACAGAGGGTGTATTTATAAAATGGGGAGTGGTTAGTGGGTGTGTGTCTTACAAAGTGGGTGTGGTCTAAAAAATGCCGTTCTCCCCTGTCCCCGGATTTCTTTCCAAAAATCTAGTCACCTTATGTAATATGAATGATCCAATATATCTTATAGGGGGGCTCCCTAGATGTATTAGAGCTCACTCAAATAATGATTCCAATACAAACAAAATAACTGCCTTTTGCACAAATTCTGTATGTAGACAGACAGGATTTGTTGTGTTTTTAATAGAGTGAGCTCTAATACATCTTCTAGACAAAATGAGCCCCCCTATAATATATATCGGATCATTCATCTGATATTCATTTATCCAACTCCTGAATGTCAGGTTTATCAAATTCAAGTAACAATTACTTACAAAAGCAGAACGATCAGTGAAAAATGATCAGCATTATTTTGAAAATAAATCATTTAGGCTGCCTCATAATAGTATTGAAGCTGTGGAAACCCCAGGCCCCCAAATTGAGTTGGAGTCATAATTATTTTTCTATCAATTTTTTTCCCCCAAATGAAGGTATGGAATAGTATCTGAATTCCCTTTAACACTCTTGGGGGAATGGGAATGGGCAAAGTTTCAAAGAGGTAAACAAATTTTGGGAGAATTGACATTTTTAGAACAGCTATTCTACCAAGCCAGGATATTGAGTATTCTGTCCATTTCTGAAGTTTAAGCTTTGTCTCCTGTATCACTGTGGGGATGTTACATTTAAAAATGTCTTCATATGTATTTGTGATACGTACCCCTAGATAAGTGAAGTAGTCGTTCTTCCAGGTATGCTTAAAAGTGGCTTGTAGGGCTGTCTGGGTTAAACAAGGGATATGTAGAGGAGCGCCTCTGTCTTAGTTACATTCATTTTGTACCCAGAGAGAGTGCTATATGTATCCAGAAGCTTGTGTAAGGAGGAAAGAGATTATTGGGGATTGGTGATTGTTAATAAAACATTGTCTGCAAAAAGAGCAATTTTATGGTTGTTAGGTCCCACCTCTACTCTCTTGTTGTCTGCATGGTTACATATGTGAGCAGCTAGCGGTTCTATGCTCAGGGCATAGAGGAGGGGTGAAAGGGGGCAGTCCTGTCTAGTGCCATTTGAGATCCTGATGGAGTTATTGGTGTGGCCTGGCAATTTTAAATAAGTGATGGGGTCCTTGTAGAGGGCATGTAAGGCCTGAACGTAAGGGCCATTTAAATTAAGGAGGGCAAATAGATAGCACCAGTCTAGGCAGTCAAATGACATCTCCGCATCTAGGCTTAGTATTAGGGCCTGCTTTTTTTGCCTGTTCCGTATATATCAAGTAAGTTAATTACTCGCTTTGTGTTGTCTCCGGCTTGGCAACCTAATATAAAGTCTGCATTGATTACCTTTGTGAGAAGTGGGGCTAGACGATTAGCTGAAATTTTAGAAAATAACTTCAGGTCCGTATTTAACAGAGCAATGGGCCTATAATTAGTGCATATAGATGGATCTTTTCAGGATTTGGGTGAGAAACAAGGTAAGATCAGTGGAGGGAATTATAGATGGATCTTTGCCATCTTTTGGGATTAGGGTGAGAAACAAGGTCCGTGGAGGGAATTGGGGTTCCCTGGAGATAGCTATTATATAATTTGGTAAGATAGGGCAAAGGAGTGAGATGTAATTGTTTATAGTACTGATAGGGAAGCCCATCTGGACCTAGGGCCTTTTTGTTGGGGAGAGCGTTAAGAGTGGCCGAGACCTCTTTTTGTGTAATATCTGCATTGAGGATTTCGAGATCACTTTCCTGAAACTTAGACATATTAACTTGCTGGAGAAAGTCTGATATTAAAGAGGCTGATCGTAGAGAGTCTGGTTTCTGGTTCTGTATTAAATTATATGAGGTGGTGTCGTATTTCTGGAAATGAGCCGTTGGTCAGGATTATGCATTAATGTACCAGAGTCATTCATGATTGCAGCAATGGTGGAGTGGGCTTTTTGTTCTCTCAGCTTACGTGCTAAGAGGGTGTGCTGCTTGTCACCTTTTTCATAATAGGTTTGCTTGGTCCATATCAGTGCTTTCTCAACTATGGCTTCTTTTTGGGTTGAAGTGTTTGCACGTATCTATGATCTGGTCAAGTAGCTTCTCAGATGGGGTTCTGATTGTAGAGAGACTGTAGGTGTTTCAACTGAGATAACAAGTTGTGTTGTAGCTGGGTCTGTTGCCTTTTCCTAAAGGAAGATAAAGCTATAAAGTGTCCTCTCATAGTGGCCATATGGGCTTCCCAGAGAGTAGTTAGCGATTGAACTGTATTTTCATTTATGGTGAAATATTCTTTCAACAGTGCCTCCATTTTGACAGATCACTGCAGAATTTTGAACCTTTAATACAATGGGTGAGGTAAAAAAAAAAAGCTGGGCAAGTAAAATGCAACAATTCAGTACAGGTATGGGACCTGTTATCCAGAATGCTCAGGACCTGGGGGTTTCTGGATAAGGGATATTTCCGTAATTTGGATCTTCAAGTCTGCTAAAAAAATATTTAAAAAATAAATTAACCCAGTAGGCAGGTTTTGCTTACAATAAGGATAAATTATATGTTATTTGGCTTCAAGTACAATGTGCTGTCTTATTATTACAGTGAAAAAAGGAAATCATTTTCAAAAATCAGAATTATTTGATTACAATCGAGTCTATGGGAGATGGCCTTTTCTGTAATTTGGAGCATTCTGGAATCTGTATAAATGTTTATTTATAAGAAAAAGCCATAAAAGCAGGAAAATGTTTCCGCCATACATAAAGCATAGTATGAGACTAAAAGGTCAAATAAATGATAAGTAACAAACAATGGGGCAAATTCACTAAGAATCGAAGTTGCGCCAGGCGCAACTTCGCCGCACTTCGCCAGGCGAATTTTCGCCAGCGCTACGCAAATTCACTAAAATGCGAAGTTGCGCACAGGGGTAGCGAAAGGTTGCGGAGTTGCGCTAGCGTTGTTTCGCTATATAAAGCGAAGTTGCGCTAGCGAAGGCTAATTTGCATACGGCGCGAAATTCAAATTTCAATGGAGGAACACGTATCTGCACTACAAATGCCTAGAAAACCTTCAAATCAGCCAATAAAAATTTTATTTTGCCCTACACATGTGCCCACTGTCTAGGTAAGTTGCCATGAGTCAGGAAATGTAGGGGGGAGGAAGGGGAGCCCCAAAAAATTTTCGATCTTTTTCAGCCTATCACCCATCATGTAGAAAACACGCCAGCGTTTTTTGGGACTTAGAAAAAATTTTGACTTTTTTTTAAACAATCCCTATCTACTCTATAGTGCTTCGCCAGGTCTGAGGTGGCGAAGGAAGTCTAGCGTAAAAGGTAGCGTTCGCTACACTGCGCAAGTTAGTGAATTTGCGTAGTTTCGTCGCTAGCGAAGATTCGCCTGGCGTAAGGTTGCGAAGTAACACTAGCGAAACTACGCCAGCGTTCGTTAGTGAATTTGCGCAGTAGCGAAAATGGCCAACGCTAGCGAATTAACGCTAGCGTTCGGCGCTTCGCGCTTTAGTGAATTTGCCCCAATGTCTTTTGATTTGACATTCATTGGTCCTCCAATGATTCCCCTGATGTCACTGTGAGAAGTCTGGATTGGTGAATTTAAAGATAATCTGTCCTTCTATGAGTGTTAAATATTTGCTGTGGATCCGGGCAAAGTGGCATATGAGTGGACAGAGTACCTCTATATTCATGGATGGCATACCATCTCCTTTTTCTTTGGCCAAATATTATTTGGTCATAATGCTTTTAGCTTTATTCTCTCCATGATTAGCATACAAATAAGAAAATGAGTGATGTGTAGCATCAGTTGTGTTTGGATGGTTGCAATAGGGTTCATATATTTCATACCAAATATGTATACCATGTTTTCTGCCTTTGTATCACTACTCAGACATCAATATATATTCCTTCATAATGGCTGGTACTGGGTGTTAAATAAGCTTTGTGATGAATTAATGTAATATTTAGCAGTGACTAAACCCCCAAGGACTAGCATAACCTTTTTATCTAATGTAAAGAATAGTAATTGCAAAGTGGTGTCTAAAATGTGTCCATTTTATGTTCTTTAGAAGTTGATCTGCCTTTTTCAACTGTCAATTCTGAAAGTTACATCTTTTAGCCTTCAACCAAAATCTCATAAAGCATAGACTTTGTGTCTAGATACAGTTCATTTTAAAAGGTGTGCTACTGCTATGTTGCATATTTTACCACAAGTCACCATCTAAACCAATATTAAACCTTCTAGCATGAGTTAGAAACAACAAAACAGGCTGAAAATTTGTGTGAAATACTATATGCACCTTTCTGGGATTAGCTATATAACAAGTTAGTTATCCTTTTACAACTGGGCAAATTTTGACCATGTAAAGTTGTGAATCATATTTTTCCCAGTTGACTTCTATGGCAGTTCACTGGGTTTTGGGTTTTTTAAATGTCATTTTTATCATTATTTTTTAATCATCTTGACTGTGTTGCATGAAAAAATTGATGGTTGCATTTGACCATGATTATTGATATATCAGCCTCTTAAGCCCATATGTAATAAAAGGCACTAAGTTTGCCCATGAACAGTAACCCATAGCAATCAATAAGATGTTTGCTGTAAAATGCTACCTGCTAATTGGTTGCACATTTCTGGTACGCTGATTTATGTATGTGCGTAGCGATAAAGGGGTGTGTAGAATTAAAAATAATATAAAAATATTAAAATATTATTCAATCCATAAATGAAACACTTAGAAACATTTATATATATGTGGCGGGGAGATTCAACATGCCTATTAGACAGACATTTGTCAACCACTGCTAATTTCTTCATACTAATTCAGAAAGCACAGGGATATGGGAAATAGAAAATAAGAATTATTTATGCATACTATTATTTATGTATATACTATACAGTATATGGTGGTAAGTCATTAAATTCAGGTAATTGACACAAGCAAAAAGCATGTGCTTGGGCATTAGCTTTAAATGTAACCTTGCTTTCTGCTAATGTTTTGAAGTTTTCTGACAACTATTACCTTAAAGAAGCATGTGCACTGGCACACTAAAGTTGGCCTTAAAAGTTCAGAATATAGGGAGCTGTTGTGGACAACTTTTAAGGCATGGACCAGTACCGTTATTAATTTGGTGAACCTAGAACAGTAAATTCAGTAAAATACAACATTTCTACCCATATTATTTTATAGGTTTTAGTTCTCCTTTAACTAAGCAATCACTATTTATATGACAAGTAAGATGCAAGAGCAGTGATGTAAAGTTTTTAAAGAATGTTGTTAATGCTAAATTGTTCATCTTTCTCAGACCTTATGGACACTGTTAATAGCAGAGCCTCATTATTGGCCAAGTAGCCTGGGGTTGTCCTTTCTGACCTTACAAGGTTGGATGAGTTACCAGCACCTTAAAGCAGAGATTAGTGATTTGGGATGGTGGTGCACTTCCAAGTATTGTGGTACTGCCTGTGAGAAATGTTTTTATCTCTGGCAACTGACATATAATGGATACTGAGGGACCGCGAGGAATTGCTTCCTAGATATCTTCTTAGTGAGTGTCTCTTTTGACACTAATCTGGAATCAGGAGACATTGATAGCAGAGCTGAGAATAATAAGATAACTATGAATTGTTTTTCTAATTGGTTGAAGTGAAAAGGAAAAAGACAAAATCACTTGAATAACAATATTACACATGCCTTAACCACCTATTTTTTTAATGCTATATGCAATGCAGCATTCATTTAAGAATGCTTATAGGAAATTAGGGATGTAATATTATACTTATTGCTGTAAAATTAGCTATGAGGGAGACAGTGTTATAATGCCTTCATTGATTTTTCTCAGCTAAATATGTTTATTTGCAAATTTCTTTCTTATTAAAGTAAATAAATACCATGTATGTAGCTACTTTTCATGCTTATTTATTATAAAAAAACAATGTGCAATTATCCATTAATCTGCATATTTGCTCCAGTAATTAATGTGCATTAAACTAGGTAAATCAAAGTTTAAAATGAATTTTATCATTACAGCATATAAAAATATTTTGCACAGAAGGGATTTCACTTTAGGTCCAGTCAGAGTGAGCAAAGTATCCCCCAGAGACATACACTATGGCTCATTTTCTTCAACAAAAAGCGATTGCTAAAAAAGGTTCAGTTATATTATTGTCAGTGTTGAAAATAGTTTTGCATCTTTGATACAGTAGGTTTTACTGCAGATACTGGATAACTTTAACTCAACATAGCAATCACGTATTCCCCACAGTATTTCTCTCCTGTAGTCACTCTTATAAGAATGTTAAGAAAGTAAAACAGGCGTTTTAACTTGATGTTCAAACCCCTGAACAGCTTCCAGAGTATATAGGCTTTTAAAACTCCCTTCAAAAAATCAAAGTAAGCTGCAGAAGTGTTCCGCATGTATTAATGAGGTTTTCCCCTTTAAAAGAAAAAAAGAAACTAAAGTAAAGGATGTTTTGCACCTATGAAGATTTCCCCGACCTTAGGATTCAGGTATATGTTTTGGCAAATACATTTTGATTGGCAGAAATTCTGTTCATATACATGACTGAAAGTCAAATATTTGTATAAAAAAAAATATCTTCATCAATGAAACAAATATATTTATAAAAAGGGTTGGCTAAGGCTGACATCTTGCTACTCAATGTAAAACATTTTATCAACACTGAAGAATATGCATGCAAGTAGACTGCGTGCTGATTACTACATTTTTGCAAATATCATATATTTGTGACTTAGTTTGACAAAATCAGAGGAGGGCCTGTGTGAAATTCATGATTAGCTAAAAAAATTATAAGTGAGTGTCCATGGAAGCAACCTTGGGAATACTTATTTAAGAATAAAAGACGGCCTTGAAAACTAATTTTCTTTTTTTGCACTTGAATAGTGCTGAAGAGATTAGCTATCACAGTGTTACACTGCAGGCATGCAAGATAGGTTTAGTTAACTCACGTTTCCTCTGCTTCCTTGTGCAGTTTACCTCTTGCTTCCAAAGAAATTATCATGAAAACAAAAATGTAACGCATGTTAGACTTGACACAGAAACTTATTTTCTTTTCTGTAATTTATTTAGGCTGAAAAGAGAAACACAACCTATTTAACATAAACCTGCATAATAGTGGATGGTTTAAAATAAACATCTAAAGCCTCTCCAATTTGCTTGTATTTTCTTAAAGCCTCTCCAATTTGCTTGTATTTTCTTGCTTGCATTTTGGTTGCAGCAACCAGGGCTGGATTGTGGCAAGGCCGCAAAGGCCCAGGCCTAGGGCGGTGAAATATTTCATGCCGCCCAGTCGCATCCTAATATGTATTGGGAACGCTTATTTGGGGTGCGCATTGACGGCGGGCGATAGGACCCTGAGGCCTCGGGCACCTCTAAGGGGAAATACAGCCCTGGCTGCAACAAGACACGGGAAGCCTCTAGGTGGCTTGTATATTTTTAAATCCCAAGTGCATAAAGTTACATTTATCAACACTGAGGGGCACATTTACTATGGGTCGAATATCGAGGGTTAATTAACCCTCGATATTTGACCATCAAAGTAAAATCCTTCGACTTCGAATATCGAGGTCAAAGAATTTACCACATTTCGTCGATTGAATGAAAAATCGATATTAATCCATCGATCGAACGATTTCCCTTCGATCAGAAATCACTTAGAAAGCCTATGGAGAAGGTCCCCATAGGCTAACATTGGTGCTCGGTAGGTTTTAGCTGGCGAAGTTGCTAGTTGAAGTTTTTTTTAAAGAGACAGTACTTCGAATATCGAATGGTCGAATAGTCGAACGTTTTTTAGTTCGAATCGTTCGATTCGAAGTTCGAAGTAGCCAGTTCGATGCTTGAAGTAGCCAAAAAAATACTTTGAAATTCAAAGTATTTTTCATTCTAATCCTTCACTCGAGCTAAGTAAATGTGCCCCCGAATCTCATCAGCCACGAAGCCCCCAGACTGCTAGTTTGCCCAGATGCCCCTGCTGGAATGATACATCTTTTACCCTGCATAACTTTGTATCATTGGCAAACACAGATAAATTACTTAAAATGCCCTCTGGGTAAAAGTGGATTCAATACAAAACCCTGGGCACCTCACTAAAAACCCTACTCCAAGTAGACAATGTGCCGTTGACAATCAACCATGTTAACCAGTTTTTTCCATGTACAAATAGCATTACCAAGACCAACAGTCCTTAGTTTAGAATGTTAGAATGTGACCCCTCATTAAACATATACTAAAAACCTGTTATACCCTTGGGGTTGGCCGCTGTTTAAATCCCTGTACTCCACTAAAACTGAATAATTTTTTGTAATCCCTAAAACTCCTGTAAGAGGAGGGACCCCTTCCTTTTGTGGCACAAGCAATTGTATTACAAAGTAATAATGCTATCACGATACTGATCCACCAAAAGTTAATACAATGTCCGCAAATTATTGTCACTCCTACTTTCAAGGAGCATGGATTTGCTAGTTTGTGAGTTATAGTTCAGTGCTTAACAGCATACTGAATAAGAACATTACATGTGGTGCCAATACTTATACATCATTGCAGATGTGATATAGATAAATTCAATATTAAATGCAAACTGTTCCATACACTGCTGTAGCTTCAATTAAGACCTCCATCTAATTACATCCAACAAGCAGCGTATCTCCGAAATTTGCCCAGTATGCGCCTGGGAAGACACTGTTATTGGGAGACTTCTATTCACAGGATCAGAGAGGGGCCCCTTCTCCTATAGGGGTCTAAACTTGTCAACAGCCACTTCGCTACCTAAGGAACAAAAAGGGTAATTTATGAATGCAGTGCAGTTTGCAAATTGCAATTTCTGGATCAATGCTTTTTTTTTCAGAATTGCAGCTGCACATCAAGTTGTGCCTGCCATCTGATAAAGCTATTGAGCATATGTGTTTTTGTGGATCAGGTGCAAATTGTGGCTAGCATTTTGAGTGGGAATTGGTGGGGATTGTTTTACTCTTGCTATGATAGTCATTAAAATGGCATTAGTGTGTGATTCTTTTGGTGCACGCCACATTTAGACTGGGCAGATTCTTTGTATCCATGTGTCATGATTTTAGATTTTAGAATCCATGCCATTTAATGCAATATACCATAGCAACAGATTTTACTGCAGTGTGAGAAGATTTGGTGATAAAACATTGTTTTTACCTTTTGATCTCCAAAAGTCATCATGCTTTTCTAGCCTCCCTCTATAATTGTCCTCCTACACTGGACAGCTTTTAACCAACATGACAACTTCAGGTTATATATAGAAGTATAGAAACCACTGAAATAGAAGCCTGCCTGTCCAGTCTAAGTGATGTAATATACCAAATCTGTACCGTTCTTGAAAAAGAATAAATGCATCTGTTTTCAGCCAGTGGCAAATAACACATTTTTCTCTTTTGATAAAATGATCTCTGCCTCTCACATTTAACCAGCAGGCATGACCTTATGTCACATAACATTACAAATAAAAGAAAAGGAATGTCTAATATGTCTATTTTAGGCACATTTCTCACATGCATTTTTATTACCTCTTTTATTAACCCTGCCTGCATGGGCAGAAAATATTTGAGATATTATGTTTGCTGTACCAGTGCTAGATAGTTTTCCTCCTGTTATCATATAAGTGCCATAATTGTCATGTTGAATAAAGGTATTAGTTTGTATACTGATCTTTCTGAAAGATTTTCTGACACTGACATCTGACACTGTTATCACAGACAATGGACCACAATTTGTCAGCTCAGAATTCACACATTTTTCCAGAAATTGGAACACCTTACATCATTGCCCTATCACAGTCAGTTCAATGGTAAAGCTGAATCTGCCAAGATAGCAAAAACCATCATAAAGAAAGCTAAGAGAGATAGAAAAGATCACTGGAAAGCAGGTCCGGACTGAGAATTAAAATAGGCCCTGGCATTTCAGGCCCAAACAGAGGTCCAAACAGCCCCCACCAGACCACTAAATACTGACTTTCTATGGCACCTTATAGCAGCCCCTCTGGCATTTGCCAAAACCCACAAATTGCCAGCCCGGGTCTGCTGGAAAGCCATATTTGACTGGAGGAATACTTCTACAGAGGGTACCAACAGCAGTCATGTACAAAGACTTATGTCATGAAGGACAATAACTCTCCTTCCCACTGCTCAGAAGTTGCTGTTTCCAAAGGTAATAGAAGGGGTAGTTGATCAACTTACAGAGACGTGCCAAAAGCAAAAGCATATTATGATAGAGGAGCCAAAGAACTGGCAGAACTAGACATTGGCCAAACAGTACGTATACAACCTTTTCCTACATCGGTAGATGGAAGGTGGTGCAAAGGTATTTGTTTGTAGAAAGTTGCTCCACGTTCACTTATAGTGGAGGCTGATGGGAAATAGGAAATTTCTCAGGAGCACCAATGAAACAAGTCAGGCTAACACCAGTGAGGAGACAGCGCCAACAACAGAGTCCTTGGAGGACATTCCAAACCAGAGATCACCTATAAACCCAGAGGTGGAAGCAAATGTAGAGAATAATATACTACAGCTTCACCACGCTGTACTCGCACTCGAGTAATCAGAACACCTACAAGATACAAAGACTTTGTTCTTTAAAACAAAATATGGACAGTGCTCCATTGTTTAAATAATACATACTGAAGTTTGTTTTTATAAAAAAAAAAGAAAGGGATATGTTAACATATACAGAGAGCTTAACATGTGCTTAACATCTACTGTTTTGACGAGTACTACAGTCACTAAGATGTGTGACATTGTTTGGGTGTGTGTGTTAATAAAGTTCGTTGTTACAAGCTACAAGGCCTCATGAAACAGTTTCTAGTACAAGTAAACCAATGAAGCAAAAGAGTAAGATGGAGAATGAACTGATCTGACCCAACCTGATTATACAGAATATAATGAATATTTTTTGTATAAACAAGAAAAACATTTATTTAAGGTTATTATTGTTGTCCTGTGGTGTACGATGTTGGTGGATAGTATTGTTGGGCATATACAGTATGCACAAAGACAGAGATCTGCTTGTGTGATCTAACTGCTGATCAAAGGTATCTGTGGATGACCGGAGACAAATTGAGAGGCTACACTTCTTTGTTATAACTTGGTTATATACTGTAAAGCTAATCCTATACAAAGCATAGTTATTTTTACTGACAGATGCAAAATAAAGAATTGTAAAACTATATAATAGTTTCTGATTTGTTGCAGGTATTTATGAGCCGTCATTTCTTGTACAACTGCAGTGAACCTACCCTGGATGTGAAGATTGCCTTTTGTCAGGTGTGTGTTCCTTACAGGTAAAACAAGGTATCCTATTTAGAAATCTGTTATCATTTCACAGTGTTGTGTATATTTGTCTGCTGTGTAAATGTTATCTATTTGAGTACTCACATCAAGCATAAGAGAACATCAAAAGAATGAGGAAATCATTTCTAAAATTTAGAATTGTTTGCTTAAAGCCTGAAGCTTTTGATAAGGGTCTAAAGTTCAGGTAAAATATAGGGGGTGAGTGCCAAATTGCATCTTTGGATAGTACCAATGACTATAGAATGCCCACCTCTAGCCAAACAATAAGAATCACTTGAAACTTTTAAAGGAACAGTTGCAAAACAGGCCCTGAAGAAAAGAATGGGTGGTGTTAGTATAGGATCCTTAAAGCATCCCAATGTTTGAAAAATAGAAAGAGGGACAAAAATATCTGATGTGTGGAGAACAGAAAATATTTCTTGGCCATGCCCTTTTGTGACCAATTTGGAAAATGTAGTCTCTCCATAATTTGAAGCACCTGGGCTTGGGGCAGGATGTAAGAGCAATACATGGTTGCTAAAAGAAATCATGTCTATTTTTCTGCTGATAACTTTTAAGAGTAATTTTTAACGCCTTTCAAAGTTTTAATCTTTCAATCACTGTAACCTGTACGGGGTAAATTGCGTTGGAAATTCGCCATCGATGGTTTCGCAGCCATCACAACACTTCACCAGGCGTTAATTCACTAGGGCAACGCCAACGCCAAGTGCGAAGTTGCGTCCAGGGCACCAAACGCTGGCAAATTTTTGCTAGCGTTACTTCGGCAATCAAAGCGAAGATGCGATAGCGTTGCCTAATTTGCTGGGAAATGATAAAGTTACATTGACGTATATGTTGCAGTAAATACATCACATTACACAAGTCTAGGGAACCTTAATAAATAAAATAGAGTTGTTATAATGCTCTACACGAGTCCAGTGTCTAGTTTATGTTCCATATGCTGTATGTATGAAAATGTAGGAGGGAACCCGGTTAACCAAAAAAAAAAAAAAAATTTATGAAGCTTTTTTTTGCACTAAAAAATTAGGAAGTCCTATGCACAACATTGCACTTCGCCTGGTCGGAGCTGGCAAAGGCAAGTCTAGCGAATGAGGTAACCTTCAGTAAAATCCACATCTTAGTGAATTTTGCCAGAACAAAAATTCACCTGGCGTTAGAGTGCAAATCAACGCTAGCGTCTATCTCCTTCGCTAGTGAAGTGACGCCTGCGCCCGTTAGGGAATTGGCAGTTAGTCACATCACCCTTTAGGGAATCTGCCCCGTAGTCTAGTCCAAACAAATTGCAGTAGAAAGTGTACAGTAAGGTTATAGAATTCTGATGAAAGGGAAAAATTGGGGGGCTACATAAATTTCAACTTACCCCTGCAAAATACATTTTTATGAAGGGGAATCATAGCATGTGTGCATACACAGGCTTGCTAATGCCATATCATAGAAATTAAAAAGTTGAAGTAGTCTTCTTGCCATGGGTGTCCTTACATAGTGCTATAAAATAAAGTTATAAAGTCACTATAATACCATCCCTATGCTGTATCAATAATTGACTTGCAAAGATTTGCACTCAGTTTACTAACCAATGCAATGCAAATATTTTTATATTGTGCAAAAGTAAAAAGAATATTCTGGAAAGGGATGCTGCATTTCTTTATATATACATATATGTGAAATAATTTAATTATATATTAAATGGATGGCTGACTATGTTGTCCAGAATTCCTTTTGCTTAAGAACTTACTTCCTCTGGGAGAAGCCTGACTCAAAACTTTTAAAGCAGTGGTATAAATAGGTGGGAGCAGACACCATGGGGGAGCAGCAGGCAATGGGGACAGTGAGGGGCCCCCCACAAGCCTTTCTCAATCCTTGTTGGAGACATCTGTGAACCCCCCATTCCAAACCCCTGGGGGGGCATGGGTCCCGGGTCATGCCACAGTGCTCAATGTTCACAGACATGTGGTTCACTATAGCTCCAGCTTTGCTGTGGTCAAATGGGTGCGTCACCACTTACAGTATATTTACAGGGGAATGCTTCAGGCACTTCTGATATAGCAGCTCTTGTTACACTGACTGATCTTAAGACAACAACCCACTTGTTATTAGAAACTTTAAAAATGCACTTCGCTAAAATTATTGTTCAGCCCATGTGCTCTATACATAATGCTAGAAAATTTGCAATTGGTTTAAATGTTTATTTATTATTGGTGGTTTTTGAATTATTTAGCTTTTTATTCAGCAGCTCTCCAGTTTGCAATTTCAGTAATCTGATGGCTAGGATCCAAATTACCCTATCAATCATGCATTGATTGGAAATAAGAGATTGGAATTTGGAGAATAGGAGAGAGGGTCTGGATAGAAAGAGTGATAAAACATAGCAATAACAATAAGGGGCCTACATATTATGCTGTGTAAAATGAAATTTGTTGAAAAAACTGTAAATAGCTGTGTAAAAATGTGGCTCATATACTATGTAAATGCTGTACACTGCTCATCAGTGATCCTGTGGTCCACAATCATCTGTGGTTTATTAAAAACAACACACTAATACACTAAAAGCATCACCTAGCCTGAAGTATCAATATAGGGAATAACATGCACAAGGTCAGATCGGATGCAGCAGCAAGACTGAAGCAATATGTCCACAATAATAGCCAGGAATCTGCCAGCTTCTCCATCCCCACGCACATCTCCTCTTCTGCTCCCAGCCACTACTGATAAAGAACTGCTTATACAGTAAATTGTTCCACAGATCCAAGTCAAGCAGATCTTATGTTTGCCATCCCGCAATGCCAAACTTACTTAACCACAACATTTACCTCTAAAATGTAGGAACTAAGGCTATGGGCACCAGATGGCAAGAGGTGAATTACTGAGTACCAATACTATGGAATGGAATACCTAGCTGATGATGCTGTTTTTATATAATGCTTCTAACCTCGATTTCTTCCCTCTCACCTTCCTTTTCTTCTTTCCCTCCTTTTTCCTTTACTTATGAGGCTGTTCCCCCACAGTTTTGTTATAATATAAATACAAAATAAAATATATAAAAAGGTGACGTCTAATATCCTCATATTTTGCAACAGGGGGTACTTTTATTTATTATAATACACACGTTTCAGTGAGTCATGTAACAGAAATGATATCACTAAGCTCTTATTATAACCGATTACATCACTAAGCACCATTTATAAGGATATCATTTACAGGATAAAACCTGCCTAATTGCCATTTTAGCCTATGGGGGACTTAGAATCTATCTGGAGTCAATTGGTGGACTTTGAAAAATCAAAGGTTTTTTTGGGAAAAACTTCGAAACAAATTCGATTGAATTCGCTATTGCTTTGATTCGTACAATTCAAATTCGGCCGAATACGGACCTATTCGATCTAAAACAGACATATTAGACCCAAAAAAAACTGACTTAATTTCGGTTGGTCTTTTTGAATTCGAATTTCGAAGTTTTTTCAAAATTTGACTCTTGATAAATATGCCCCTTGATTTACATTACAGCATGGCTTACAGAGGAATAAAAAATACTGTTTCAGTTATATTTAGTATCATTATCCCAGTTTTTACCAAAATTCTACAATAAGACATTGCTCTTTAAATCAAGCAGTAATCAATCATAAAGTGCTCAGAACTATTATCTTCTGTGTGGGATATTATTTGCCATATTCTATCACATTGCAAGCATATTAGCAGAATATGGTCCTAATACAGTTAACAAGTTCCCTTAGGACTTTGATAAAATTCATAGAATCTGCAGTATCTTTCCTTTGTGATATTAGACTTGATTACAGAGTTTGTAAAAAGTGCTATAGTTTTGTCAGTGTTGTCGAATTTACCCATATTTCAAAACGTAACATTTTTAAATTAGGTTAATTCAAAAATACAAATTAATGCGAAGAATTAGAGCTCGTGAGGAGATACCTAACAATTAAACCTAAAAAACTATTTTAAGCAGACTTAAAGGAGAAGGAAAGTTATTTAGCACTTGGGAGTGACAAATGTTAGCAGGGCCGCCATCAGGGGGGCACTGGGGGTACAGCTGTACCGGGCCCGGGCCTGAAGGGGGGCCCGGCTCGACTGTGTTACACTTTTCAAATTAGCCGGGCCCCCCTTAACAGCGCCGAAGGTCACGGTGCAGCTGAAGATCCAAAGCCGCTAAGACCTGCTGCTGCTCACGCTGCTGAATTGTCACTCACTAAGCTCCGTGCCTGCGGCAAGTACACTCCCCTGCTCTTCCGGTACTGCTGCTGCTGACAGGCTGATGTGGGAGTGGAGAGAAGGAGGGAGGGGGAAAGGAGCAGAAGCGTTTAACCCTGCAACTCCAGACTGAGCAAGAGTCAGGTATTATAACATTGGCACTGGAAGCCTCTCTTTCCAGCCTGTATTTGTGTAATTATTTTAGCACCAGCCTAGTGTTGCTGCCATTCTATCCTGTTGTACTTATTATTTGGCAGATCTTTCTAGTGATGATGTTGCTTGCTTATTCTATCAGTTAAAAAAAAAGTTTAATTTTTCTAATAGAACCATAAGCAGCATTACTAAAGAAATAAAAAGCCTAGCTTGAAGGTTAGTTAAAGGGGTTGTTCACCTTTACATTATCTGTTAGTATGATGCAGAGAGGGATATAGGGAGACAATTTGTAATTGGGTTTTTATTTTTTATTTTTTTTTGTGGTTTTTGAGTTACTTAGCTTTTTATTCAGCAGCTCTCCAGTTTGCCATGTCTGTAATCTGGTTGCCAGGGTCTAAATTTCCTTAGCAACCATGCACTGATTTAAATAAGAGACTGTAATATGAATAAGGGAGGACCTGAATAGAAAGATGATGTTTTTAGCGCTGGTGTCTGTGTGGACTTTTTAATGTGGTGTGGGGTTGGCGGGTTCTGGGGTGGGCGGGGCCAGGGGGCCCAGAAAATTTTGCTGTACGGGGCCCCGTGATTTCTGATGGCGGCCCTGAATGTTAGGCACCCCCAAGTGAATGTATTTACTTACCTGAAACCCCGGGCCGGTGCACCTATCAACAGAAAACTGCACCGGCCAGAGGTTATTCTAGCAAGCACCACAGAGCGCTCCTCTTCCGGTTTCTTCAAATTTCCTGGGGCAGATGCAAAAAAGCTGACTTTTTTGTTAAAGTTCGGCTTTTTCCCTCTAATGCGCATGCGCAGTCGCACAAAGAAAGAGGAAGCCGGAAGAGGACCGCTCCCTGGTGCTCGCTGAAATAACTCTGGGCGGTGCAGTTTTCTGCTGATAGGAACACTGGCCTGGGGTTTCAGGTCAGTAAATACATTCACTTGGGGGTGCCTAACATTTGGCACCCCGAAGTGCTAGATACATTTTCTTCTTCTTTAAGACAGTTTTGTGATATTGTTTGGCCTCTTTTGTGTTTAGCTCATTGTTCTAATGGAGAGAGTTGGAACAACAAATATAATTTGACCAGTTCCACTATCTCTGGTCAAAAGATCACATTAATTTACTATAAGCAATCTGGAATTATTTGAGATGATAAACTCCTGGCATTGATGCATCATGAACAAAGCCTTAAGTTTAGTCATAGCAGCGGGATATTTTCAATTATGTAGGCATGCAGTAGATATTGTACTAGATTATTTTTTTTTTAAATGTTTATTTTTTATTGTCAGCAAAAGTCAAAAAGGATCACAATACACAGAGAAGGCACCACATACAATCACTGACAGTGGTAACTAGTAGGTATGGTATGAGAAAGCAGATATCTAGACGCATGCCCTTCACCAGTGAAGAGCATGTGCCTACTGAAAAAGGAAACACCAAGTAAACCACTGTGCGCTGTCAAGAGGCTAGTCAGTCAAGGTGGGGGTCAGTCTACGGGAAGGAGTGTACTGGATCAGCAAGATAACACAAAGGAGAAAGGAAAAAGGAAGGGGCGGAGGGGGAAAGGGAAGGAAAATGCAGAAACTTCAGTAGTGAATCCCATACTACATATTACATACAACGTGTCAAGAGAAAAGAGCAGTACAGTAACATTACACATATGGTGAAATAGCCTAGCACTCATAAGAAAGCATAATCACATAGAACAATGTCCCAAGAAAGGCAATCTGAAGAGGGGGGTGTGTTTGGCAGAGAACTCTCTCAGACAGTTTTAGGAAATGGAATCAAGATATTGTAACCAAGGGCGCCAGGTCGCCCAATGCTGCAGCATCGCATTAGGGGAGTCAGCATGCGTTTCCTCAAATTTGCGTATCTCCTCCATTTCCCTCATCCATTCGAGTAGAGTAGGCGAGGCAGTATTCTTCCATTTGCGGGGAATCAAGAGTTTAGCTGCATTCAGAGCAACCTGTGTTAAGGACCTTCTGTACGAGGACACAGAGATCATATTGTGGTGTAGGAGAATTGCAGCTGGGTCGGGAGAGATATCGAGGAGAAGTGTATCTGTGCAGATATCCAATATCTGTGACCAGAATTGTTTAATGAGAGGACAGTCCCAGAAAATGTGCAGCATAGTGCCAACGTGTTGTTTGCATCTCCAGCATATGTCCGTTGTACCAGGGAACATGACATGCAGTTTCGCAGGGGTGTTGTACCATAAGGAGAGCACTTTGTAATTATTCTCCAGGATTCTGCAACTTCTGGGGCCTGTGAGAGATTTAGCCAAGATGTTTTCCCAGTCTTGTTCGGAGAGTGTGACATTCAAAACAGTTTCCCATTTTTTGAACCTCGGCAAAGGAGAGTGTTTAGCTGCAGCAGGCCCATGCAGCAGTTGGTAAATAGCAGAGATGACTCTAAGAGGTGGAGAAGTATGACAGCACAGCTTTTCGAAATCAGTGTATAGCGAGGTACCCACCGGTCGAGTGAGCACTCGTCTTGCAAAACTGGCAATCTGCTGATATTTAAATTGTTCAGTCGTCGGAAGGGTATATTTATTCTGTACTTGTTCCCATGAGGGCAGGGCGCCTTGAGGGCATATGTGAAAGAGCTGCTGCACCTGTCCACCTTGCCAGTTATTGAAGTAGCCAGGTTGTAAACCAGGAGGAAAGTCCCGATTGTCAATAAACGGTAACAGAAGCGAGCCGGTGGAAGTCAGGCCCAAAGGGCCGCTGATGGAATCCCATTGGCGGAGGCAGTAGGTGAGGAGGAGATGCGAGTCTCTAATTTGTCGGGGTTGCGTAGAAGGGATCCAGGGAAGCAACTTAAGTGCAGATGCCACCATTTTTTTTTTTCAAAAAATTTTTTTTTTTCCAAATTTTTTTTGGGGCCCCAATTTGTTTTTAACTTATAAGGGGGCCCCTGCCACCAATGTTTGTTTATTTTTTAGTTTTTTTTACATTTTTTTTTGTTGGGGCCCCAAGTTTTTTTTAACTTATAAGGGGGCCCCTGCCACCAATGTTTGTTTATTTTTTAGTTTTTTTTACATTTATTTTTGTTGGGGCCCCAAGTTTTTTTTAACTTATAAGGGGGCCCCTGCCACCAATGTTTTTAAAAAAAAAAAAAAAAAAATTTAATTTTTTTTTTTTTTGGGGCCCCAATTTTTTTTATAAGGGGGCCCTGACCATCAATAGCTTTTTACAATTTGTGTGGGGGGGGTTACTTTTTTAGCGCTGATGTCTGTGTGGTCTTTTAACTGCGATGTGGGCGGGATATGGGGCGGAGCTTGGTCGTCAGTGTGGGCGGGGCCCAGGGGGCCCCAAAAATTTTGCTGTACGGCGCCCCGTGATTTCTAATGGCGGCCCTGCCCCCCAGACAATCTAGAATAACTTAGAGTCCCCAATTTTATCCGTGGTTGTTTGCCATTCCACACAAATTTACTGACCAGACTATTGAGAGTGGTAAAGAAGTCTCTGGGCGGTTGAAGTGGAAGCATCTGAAAGATGTACAAAAGCTTTGGTAGTGTATTCATTTTGAGAGAGTTCACTCTGCCAAACCACGACAGGGTTTTGGTAGACCACAATGTGCAATCACGTTTGACCACCTGTAAGATAGAAGAATAATTAACATGCGCCCAATTCTTTACGTCTGGTGTAAGTGTAATGCCCAGATATATCAGTTTCTCTGTTTCCCATTTAAAGGGGAACTTATCTCTCAAGGCAGTAATCACGGAAGGGAGCAAACTGATATTCAAAGCACTAGACTTGCCATAATTAACCTTAAAATCACTCAGGTAGCTATAATCCTAATCTCCTGTAGCAGGTTGGGGATTGTGACCACAGGTTGCGTCAGTGTAAACAATAAGTCATCTGCATATGCACATATCTTGTGTGCCGTGCCACCAATCGACACACCTTGAATATTCGCGTTATTACGGATTTTAGCCAGTAAGGGTTCTAGAGACAAAACAAAGAGAAGTGGCGAAAGCGGGCAGCCCTGTCTGGTCCCATTGCGGAGGGAGATAGGGTCAGAAAGTGTGTTATTAATTTTAAGCCTAGCAGTAGGGTTATGGTACAGAGACTTAATCCAAGCGGTCATACGTGAGCCCACCCCTATGTGCGATAAGCAGCTAAACATAAAATCCCAGCGTACTCTGTCAAAGGCTTTCTCAGCATCAGTTGACAGAAGGGACAGAGGGGTGGACTCACGTCGAGCTACTGTTTATTAAGGTTATCTCTAGTCTCCCGACCGGGGAGGAAACCTGCCTGATCCAGATGGATGAGTCGGGAGAGACCTGGCTTGATACGGGAGGCGAGTATTTTTGCAAGTAGTTTCATGTCATTATTGATTAAGAAGATTGGTCTGTAACTGGCCGGTTGGGAGGGGTCCTTATCTTTTTTGAGTATTAAGCTAATGTGGGCTTCTAAAGTGGACGGGGACCAGTGATGACCCTGGTGAATCTCATTGTACGCTCTACACAGGCCCATAACCAGGTGAGGTTGTAGGGTCTTAAAGAAGGACATAGAGAATCCGTCTGGGCCAGGGCATTTGCCTGAGGGGGAGTCTCTTATGGCCCATTCAATTTCCCCTGTGGTTATGTCTTGTTCTAGTGCTTGAAGCCAGTCAGGGCTGCCCCTTAGCATGCCAGAGGAGGTCAAATATTCAATGTAGCTGTCTTTGGTCGGGGTGTCATTGCCATTTGCTTGTTGCTGGTAAAGGCGTCTATAAAAGTCAGTCAGAGTGGATTGTATACCGGCAGGTGAAACGTGGACAGTGCCCTTGGAATCCTTCATTTTAAATATATGACTTCTCCTTTCCCTTGTTTTGAGTGCCCTAGCTAGCATCTTCCCACATTTATTCCCATGGTCATAATACAATTTCTTAAGCAAAAAGGTAGCTCTGTCTGACTCCTTCTGTATTAACAGTTTAAGGTCCTGTCTCGCTTTCGTTAACTCAGAGAGTGTGTGCGTCGCTCTGGTAAGTTTATGGTGTTGGTCAAGTTGCTGTATTTTAGAGATAAGATTTTGTTTCTGCTTCTGCCTATCTCTCTTGAGTCTCGCTCCCTGCTGGATAAGAATACCTCGTATAACGCACTTGTATGCTTCCCATTCGGGAATAGCCGAGCTGGCAGTGTCGACATTAGTCTGGAAATAGTCTTTAGTGGCGGTAGAAACTATCTTAAGCACTGTCGGGTCCTTCAGCAAGCTATCGTTAAGTTTCCAAGTGAACTGTTTGGATCTAGTGAGAGGGGTGTAAAGTCGTAGAATTACTGGAGAGTGATCCGACCAAGTGGTGGCCTCTATTGTAACATCTCTTAAGCTATCGAGAGTATCATGAGAAAGAAAGATATAATCTATTCTGTTGTGTGTATTGTGGCTATGGGAGAAGTGAGTGTAATCTTTCCCTGTAGGGTGGTGAATTCTCCAGGAATCCAAAACTTGGAGCAATTGCAATTGAAGTTTAATGTGTTTGATTTTCCTATAGGTTATGGAAGCAGTGCCTGAAGAGCCGTCAATTTTGGGGTCGAGGGGGGTGTTAAGATCTCCACCTAGAATTAAGGTGCCTTCCGCAAACTCCAGCAACTGAGTACAGATCTGTTCCATAACTTTATTTTGCTCAGTATTCGGTAGATAGATAGAGGCGAACGTGTATTTTTGTGAATGTATTTTCCCTTTGACAAAAGTGTAGTTTCCATGAGTGTCATTTTTGATGTGATCCAGTTCAAATTCAAGAGAGTTAGCTATCAGAATGGCCGTACCACGGACTTTGGTGGGCTGTGGCGTGCTATGGATTATGTTCGAAAAATGTTTGTCGTACCATTTTGGAATATGATCAGTTTTGTAGTGAGTCTCCTGTACTAAGGCAACGTGAATTTTCTTGGCTTTAATTTCTTGCAAAAGAGCTTTCCTCTTCCAAGGAGAGTTTAAGCCATTAGCATTAATAGTGTAGATATTAAGTGCTAGCGATTGTGATGCCATGGTGTATTGGAAAGTTCTGTCTGCCCGTGCAAGAGGGAAAGAAAGAGAAGAGGGGGGGAGGGAGAAGAGAAATAGAAGAAAAAAAAAAAAAAAGGGGGGGGGAGTAGCGGGCGGGAAAGGGTGGAAAAGATGAGCAACGGCTCAAAGTATAGTAACAACCACTAACAAGTCAGTCCGACTTATTACTCAAAAAGCAATGTGGTGTGAGGTCTGCCCTCTAGGAGGGGGGTGGGAGACGGGAGAAGGTGTCGCGATGGAAGTATGCCTGTGTCCCACCACAAGCCTTTCAATAATATGCAAAGTAACATTGGTCTGGCTTAGTTTGAATAAGGGGCACGTATAGGGGAATTGGGGTCCGTCCTCAGAGTTACAGTCACATGGTCAAAGTAAATCACAAAATCATATAAAAGGTAACACGGAGAGGGTAGGCCAAGGGCTGTCTCTCCCAGATAAATCGCAATAACAATCAGGTAAAAGGTGGTCTATGGGTGGAGCCGCCACGCCGCGGGATTCGCATTTGTACATGTATCAGAGAAAGTATCTGACAGGAAGGTCGTAAAATCACTTGCCTGTCTAGGTACAGGGCTAGTATGAATAGCATAACACAGGAATGTTGAGGCATGAGGGACAACCAGTGTCCGCCCAATTTACCTGTGTAATTGAGTCAGTATAGAAATAAGTTGCATCGTTGCGCCCGTGGCGGCTCCCCCCACGCCCAGAAACAACCTAGACATCAAAGAGAATAAAACATATCATAGGTTATGCATATACATAAAAGAGAGAAAAATTGAACAGAGCATTTAGGTAGAAGCACCATGAACATTATGCATAATGGAAGCAAGGTATGTCTCAAAGTTCCAGAGGACCCAGATCGTAGCCCAAAAAATTAAAACAATAAGCAATCAATAAAGAGTAAAGCTAAGGGAACTTAGCCTGCAGAAATAATTGGAGTGTTGGCAAACTTCTCCAGAGTACCCAAACGGAGAGAAGGGCGAGCTCCATAGCTATGGTTGCCGCTTGCTGGGTGTAGTAGACTTAACTGGGGAGAAAGCCGGGAAGCGTTTCCGCCACAGCTTAGGTGGAGTGGAGTCTCCCCTGGAGCTTTGGTTAGCAGAGGTGCCAGAAATCGGGTTGGAAAGTTCCTCGTCAAATGTGCCCAAGACATAGTTACGCCATTCCTGAAGATCCACTGGCCTGATGTCTAGCTGTTGGCAGAAAAAAGGAACATCCGTTGGGTAGCGTAGAGCATAAGTCTTCCCTCCTTTATGTGCCAGTAGGGCGAAGGGGAATCCCCATTTATAAGAGATGCTTTGTTCCCTAAGCACAGTGGTTAATGGTTTAAGCAATCGACGTTGCATGACCGTAGAGGCAGACAGGTCTTGGTAGAGATTAATTACATTGTCCTCAAAGTGAATGCCATCCACACTGCGGGCTTTTTGTAGGATATGCTCCTTTATCTCAAAGCGTGCGAGACAGCACAGGATATCTCTAGGCATATTACCTCTCAGGCTGCCTACTCTGTGGATACGTTCAATCTCAATACTGGGAGGGTCAGTAGAGTTCAGGACTTCCAGAAACAGCTTAACATCAAGCTCTCGTAGCCCCTCATTTGGGACATTCTCTGGGACCCCCCTGATGCGAATATTGCAGCGCTGACTTCTATTTTCTAGGTCCTCTGTGTGGCGTCTGAGGTCTAGAATGGCCTGGTCGTGTTTATAGAGAGTCCTGCTATTACTTTCTGTGGCTGCCCCTGCTTGCGCAACTTTATCTTCTAGTTCCTCCAGCGTGTCACGCACCGCAGATATCTCTTGTTTGAGCACAGACGTTTCAGTCTGAATAGCCTGTTTAAGATCATTACCCCAAATTTGTAAGTCTTCCTTACTGGGCAGTTGGGCCATAAGCTGCAATATCCCCTCCAGGTTGCCGCTTACCTCAGGGGCATGGTTCGGGCCCGCCTGTGGGTTATCGGGCTCCTCGTGGCTGTCCGCCATATTGGATTCTTCCAGCGGGTCCAGCCGTTCCTGTGATTTCGGGAAAAACTGTTGAATGCCACTCGCAGAACACACGTCTTTGCTCTTAGCTCTTAGGTTGGGTTTGGTAAGTTTACCCATATTAGCGAAAAGATGCCAAAAACCAAGCTAAATGTCGACTTGTGGCGGGAGCTCAGCAGAAGTGCGTCTCACTCTCTCGCCATGCGGCCACGCCCCCCCCTGTACTAGATTATTTTTACATATCATGGCCATGGTGATTTTTGATGCAGTAACTCTTGAAACATAGTCTATTTGCTGTCTTTTTGTTTTGAAACTGCTATAGTAAGTGTTAACTTTAAAATTACTTTGTTTCTAGAAACTTTTTACTAAACAAATTAATTATTTTGTACTGAAATTAGGGATGCATAGAATCCATAATTTGGTTCAGGATTCAGACAATGCCAATGCTTTTTGTAGAATGTGGCTTTTACTGAATCTGAACCCTTAAAATAGTGTGATGGTCTGGTCAACTGAAAGAGAGCATGGATTTAACAGTTAATTTTACTTTTTTCAGATTTGAATAAGCAATTAAGAATTAAGTTTAGTTTTTGTGTTCCATTAAATACTTATGTACAGGATTTGGTGTTGAGTCAAATCTGTAACTCAAATTAATATACGTTTTTTCTTTATTTTTTATTGTATTGTTTTACTGTGATATCATTATTTGAAATATGATATTCTCTTTTGGTTTTTAATAATGATTCCTAGCCAGTGAATTATATAAAAAATTTATTTATGCTTTAAAGGAGAAGGAAAGTCGTTTAGCACTTGGGGATGTCAAATATTAGGCACCCCCAAGTGAATGTATTTACTTACCTGAAACCCTGGGCCGGTGCTCCTATCAGCAGAAAACTGCACCAGCCCGAGGTTATTCGAACAAGCACCAGGGAGTGATTCTCTTCTGGCTTCTTCACTTTTCAAATTTCCCGGGGCAGACGCATGCGCAGTAGAATGAAAAAGCTGACTTTATAGTTAAAGTTCAGCTTTTCACTCTAGCCAGAAGAGGAGTGC
Source organism: Xenopus laevis (assembly GCF_017654675.1). Classification (NCBI taxonomy): domain Eukaryota; kingdom Metazoa; phylum Chordata; class Amphibia; order Anura; family Pipidae; genus Xenopus; species Xenopus laevis. The sequence goes on along the minus strand of NC_054372.1, from coordinate 77,675,541 downwards.
TCCGTGGTGCTGGCCCGGGGTTTCAGGTTAGTAAATTCACTTGGAGGTGTCTAACATTTGGCACCCCCTAGTGCTAAACGACTTTTCTTCTCCTTTAAAGACAAAAAAAAATCACTTGGGTGGTTGCAGTTTGTCAGCCATCCCCTTAGTGACTTTAATTGATTACAAAAACCCTGGGCTGGCACTCCACTTCTTTATTAATAGTTTTTCTTAGGGTGGCCAGCTGCCTCTTTTTTTCTACTCTTATCAGATATACCTTGTGTCAGGTCAGTTTAGAACATGCATGGTCACTAACGTTTTGGCCTAGCCAATGGCTCAGATTATGTCACTCTAGTTAGATAAATGATTATAACTGCCCTTTTCATTAAAATGAAAACTGTTACAGCTACTTTTGTCTGTTTATGTGCTATAGTTAATAAATAAGTAGGGCATATACCCACAAGCATTTACTCATTTGGTTGCTAAGCTTTCCAATGCATTCTACAGTGGATGTAGAACACATTGGTTTATACAATGTGTAACCACATTGACAAACACTTAAAACAATGTATTTGATATTATACATAATTTTAATACTGTATATACTGTAATATTACAGCAGGATTCAGTGTGCATATATAGTTTGGATGTGCAAAAAAAAAAAAAAAAAATATATATATATATATATATATATATATATATATATATATATATATATAGACAAATACCAGAAGTCCTCTACACTCAACCCATTATCAATATATTTAAGACAGAGACATTTTGTGCATACTGCTACTGAAAAATGCCTTACCCTTTAAACAAAACAGGGATTGTTTGTCCATATATTGCAATATATTTAAGCTGGCCAACTACGTCAAAGTTATCCCATATCTGGCCAGTCCTACGCTTAATTTTCATCTGATTCATTAAGAATTCAATTGCTTAATTATACATTTTACAAAGGGACTACGTTTTACCTGCAACTTACTAGCTGCTTTCAAAGTAAAACTACCAAACTTGGCTGCCCTTTTATTAGACACCAGTGGGATCACCTGACTATAGCTGGGAAGGGTGGGAGCTACAAAACGGAGCTGGTCACTGCTCCTGTATAACTATAACAAACAAGGGAAAGTTGTTCTCACCACTAATTTTTAAAAACATTAGGTGGGGGTGCAATGAGGCTGTGACCACAAAATACTTATAGACAAATACAAGAGGTCCTCTGCACTCAACCCATTATCAATATATTTAAGACAGAGACATTTTGTGCATACTGCTACTAAAAAAATGCCTTACCCTTTAAACAAAACAGGGATTGTTTGTCCATATATTGCAATATAAGATGGCCAACTACGTCAAAGTCATCCCATATCTGGCCAGTCCTACGCTCAATTTTCATCTGATTCATTAAGAATTCAATTGCTTAATTTTACAAAGGGACAAAGTTTTACTTGCAATTTACTAGCTGCTTTCAAAGTCAAAGCTCAAAAGGGCAGCCAAGTTTGGGAGTTTTACTTTGAAAGCAGCTAGTAAGTTGAAAATGCCAGCCATTTTTGAAACATTTTGTGCTCCCTCACTTTAGGGGCATAGTATATGAATTTATAGTAGAAAAATATTTCATGTTACGCATGAAAAATCCAACTGTTTTGGAAAGCCTTATGTCTCTTGAATGTGCCAATACCAGATATGTATAGTTTTAGGGAGATTTAGGACTTCTGTACAGCAAAAACTCCCTGCAGTATATTGCCAAATTTTGAAAGCACTAAGGCAGAAATGGCTTTACTTTAGATTCCAAGGCACAAAAATCATGAAACAGTAGGTTTACCCCAGAAAACCATATATTTTTGAAAAGTACACATTCTGCCGATTCCAAAATTGGTAACAATGTCTCTCTACTCCTAACTACCAAACATCAAAGCTTGTCTGAACATAGAAAAAATAGAAAAAATGTATCAAAATGATGAAAAATCACTTCAAAGTTTTATTTTGCTGCTCGCATATTCCACATTGTATTAGGTACCAAGAGAAAGCACCCTGAATATGATTGCCAGGGGTCCACTCAACATTTTGATGCCCATTGTGCATAGGTTTACCAAAGTATCCAGCATTTAGAGACACCAGTATATGAAGTTAGCGCATCCAATTGTTCAGGACTTTACTTCAGCTATTGAAAAATCAACACATTTACTGCTGTTTTTGTAAAAACACAGAAAAACAGATTTACCCCCAAAAACCATATATTTTTGGAAAGTACACATTCTTCCAAATCTAAAATGAGTACCCATGCCTTGCTGCTATACACTACAGAGATGCAAGCCTTTCTCAAAATTGTTGGTTTTGGTGAAATATCTAAAAACTTTCCAGCATCATATCGCCCATGTATCATTACGTATCAAGAAAAATCACCCTAAATATGATTGCCAGGGTGCAGTTTGAACAGTTTGGTGCCCATTTTGCATAGGTTTAGGTTTAAGTATCTGGCATTTAGAGGCCCCAAAGTGTTAGCTCATACAAATAGTCCTGTTGGGAACTTCAGCTAAAGAAAAATCAACACACAGGAGAAAGTTCTCTGTTTGGTGCTGAATTAAGCATAGACATCCCTGTTTAAGACAGGAATTTTTGTTTTCACTTGGTGTGTGAATTTGTTCCAATTGGTGGGTGAAATTTGGAAAGTTTTGATTTTCTTTACTAAAAATCGATTTTTCTTTTGACCCAGAAGGTGAGTGATTGCTAGCCCAGATCCCTTCACTTCCTCTGGGCTACAAACTAACTGTTAGATCCCCTACTACTCCCCCGCACCTGGGTGTAAGTTTCACTTGCATTTTTCTGCTGTTTCAGCACAAATTGTTTACCTTTTGTACGTATTGAGTGGGTATTTTGATTTTGCACTCAGTTTTGTGAAGAGAGAAAGCTAAAGGGAGAAGGATTTAAAATTATAAAATCTTTTCCAGCAGCATTGCAGCTCCCAGGCACCTGCTCACATTAACCCTCTCCCTGCCAGAGCTTCTCAACTTAAAAATAACTTTTTTGTTGATCAACAGTATTATGCTTTCTTTTTGTGCATTGGTTTGTAAAATAATGGGAGAAAATAAAAAAGAAAGCTATAAAAGTTGTAAAAAAAATACTGCAGGGTTCTAAAGCAAAAGGACCTGAAAACACCAGCCAGAGCCCATGTCAAAAAGCCCCACTGCCTCTACTTCTGCTGCTGCTGCAGCCAAAGTGACCCCTGCTAAAACATTTGCACAGGCGGTAGCTACTCGCAGCAAGCCAAGTCACTGCTGGGATAGAGAAGTTTACAAAGAAGCATAGGGTCAGATGCCTAATGTCAAGTGCTCATGGCATAGAGGCTTATATAAAGGCTGCAGCTGAAGTGGTGGGCCCCTCTGCAGTAGTGACAGCAAGTAAAATGTATGGGGAAGCCATAATCTTTGCCCGTACGCTGACTGCAGTGCATGATCTGGTGGAGAGGGGTATCACAGTGGGAGGGTCCCTGTAGAACCCCTAGAAGGGTAGATTTATCTAATGTGCCCCCTGCAAGATCACTTATTGTACCCTCACCTGCAAGCTATTGGGGAGTTAAAATCAAATATGTCTAAAATTCCCCTGGGATGTAAGGAAAACAGACTGAGGCATGTCCTTTCCTTTAAAAGGCAGGTGCAACTACTTTTACCTCGGGGGCAAGACACTATTGAGGGGTCTTTCGGGGTTCCATTTGAAGGTGTGCTGTATAAAATTTTTATTTGCACAGAGGAGGTTAGGTGCTTCCTTTGCAAGAACCTGGGGCACACTCGCCAGAGTTGTCCCAAAGGGCATATTAAGACCACAGCCCCTGTTCCTGCCCCCAGTGCCTCAAATAAAACATCTTATCCTGCTGGGACTATTTCAGCAGGGTCCTCAAAGGGTATATCTCTTTCACTAACCTTAAGGTGGCTGTTACACAACCCACCTCTACAACATCCAAACCTCCCCCTTCTCCACTGAAGTTATCTGAGGCTGCAATGTGTCTTTCAATTGCAGCAAAAGAGAAGGGGGGAAAATGTCAATGCATCCCCCTGGGCCATAGTTCTTCCTACCACAAAAAATTGTGCTCCTGCTATGGGCACCACTGAGGGAGTGGGAGTACCCATGATTGCAATACCTGTTGGGGTGGTGGCAGACAGTGGCATTTCCTCTTCAAATGCTAAGTAAAAGAGGACATTTAAATCCAACTGGCTGGTACCTGAGGAATGGGCATCAGTGGTTAATGATGGAGCACCCCCATCCAAGGATTAAAGGGGCAGCAAAACATCTGCTCCTCATGTGGTGACATTGTCTGGTCCAACTGTTGGTCGCAATCAACCTGTGTCAGACCATGCACTCTTGCCTCCAGACCAGATGGGGAATAATGAGGTTAATGGTCTGGAGTGTAAAGGGACACCTAATGAGACTCCTGCAGAGTGGGCAGTCAGTGTTCTTGAGGTGCTGAGATTTGGAAACTACAACCAGCCTCAGTTTTTAGTGCCTCAGGGTATTTCATTCCAGGAGGGGGAGAATATTGGGCTAACCCCCATACAGGACCCTGCAGATGAAATTGCTCGGGAGGATGGTGAGGGTGGAGTTGTGAATATGGAGGAGGGTAGCCAGACAAACTCTACTGTTCATGCTAAGATCTCTCCTCCCTTGTCTTCCACTGTTCCCAATGTTATTGCCATCCAGAAGGCACAGGAAGCAGTGGAGAGGGCAGAGGCTAACCATGGAGCCTCCAAAGCTCCCCCTTTTGGTGGGGAGCTAATTAGTTCTGTTGCTCCTGTGTCAAACACTTCCAAACTACTCCAGAGCTTGAAGCAAGTTGACATCTGGAGTGGAAGGGCAGGGTCTTTTTTAATCACCTCACTTGGGCGTCATCTGTGGTGGTGAAGCTTTTCTCAGATTCCTTCCAGCCAGAGGTGCTGAGTGCCAACTCTGTCATCCCTGGCTGTCTATTGCATCTTCGGGTCCAGGAGTCAGGTAGAACATATAATCTAATGAATGTGTATGCTCCTACTACCGGACCAGAGAAGGCACGGTTCTTTGAAAGTTTGTCAGTATGGAGACAATTGATTCTGATGAAGCCTTGATTATAGGGGGTTATTTTAATTACACCCTTGATGCTCGAGATCGCAATGTAACCAAGAAAAGGGACTAGTATGAGTCAGTTTTGCGAGAACTAATTGCTCATTTTTCCTTGGTTGATGTCTGGAGAGAACAGAACCCAGAGACAGATTCCTTCACCTACAGTATGTCAGGGTGAGAGATGGTAATGTTTCTCAATCCCGGATTGATAGGATATATATATTGAGCCAGAGCCATCTCATGTCACAAGCCCAGTCGAGCACCATTAGATTGGCACCATTCTTAGACTACAATTGTGTATCCTTGAGAATGTCAGTTGCTCCATCTCTGCCAAAAGCTGCTTACTGGCACTTTAACAACAGTTTATTAGAAGATGAGGGTTTGGCAAAGTCAGTTCAGGATACATGGAGAGGCTGGAGGGCTTTTCAGGATGAATTTGCCACATTGAATCAGTGGTGGGATGTAGGCAAGGTTCACCAGTGCAATGCAAAGATTGAGGCAATGAATGGGGAGGTGCTTGATCTTGAGCAAAGGCTTTTAGGCTATGAATATCAAGCCCTTCAGTGTGAATACCTAGAAAGGAAAGAAGCGATGCATAACATGGAACAGCGACAGGCTCGTGGTGCCTTTGTGCGAAGCCAGTTGCAGTTACTCTGTGATATGGATCGTGGTTCGCATTTCTTCTATGCTCTGGAGAAGAAGGGAACTAAAAACAAATCACATGCCTTTTTTGGAGGATGGCACCCCCCTTGAGGATCCGGAGGCTATCTGGGACAGAGTCCGGTCCTTCTATCAAAACCTTTTTTCTCCAGATGCCTGTGAGGAGCTATGGGACAGGCTTCCAGTGGTCAGTGAGAGGAGAAAAGAGAGGTTGGAAACACCAATCACTCTAGATAAACTCTCTCAAGCACTCCATTTAGTGCCCCACAATAAATCTCCTGAGCTTAATGGACTGACCGTAGAGTTCTTCCAGATCTTTTGGGATACTCTGGGCCCTGATTTCCATAGGGTCCTAACTGAAGCCCTCAAGAAAGGCGAGTTGCCACTTTCGTGTTGTCGAGCAGTGTTATCACTACTTCCTAAGAAGAGATTTCACCTGAATCAGCTTGTCTCTGCTGGCAATCATGGGTTGTGTCAGTAGCCTTAGAATTTCCAACCACTTCTCGGGGTCCAAATCCCCTATATCTTGGAGCCATTTATTGTAAGAGTGGAGCTCCTGTCTGTCTTGCCATGATTGAATGGTTTGGTAAATAGTGGAGAGAGGTTTGGGTACATCCTGCAGTTGTAGTTTGGTTTCCAATTCAGAAGCTTGGATCAGGGCCTGAGGAGAGACAAATTAATTTTTTGCTGCATGTTGGAGTAAGCAGCTCTGGAAATATGCCGCTTGGCTTACTGGAAAAGAGGTTTGAATTTGGTCTTGGTTGAGTAATTGGCCCTGGGAGAACAAATCCTTCACAAATCTTAAGCCTGCTTTGGCCCAGACATGATAGTCGGGGATATCTAACATAAGAGGGAGGTTCATATTGCGCCACAGAGGAGCATGAGGGGAGTAGACAGTCGATCCCTTGGGGGTGAAAATAGTTTGTGTTACATTCCAGGCTGTGATAGTAGTTTTCATGGACCTGGTTACCATTGGGTGTGCCTCCCTTCCCCTATATGCCAATAGCCGCAGGGCCTCCCTTGACCCCAGGATGGCAGCTTCCAATGTCACTGCCGAGTTCGAGCAGTCTGACTCAAACCACTATCTACATGTCACTAGAATTGCCGCCAAATAATAGTGGTATAGGTTGGGCAAAGCCAGGCCGCCTGCCTGGGTTGAGCGTTGCAAGGTGGTGAAACTTATCCTCGGATTTTTGTTGCCCCACATGAAAGAACGGACCAGTGAATTCACCTGGGAAAAAAAATATTTAGGCAAGCAGATCGGTGTATTTCTGAAAGCATATAAAAATTTAGGGAGAAATTTCATTTTGACCAGGTTGAGTCTGCCATACAGCGAGAGAGGAAGCGAAGCCCAAAGTGAGAATTTATTTTTAATGTCAGTGAGGATAGGATCGACATTGAGTTTCCTATACTGGGTGACATCTCATGTAACCTGGATCCCAAGATATGTGAACTTGTCTACCCATTGGAGTGGGGAATCAGGCGGTAGGTGGTTTTTTGCCTCAACATCTATCGCGAATAGGATGGATTGTCCCCAGTTCACTTTTAAGACAGAGAATTTACTGTTCTCATTAATGACACTGAGTAGATTGGTTAATGAGTGATTGGGGCTGTCTAGAAAGAGAAGGAGGTCATCTGCATAAAGCGCAAGTTTTTCTATGAGGTTACCCCTAATCAAGCCGCCAATTTCCGGCCTAGTTCTTATTATCTCGGCCAGGGGTTCCATTGCCAGGCAGAACAGGAAGGGTGAAAGCGGGCAACCTTGCCTGGTGCCCCTCTTCAGTGCAAAGGCCGGGGATAGCATATTGTTCGCTCTAATTTGTGCTGTGGGGGAGTTATACAGTGCCTGGAGCCAGCAGAGGTACCGTGGACCGAAGCCAAAGCGTTTTAAGGTCTGCCAAAGGAAAGGCCATTCGACCGAGTCAAAGGCCTTCTCCGCGTCCAGAGCCGCTATCGCCCGAGTTCCTAAGTTATCATGCTGCATTTGAAGGGGTGTAAAGAGCCTCCTGATATTCACATCAGTAGCTCTAGTGGGTATGAAACCCGTCTGATCAGAGGGTACTAGATCCTTCATATACGGCTTGAGCCTATTTGCCAGAATCTTGGCTAGTAATTTAGCATCATAATTTATAAGGGAGTTCGGGCGATATGCGGAGCACTGAAGCGCATCTTTCCCTTTTTTGGATATTAAGGATATGAAGGCCTGCGACATTGACATAGGTGTGGTACCCCTGCTGGCTATTTCGTTCAGTAGGTCAGTTAGGTGGGGTCCCAACAGTTGTAAGTGGTGTTTGTAGAACTCGGCTGGAAGCCCGTCTGGGCCGGGGGCCTAGCCTGTGGGAGAAGCTTTCACAGCCTCTTCCACCTCCTCAATTGTAATGGGTGCTTCCAAGATTCCCTGGCTGGTGTCAGAGAGGTATGGCAGCTGAGCGGCTCCCAAGTATGTTAAAATGTCCTCTTCAGTTTGCACTGATATAGATGAGTATAAGTCTTGGTAGAACTGTTTGAAAGTATCTAAGACCTGGCGGGGATGAGTAATCAAGGTGTCAGTGGCATCTTTGATGAGGGGAATCGTAGCAGTGGGTCTATCTTCCCTGGCTAGCATTGCTAGGAGCAGGGGCGGAACTACCGGGGGAGCAGGGGGTGCGAGCGGGCCAGGGCCAGGGCCCGCACCCCCTCAGGGCCCCCCGGCAGTCCATGCGCCGCACATATCCCTGCCAGTTCCGGGTTTACGGAGGGGGGCGGGGGGCCCCGCTGCGCGTCCTGCGCCAGGGCCCGCCCCCCTCTAGTTCCGTTTCTGGCTAGGAGTTTTCCTGCCTTGTCCCCTGTTTCAAACATTTGTATGTCTGTCTTAGTATGTGTGCCTGCGCTCATTCTAAGGAGGCTAATGAAAGGAGACGGCTGCCTGGAGCCAATCATTCCTCCTTTCTTCTGTGGGGTCCCTTAAGTAGGCCTGTTCTGTTTCGGCGGTCTCTGCTTCTAGTGAGTCTATTTTTTGGGCAAGAGATTTTTTGGCCTTGCTAATCCCTGAAATATAAGCTCCCCGTGATGTGGTCTTAAAGGCATCCCATACTGTAAAAAGATCTGCTGTGTCAGGGTTTAGTTGCCAGTATTGGGAGACTGCGGGGTGTACTATTGTTTCTACAGTTGTGTGTCCCACCCAGTGAGAGGGAAGCCTCCATATCCTATCAGGCGGGTCTGGGTGTAATCTGAGTGTTAAAATAAGCGGGGCATGATCAGATATGCCTCTCGGGAGGTATTCTATCTCTTGTATAAGCGGCAGGGACTCAGGCAGGGCGAAGACCAGGTCAATGCGGGAGTGGGTTTTGTGAGAGGCCGAGTAACAGAAAAACTCCTTTTTAAAAGGGTGTTTCCACCTCCATAGCTCTGTGAGGCTGTTGGTGCTGGCCCAGGTGCCCAAGGGAAGTTTGCTATAGTGAGTACCTGATAATGTGTCGGTTGATGGCTGCAATTAAAGCCCCCAAAAAGCAGAGTTGGAGCAGGGGCCAAATCTGCTAGGGATGTAGTGATTTGTGTCAGTAGTTGGTTGTCAGCTGCAGGGGACTGAGAATTTAAATAGGCCCTGGCATTTCAGGTAACAGAGGCCCAATCAGCCCACACAGAGGCCCAAACAGCCCCCACCAGCCCACTAAATACTGACTTTCTATGGTACCTTATAGCAGCCCCTCTGGCATTTGCCAGAACCCACAGATTGCCAGTCCGGGCCTGGATGGAGGCTAGCGTGAGGAGGAGCCCATTAATCTGTGCTTGGACTATGACATACTGTCCATTAGGGCCCTGTATGACATGAATTACCTGGAAATTGGGGGTGTGGCCATGCAGCGGACCCGATAAGACGTGTCTTGCCATCTCTCTGCACCCGGAGGACTTACAGAGCTTAAATAAGCACCAAAAACAGAGCTTACCAACTCGATCTTCATGACTTACATCTGTTAGCATGCCCAGAGGCCGACGGACTAAAAAGGCACAAGCTCCCGGCAAGCAAACTACAACGCCAGCTCGTCGACTTACAGCAGCGAGCAAGGCCAAGATGGCGGAAAGTGCGCAATCCTCCCCATCCACTTCTCCGCACTGTGACCGGCCTACAGACAAAGCTGACTCGGATCCCGAATCTCCCACGCAATACTCGGTGATAAGATCTTGATCTCCCGCTTTAAGTGTCTTCTCCAAACAGAGTTAAACGCGGTCGCAACCAAAATCACCGACCACGTTACCCAGGAACTAAGGGAACTAGGCCAACGCACGTCTGCGATCGAGGATAAAGTTGATGATCTCGTCAGCAAGGCCGAATCGCAAGACATACAGATATCGCAGTTGAAAACGCAGCTCATAGAGCTTCAAGACCGGATGGAGGATTTTAAGAACCGCTCCAGGCGTAATAACATTATAATCCGAGGTCTGCCAGACTCTGTATAGAATCTACACGAGGAGATACCACAGCTTCTTAGCACGCTGGTGCCGGACATACCACATCTCAGCTACTTATTGACAGAGTCCATCGTGCTTTAGGGCCCAGGAAGGAGGGGGCTCCACCGAAAGATATAATTGCAAGGCTCCATTATTTCACTGTCAAAGAGGCTATTATGAGCGCCTCCAGAGCAGCTACCCTCCTGGAATATAAATCCTTCAAATTTACAATCTTCACAGATCTGGCGATATCTACAATACAGAAAAGGAAACTTATGAAGCCAATAACATCCGTGCTCCTGACACAACGGATTCGACACCGATGGGGTTACCCATTTAAATTAATCTTTAACTACCAAAATCGTCAACATTCAGCAATTACCCCTCAAGACGGGTTAGACCTTCTGTCTCGGCTGAAACTGCTTCCTTCAGGGGAATTTTCCCCCACCACTTCAACCCCACAAGGCAGCCAGAGTGAGAGATCTGTTTCCCCCTTATGGCAGAAGAGCCCAAAACATCAGCAACCAATAAAATGACTGCCCATTTACCACTGTCTCAAATCATCAGGTTAAGTCCTCCGGGGGAATTTCTTCCTCCCCCTTACTAAGGTCGTATGTTAACACCTTCACTTATGTCTTACGTGAATGTACATTCTTGCAAATGTTCAAAATTAAATGTTTATTTTTCCTGCTTAGTATATTGTTGTTATACACATCTTGAAAGTCACTTTGGTAAACTACTTATCGTATCAATACTGCTTTTTACTTGGCATCCCTATCATCAGAGGCCCTTGACCTTTCACTATGGCATTACATTGTATTTCCCATAATGTAAAGGGGTTAAACTCCCCTACAAAGAGATCAATGGCTTTTCGTTATTATTGTAAAATAAGGGCTGACATTCTTTTCCTCCAGGAGACACATTTTTCAAAAAATTCAACTCCAAAGTATCTACATCACGCTTACCACCTTACATATACTGCCAGCACTATTAAGAAACACCGCGGTGTAGCCATATGCATACACAAGAAACTAAATTTCCAAACCACTAAAGTTAAAATGGATCCAGATGGCAGATTTTTGATATTGGTGGGTCAACTTCAAGACAACCCCGTTACTCTTGCAGTTATATATGGTCGGAACGAAGCACAGCGTGCATACTATACTGAGTTTTTTGCGCTCCTGGAGGAGGAGAGTAGAGGCCCAATTATATTGGCAGGAGACTTTAATGAGGTGATCAACCCCAGGGTAGACAAACAAAGCAGCAACCCTCTGATGCGACCTAAGAAGGGCCCCCATTACTTCGCAAATTTTTTTAGGTCAATATTCTCTAGTGGACGCATGGAGAGAAGTGCACCCTTTCAAGAGGGATTTTACCTTTTATTCTCCTCCCCACAACTCCCACTCAAGAATTGATATGTTTTTAATTAACAAACAAATTTCCCCGAATATTGTACGATCTGAGATACGCCCTTGCCCTTGGTCTGACCACTCCATAGTCACCCTTACACTCTCTAGCATAAATGACAAACCCGCCACTTTCAAATGGCGTATGGACGACACCTTGCTCTCAAACCCACTCCATAGAGAGCATATAGACAACCAGATTGCTTTATATTTCTCAACCAATAATTCCCCAGACATCAGTAATGCCACATTATGGGCTGCCCATAAAGCTTATATGCGAGGGATACTGATACAATTGCGATCCCGAATTCAAAAAAATAAAATACAGCATCTTATGTCTTTATTACAACATACTGAAGACCAGCACAAAATAAACCCAAATAATAATAACTTAAAAAGGGAAATTGAAAAAGTAGAGATTTGTAAATTGTACAGGCTGATACATTAGATAGCTTTAAGAAGGGGTTGGATAGCTTTTTCGCAAGTAAGGGAATACAGGGTTATGGGAAATAGCTCATGGTCCAAGTTGATCCAGGGACTAGTCTGATTGCCATTTTGGGGTCAGGAAGGAATTTTTCCCCCTCTAAGGCAAATTGGAGAGGCTTCAGATGGGTTTTTTTTGCCTTCCTCTGGATCAACTGGCAGGTAGTTAAAAAAAAAAAAAAAAAAAAAAAAGGTTGAACTCGATGGACATGTGTCTTTTTTCAACCTTACTTACTATGTTATGTTACTATGTTAATGGACCAAACAAAAATACTTTGTAAAGCAAATAAGGCTGACACAATGATGGCGAGATGTCTCTCTAACAAACTATTCCAGTCCCCCTTTACACAACTAAAGCTGAAGGATGGCTCAATGACGCCAATCTCCAAGCGAATTGTAGAAGAATTTGCCTCCTATTATCAGTCGCTGTATAGCAAGCACCCTGACCCGGATCCTAACAGGCTGGAGAACTTTTTGCATTCTCTAAATTTACCAACCCTAACAGAGCAACAAATAACTTTAATGTCTGACCCTATTTCTCCAGAGGAGGTTAAGGAGGCAATAAAACAAATTAAATCCAAAAAATCCCCTGGCTTCTCTGGAACATATTTTAAAGCATTTGCCCCTAAATTGATCCCATGGCTTACATTACTGTTTAACGACATCATGCTGGGTAAATGTAAATTTGGCCAAGAGGACCTGTTAGCACAAATAGCTGTCATCCCTAAGCCTGATAGAGATCCTACCTATTGTAAGAATTTCCGGCCCATATCCATCTTAAATATAGATATAAAACTATTAGCTAAAGTAATGGCATCTAGATTGAACACTTTCATTGAAACCCTTATCCACAAGGATCAATCTGGTTTTATCCCCAACAGGCAGGTCACGGACAACATTCGTAGAATTGTGAACTTAATCCATGTAGCCAAAGGTAATACCATTCCTTCCATGCTCCTCTCCCTTGACCTAGAAAAGGCATTTGATACCATCTCCTGCCCTTACTTACAAGAAGTCTTGAAAGTTTATAAATTTCCCCAAGCCTTTTCCCAAACAATTATGGCCCTTTACGATTCACCTACAGCAAAAGCAACTATCTGGGCTTTAGCTCAGCAAAATTCCCTATTCTAAGGGGAACGAGGCAGGGGTGCCCATTGTCCCCCTTATTATTTGCCATAGCGATAGAACCGCTGGCACAAGCCCTTCGTAATAATGACAAAATAATGGGTATAAAGGTGGGACAAAAAGAATACAAATGTGCCTTATATGCGGATGACATTGTTCTCACCTTATCCAAACCTTTGACTTCACTGCCATACCTTTACGAATTATTGTCTACATACGCTACCCTTTCAGGGCTGGAGGTGAACCCTACTAAATCTGAGGCCCTCAGTATTAATCTCCCAAACCACAATAAGAAACTACTAGAGATAAATTTCAAATTCCACTGGCAACCCAAAACGATAAAATATTTAGGTACGAATATACCCACGGAATACACAATGCTTGCACAGGTCAATTATGTTAAAACTGTCCAAAGAGTACATGCTATGATAAAATCTTGGGATAAACTGAACCTCTCATGGCTGGGACGAGTAACTGCTCTAAAAATGACTGCTCTTCCTCTGCTATTGTACTTGTTTCGCACTCTACCAACTTCCCCCCCTAAAGGCTCACTCGAAGCCCTGCAGAAAGCCTTTAACCGTTTTGTTTGGAATGGAAGGAGGGCTAGATTAAACTTTACCACGGCCTGTCGTAACCGCCAGAAAGGCGGTCTAGGTATTCCTTATTTAAAAGGCTATTATCTAGCTGCACAACTAGCTCATCTAGTCTCTTGGCACCAAAATGAGGATGCACCACTCTGGGCTCAAATTGAACAAGATTCCATGCCAGAAATTGATAAGTAACATCACACCCTTTAACTGTTTCATGAGTACGCTCAAGATGTGTTATTTTTCTATCCCTTTTTACTTGCTTATATTCTTTTATTTTCTCCCTATTTTTCTTTTCTCTATTCTGGTTGAATATTTTACCTAAAGCACGATACTGATTTGCTTGTTGTTATCTGTGTATGGATAATGATAACTTATACCCCGGGAAATCCCGGCAAGTACATTTAAATATTGTCATATGTTTTAAAACACAAATAAAAATATTTGAAAGATTTACGTGGAAATTTAATTTCTTGTGGACTAGGATTGCCACCCCCCTTGAGTAAATCGAGTATGTGGATTGAAAGGTTCTGCCTACCCATGCCCATTTAAGTGCCATAATTTTCTGTCCAGTTAAATGGGTCTCCTGCAAAAGGAGTATATCAGGTTTGTATCTCTTTATAAAGTCAAAGACGAGGGTGCATTTCAATTTGTCACCTAGCCCTCTGACGTTCCAACTAATAATCTTTAGGTCCGTCATGTGTGTGATGTATACATGATTGGAGCCGCTCAGTCCCATTCCCCTGCCTGGAGTTCGGCCCTCCCCTCAAGATTGCATAGAAAGGAAAGTGTTAAAGAAGAAAGAAAAAAGATGAGTAGAAAGAGAAACATGCAATAAGAAACATTTCAAAGGACATGAATAATTATAAGGACACGTATCAAAACAGTAGTGATTATCCAACATCCTGTAAGTCCCAATTCTCTTGGATTTTTCCAAGAATCCCCACCCTGACCCTTCTGGAACACAAAGAGTCCCGGTGCCCTAAACTAACTACCTAAGCGGGAGGCACCCCGTAACTATCTGGAGATTTAGTTCGTAATTTAGCAAAGGTGATCGGCTAGAGCCAAATATTCAACTTTACCCCTCTGGAAGTAGGTTTCATGGACGCTTTGTCATGGTGGTGGTCTTAGCGCTTGTCTAGCCACTACCCTACCTCCTCAGGGTCTGTGAAGAACCGGACCTGCTGGCCATCGATGACCCGGAGCCTGCTAGGGTACATCATACTGTACTTGATGCCTTTGTCGCATAGCTTCTTCTTTACGTCTTGGAACGTGCGACGTTGCCGTTGGACTTCTGCAGAGAAGTCAGGATAAAATTGTAGAGTGGCATTGAGGTATTTGACTTCACCTTTCTTCCACGCTGCCAGCAGGATGGCGTCTCTGTCGCGGTAGTTCAGGAGACGTAGGATGAAAGGCCTGGGCGTAGACCCTGGTAATTGCCTAGTGGGGATCCTATGGGCCCGTTCCACCTTGTAGGCCATAGACAGGGCAATAAGTGCCAGGAGCTCTTTAAGCAGCTGTTCTGTGAAGTCAGCCGGGTTTAGGCCTTCAGCTCCTTCCGGCAGGCCTATGATGTGCACATTGTTGCGACACGTTCTGTTTTCAGCGTCTTCTGCTCTCTGCGATAGCAGCTTTACTTGTCGCTGTAGCTCCACGATGGTCGGCTGTTGCTGGCACAGGGTATCTTCCGCCTCACTGATGCGGTGCTCAGTCTCTGTTACCCGACTCCGAATTTTAGGCATGTCGGCCCGGAACAAAGCGATCTCCATTTGGATCTCTACACGAAGATCATCCATCTTGGCCAATATCGCCGTATGGGATTCTTTAATGGCTCCCAGCAGCATGCTGGATTCAGGCGAGAGATCAGCTGACCGGTCTGGGTCTTTGCCGGAGGTTTCAGACATACCTGTCTGTGTTAGCGCAGGCCGCGCGTCTTGTTAAAATGGCGTCGCCCTCGCCCCGGTGATGTTGCTTAGGGTCAGTGTGGAGGGACCTTTAGTGGCGGCTGCGGGCACTCATATGACTGTTCTGGCGATAGTTCCCAGGGTCTTGAGGGTAAAATGCGGCTCTAGAATGTGTT
Source organism: Xenopus laevis (assembly GCF_017654675.1). NCBI lineage: Eukaryota > Metazoa > Chordata > Amphibia > Anura > Pipidae > Xenopus > Xenopus laevis. The sequence goes on along the minus strand of NC_054372.1, from coordinate 77,659,702 downwards.
GGGGTAATCAGTCAGGATGGTTTTCGCACGGAGCTCCAGCCGAACACGTCTTCCCGCTCGCCCTAGATAGCCACGCCCCCAGCATCAAGATTTTTGCGCCAGGTACGCAATATGGGGAATGACCGGCAATTGTTTGTCATTGAACCTCAGGGTTTCATAAAAAACCTTTCAACCCTGCCGGCTTACTACCAAGACACTCTAAAGACCTGGAGCATGGCCATGGTGTTAAGGCATGGAGCCATTCAAGGGGAAGACATTCCAAATGAGCCCCTACTTTATAATCCATCTTTTAAGACTACGATGTTGGAATCCATCAGCATCCGCCATCGCCTTTGCCAGGCACAGTTAACCAGAGTTGGGGATCTCCTGGATTTTGAGAAATCAGATTGGGTGGACTCTCAGGCAGTTATGCATGGGATTCCTCACCACTAGGGTTCCACAATGTCTGCTGAAGGAAATCAAGGACATTGATGGGGTTTTACATGCTGGAGAGCCATGTCCACCTTGGATAATAGCACCCAAATCCTGTCAATTCCCTCAAGCACCTCCTTCCCCCAACTTGAGCCAGTTGGAGAATTATACATTGACACGCTTTCATGATATAACAAGAAAGCTGTTGTACTCTCTAATGCTTCACACTGTACACTTCCTTGCCCTCATCTCCCGCTATGATACCATCTGGAGAAGTGTGCTTAATGAGAGTGAAAGACCTCAGTGGCGAGCTCTTTATTCCAGTTTGGTGCCTAGACCCACCACAGACTTGAGTTGGAAAGTTCTCCAATGTTACATTGAGCACGGGAGAGTATTTAGCTTGTTTTACAGACTCCCCAGCTGCTTGTCCATTCTGCGGCAAAGGAGAGTATGTGTTTCATGCTTATTTTACGTGTGCCAGACTGCAACCTCTATTGGCTCTTTTGAGGAAGTTTTACCTGCAATTCACTTTTTACACTTTTCCCCTCATGTTTATATTTTTGGATGCCCAGTATCCCGGGACAATCAAGAGAAAGACCTTCTCTCCAACCTGCTCTTGGCTTTAGCTAAATTAGCCATTCATAAATCTAGAAAGCAATGTTTGGAAGGTGGGAATCCTCTTGTTCCGGCTGCTGGTGCATTCCCGCATCCAAGCAGAGTACACCCAAGCAGTGTTTTATGGTCGGTTGAAAGAATTTACTGACCAGTGGGCAATAGATGGGGTACTTTGCTCAGTATCCCCAGACCTGGTTTCTTTTTCAGACAATCCTCACACTCCATATTTAAGTGCACTTTAATTTAAGTGACAGTTGTATTTTAATCAGTTAATTATCCCCTTTGAGATGTGATTAACTTTGGTGAGCAATCACCTGCAATTTGAATAATATATCAGCTAATGAAAAATCAACACATTGACTGTTTTTTTTGTGGGTAAAAACACAGAAATATATGTTTACCCCCCAAAACTATATATTTTTGGAAAGTACACATTGTACCGAATCTAAAATGGGTACCCATGCCTTTTTGCTCCAAACTATTGAGTCGCAAGGCTTTCCCAAAATTGGCAGTTTTGGTGAAAAACCTGAAAATTACCTCTATACCATGTATCATAACCAGCACAAAGCAGGTAATTATATCTTTCTACTGCAAACTACCAAACTGCAAAGCTATGCTAAACAGAAAGCTTTTTTTTTAAATTTCTGAAAATAGTCACAAAGCTTCCATTATATAGCCCACATTTTGTAACTTACCAGCAAACCCCGTACCAGCAACAGTACATTTGAATTTTCATGTAGGACACTCTGGCTACTACAATACAAGCACCTGGTATGTGCATTATGCTCCATAAAACCCACTAAAAGTATGGAGACCCTAGAAAACCATATATTTTCTGAAAGTACACATTCTGACGAATCTAAAACAGGTAATTACATTTTTCTACTGCAAACTACCAAATCGCAAAGCTATGCTAAACATGAAAGTTTTTATGAAATTTCTGAAAATTGTCACAAAGCTTGCATTTTTCCCCATTATATACCCCACATATTGTAGTCTACCAGCATAAAGCATCCTAAATATGAATGCCAGGGGTCTACTAAACAAGTTGATGCTCAATATGCATAGATTTACCAAACTATGTGGCATACAGAGACCCCCAAATCCAAATAGTGCATATGAATTTTCAAGTATGACACTCTGGCTACTACAATAGAAGCACCCGGTATGTGTATTATGTACCATGAGACCCGCTAGCAATATGAAGACCCTAGAAAACCATATATTTTCCGAAAGTAAACATTCTGACGAATCTAAAGCAGGTAATTACATCTTTCTACTGCAAACTACCAAACTGCAAAGCTATGCTAAACATAACGGTATTTATGAAATTTCAGAAAATCGTCAGAAAGCTTGCATTTTACCCCATTATATACCCCACATTTCATAACCTATGAAAAGCTGAAAATGCAATAAAATGGCTAAACATGCAATAAAATGGCTAAAAATGCACCAAAATCCCCAAAATTGCAATATAATCACCATAATACCATACAAAAGGTATTCGCAGTGGCAATGATGCAGTAAGAAAAAAAAAGTTACAAAATGATGTAAGTGTATATATGTGTGTGTACAATGTGTGCATGTGTGTGTGTGTGTACAAGTATGTGTGAGTAGGGATGTAGCGAACCGCCGCCGATGTGTTCGCGAACGCCGTTCGCGAACACCGGCAAAATTTGCGAACAGTTCGCGAACTGTTCGCGAACTTCGATCATCCGAAAATCGTTCGATTCGAACGATCGAAGGATTGTAATCGTTCGATCGAACGATTTTCGTTCGAGTCGAACGATCGAAGCCATTGGATCGAATGATTTCATTCGATCCAATGCTTCGATCGTTCGATTCGAACGAAAATCCTTCGATTTTAGCGCTCGAATGGTCGAATGGTCGAACGATTTTGACGCGAACTTGCGGCGGACGCGAACAGCCGATGTTCGCGCGAACAAGTTCGCCGGCGAACAGTCCGCGACATCCCTATGTGTGAGTGTTGTGAAAGTGTGAAACCACCCTGATCCCCCAAAAATGTATGTAAGTGTTGTGTAGTGTAAACGTAAGTGTGTGTTTTGTGTGTGTTAACACTAAAATGGGGTTGTTTCAGGCAGCAGATCCATCCTCTGCAATGTGGGACAAGCTGGTGACATCATGTGATCCATGTGACCCCATGAAGATCCGGGTCTGGGGTCACCGATGCTGTGAGTAGGAAGTTTGGGCAGGTGCAGGCAGCAGCAGACCCATGTGTCTGTGGCATTCAAATTACTTTGCCACAGAACGTAGATTCTACGATCTGTGACATTTTAAAGATTAACACAGTTCCAGTTTTTTTTTTTTTTTTGCACCATTCACTTCACGGGGAGGGTATTTAGCAGTTTGTGTTGGTCACAGTCTGGTTTGTTATCCGTGGGAAACAGCACAGTTAGTGTTTGAAACATCTGCTTTTTTCAATAAATCTCGTTTTTTTCCCCATTGAGTGCGGTACTATGTTACTTTATTTAACTTATTTACCAGCACCCAGGCAAGTTGCTAAACAAGTTTAGGATGCACTCCTCCATGTTTTTCCATGTTTTGCATTGTATGTTTCTTAATGCTAAAATAGTAAACTGTAACTATGTGCTCTCTGCCTCCCAGAATGATCTCATTTATGTTCTGCCTGGTAGGATGATTTTCATATGAGCTTCCTGACAGGATGTTGTTAACATGAGCGGCCTAGTAGGATGGTGTTGTCACTATGAGCTATATGGTGGGATGTTTTTCCAGCGAGCTGCCTAGCAGGATGATGTTATCTCTATGAACTGTCTAGTAGGATGGTTTTCCTATGGGCTGCCTGATAGGATGTTGTTGTCACTAAGAGCTGCCTGTCAGGATGGATTTCCAGTGAGCTGCCTGGTAGGATGGCATTGTCTCTTGCAGCTGCTTGGTAGGATGGTTTTCCAGTGAGCTGCCTGGTAGGATGGTGTTGCTCTATGAACTGCCTAGTAGGATGTTTTTCATATGAGCTGCCTGACAGGATGCTGTTGTCACCATCAGCTGCCTGGTAGGATGGTGTTGTCACTATGAGTTGCCTAGTAGGCTAGTTTTCCTATGAGCTGCCTGGTAGGATGGTGTTGTCCCTGTGAGTTGCCTGGTAGGTTGGTTTTCTTATGAGCTGCCTGGTAAGATGGTGTTGTATCTATGAACTGCCTGGTAGGTTGGTTTTCCTATGAGCTGCCTGATAGGATGTTATTGTCACTATGAGCTGCCTGGTAGGATGGTTTTCCAGTGAGCTGCCTGGTAGGCTGGTGTTGTCTCTTTCTGCTGCCTGGTAGGATGGTTTTTCTATAAACTGCCTGATAGGATGTTGTTGTCACTATAAGCTACCTGGTAGGATGGTTTTCATATGGGCTGCCTGGTAGAATGGTTTTCATATGAGCTGTCTGGTAGGATGGTGTCTCTGTGAGCTGCCTGGTAGGATATTGACACTATGAACTGCCTGGTAGGATGGTTTTCCTATGAGCTTCTTGACAGGATGTTGTTGTCACCATGACCTGCCTGGTAAATGGTGTTATTATGAGCTGTCTGTTAGGTTGGGGATATGATTTGAGCTATCTGTGGGATGGTTTTCCAGTGAGCTGCCTGGTGATGGTTTGCCAGTGAGCAGCCTGGTAGGATGGTGTTATCTCTATGAACTGCCTAGTAGACTGGTTTTCCTATAAGCTGCCTGATAGGATGTTGTTGTTACTATAAGCTGCCTGGTAAGATGGTTTTCCTATTAGACATTCAAGTTTTTTTCAAAGAATCAGATTCTAGTATTCAGGTCTGTTCTGTCCTCTCTACGTATTACCCTGGGGCAGTGTGTAGTTTGACATGCAGCTAAACCTCCCCACAATCCAATATAGAGACTGACCTTGGAGTCTGTAGATTTTACTGGATAGTCAAGTGGAATAGATAAAGAGCTGAGTGGAGAGTTGAGAGGAGAGGTGAAACTGTAACAAATACAGAAAGTACAATAAGTATGTTTTCAATGAACAATAATATAAAACATGTAAGAGTACATAACTGCAACATAAACATTAGCTGGCATGAAATATATATACAGTGAAGTCCCTGGGGATACTGGTTGTAAAGGTGTTTTGGTGCAACTTTCAGTCTATTTGCTTACCAGTGATGCTACCATAAAGGGAGAATGCAGAACTGTGTGCTTCTTCCACAGCATGGACTGTAAAATGGAGTCCTAGCTCCCATAGCACTGTTTTAGGTCACATGTTGGGAGTATGGTAGCCTGATTAGTTCAAATGCAGTTCTGCCATAAGCCACGTGGAGGTGTAGAATAAACATGAATTGGCCTTGTGCAATTACAACAAGTGTCCAACTGAAGGAGTTCGTCAAAGGAGCAATGAAATATAAAAGCATGATGACAGCTGGAGACCTGACAGGGTCGATTCTATTCACCCAGTTTTTAAAAACTAGATTTTATTTATACATTTTGATTGGTCGAATTTTGAGTTCATGGGACTTTTAAAAATATGAATTTGAAATTCTACCCTTGATAAATGTGCCTTTATGTTTGATGAAGTTGTGTTGTAATTGCACCACAGATAATAGGACCAAATGCCAACTAAAGCTAAAATGAACAATTCAGAGGGTATATGGGGTCAAAGACTGCACATACCTGTTCTTTTTATATCAGTCAGTCAGGACAGTGTGATCTTGCCACGCAATTATGTGTCTTAAATATCTGTTCAATCTGTTGGCCTGCGTAGAATCAGCATTAGTTCAGGTGTACATGGTGTGGTTTCTTGATTGATGTAGATACTCCAGTGGGGATAATTTGATCCACTCTCTTCATACTCTTGTGATATTTGCCCTGTGTGTGCACTGACAGGCCAATGCCATACCTGTGAATTTTTAGTCACAGTACAGTATAGAGAGGAGCACGTTCTTCAAAATAGAATATTTCTGTCAGCAGAGAAAATGCACCATGTGCACCTGACCATAGTAAGTAGAGTGCTTAAAGGACATGTAAAGCCTACAGTTTCCTACCATGTATATAAGTTGGGCACATCTCCCCCACCAAAATGGCATTATTTTTACTGCATACATCCCCTCCATTTGCCAGCGCCATCACATTTTTCTAAAACAAATATCAGCTTTCATCTGGGGGCCATTTTCCCTCTGACCCATCATCAGTGCATTTATATCAGCCAACAGAACATATGTGATGTAAAGTGCAGAAGGCAGGCTTACACAGGCATAATTTACTATGATGACAAGTCCTGCTTGGATTAAGCACTATAATGGTTAAACCAAGCTCAAGGGGGAGGGGGTTAGGATTTAAAAATAGGAGCAGACAGCTAGAGCAGAGTTTCTATGGGAACAGCAATGCCATCTCTTCATTGGCTGCTAGACTGGAGGGTGTGTTTATTAATCTGAGTTGAGAAAAACTGAGCATGCTCATGAGCCAACAGCCAAAAGAAATTCCTGAGGGAGAGGGATGAGTGGGTTAGAGGAGTAGAAGGTATCTTGGGTGATTAAGGGGATGCTGCAGCCTTACTGTTAACCTTTGAACAACCAGAGTGGCAGGTATTTAGAGATTTCAAAGAGGCTCAGTTCAGTGATTACATTTTTGTGTGGGGTTTACATGTCCTTTAATGGGCAAAGTTGTTTACAAAAATAAGCACTGGTGTAGTAGTGGTCTAAAGGTTGATGTGCATTTAGTTATTTGACTGATTGAACCACAGGGGCTACATGGGGTTGCATAACTTTAAAGGAAAACTATACCCCCTGAACAATGTAGGTCTCTATAAAAAGGTATTGCATAAAACAGCTCATGTGTAAAACCCTGATTCATGTAAATAAACCATTTTCATAATAATATACTTTTTTAGTAGTATGTGCCATTGGGTAACCCTAAATCAGGGGTGTAACGAGGGCCAGATTTGGCAAGGTGAAAATGTGTGGGGGCAGTCTATTCAGCCTGACATTCTTTGAACCATTAACATAATTTTGCTCATTTAAACAACGTAGAGCCGTAGCAATAATATTTTGGCACATTAGTGAAATGATCTGGCACTTGGTTTAACTGCTGCCTGTGTGCTGAAGGTGTTTATTTTTTCATTAGTTTACTCACTGGCAAGTCAGTACTTCTATTGCACCTTCAACATCACTAAGTGCCAGTATTTGTCTATTGTTAACACCTTCAGCACACAGGCAGCAGTATAGACCAAGTGGCAGATCATTTCACTAATGTGCCCAAATATTACTGCTACGGCTACGCGATTCCTGGTCGCACTGTGCTGGAGGGCTGCATTATTATTAATTTCATGATGGAGGCTGCATTATTATTAATTTCATGATGGAGGCTGAGGGCCGGTGTAAATTTGAAAATGGGCCGCAATTGGCCCCTGGGGGCTTGACTTTGGACATGGCTGTCCTAAATAGAAAATTGGCATTTTAAAGAATAAGGGCCACCCCCTGGGATCGTGGGATTGATGGTGCACACAAACAAACCATATGTGTTAGGTCGCATGAGCCAATTAATAGACAGATTTCTGTTTTTTGCTTCCACACTTCTTCCTGTTACAGTTAGAGTGTTGTAGTATTTCTGGTCAGGTGATCTCTGAGGCAGCACATAGACCATCACCAAAATGGCGGATCAAGGCAAAAAAATGCAAAAGGGCAATATTTACTTAAATATATATTCCAGTTTGGTAAAATTCTTTAATATGTCACTTAATTTGATATAAATTATCTGTTGCTTAAGTATTCATTTTGGGGGTATAGTTTTCCTTTAACAGTAAAAAATTAAACCTTTAGCATACACCACCATGACAGGTAGACTACACTTTATACCAGTCATTTAGTTTTCCTCTGTCACAGTATTATTATTATTATGTATTATTATTGTTAAAATAGTACAAGGTTCTGCAGCATATTTAATTTTTTCTACTTCCCACTTTCCTAAAACTCTCCTTTACTTTATTAACAAGAAATAGGTGAGGTTAAACATCTTTTTGACGCCATTTCAATTATTTCTGGCAGTGAGTTATGACTGCAGGGAAGACATTTGAAACTAATAGAACCGAATGAAAAACCTAATAGAAATGCATATCCACCAACAAAACGTAAACAGAAATCCTATACAAAATCCTTTTTAAAATCCAAGGCAAAATGTAAGCTTTAAAGTAAGCCAAAAATGAATAAAAGCAGAAAACAATACATGTAATGTATCATATAATACACGCAAATGTAAAGCACGTGCATATAATAATGTAGGAGGAGTAATATACACATAGCCATAGACATGACGCTTCTCACTGTCATTTTTCATGCACTTGAACTCACAACCCACATGAATTATAGGGAAACAATTTAGGCCAAGACCCTAACCCACTCTGCCTTGAAAATGTTGCCCCAACTCCTAGTACCATATTTGGCCTTGCTCTGCATATATAGGAAACACTGAGAGGAGAGAGGTATTGATTTTTGTTAGTGCTTCGACAAATCCATAAAGGCACTGCAGTGGCAAATTGTTGGTGACTAAAACTGGTTTGTCAGGTCTAGGACTGACCTGCACTGGAAGATTTTGAAAAATATTTTAAACTACAGCCTGGATTGGCTATTTTAAAGTTTTATGACAGTTAATAAGAATATAGTGTGTATATAAATACTAAATGTTATTTCTTTTCTTTTCACCAATAACAGGGATTCAGTAATCAAGTGGATGTGTCGTATATTGCTAAACATTACAACATGAGCAAAAGCAAAGTTGACAACCAGTTCTACAGTGTGGAAGTAGGAGACTCAACATTCACAGTTCTTAAACGCTACCAGAATCTGAAACCTATAGGGTCTGGAGCTCAGGGGATAGTTTGGTAAGTCTGTTTAATGTATTGCTATTTCATTTCAATACATTTGTAGCACATCTTTGTGATCCCCAAATTCACCTTCTCCTTCACTAGTCTTTGGAACTGTTTTCATTTTTCCCATACATGAATGGTTAAATAACAATGTGCAGTTGGAGGTCAATGTCACATTTCAATGCTGATAAGTGTAAAGTTATGCATATGGGATTTAAAAAATATGCAAGCCGCTTATACCACTTATAGCATCCAATTAAAAGAAAAGTGGTTCCACCTAAATATTCGGAAGGGGTTTTTTACAGTGAGAGCTGTGAAGATGTGGAATTCTCTCCCTGAATCAGACGTACAGGCTGATGAATTATATAGCTTGGCTTGGATGGCTTTTTAGTAATGAGGAAATACAGGGTTATGGAAGATAACTCATAGTACAAGTTGATCAGGACTAGTCCGATTGCCGTTTTGGAGTCAGGAAGGAATTTTTCCCCTTCTGAGGCAAATTGGAGAGACTTCACATTGGGGTTTTGCCTTCCTTTGGATCAACTAGCAGTTAGGCAGTTTAAAATAGAGTTCAAAGGTTGAACTTGATGGACATGTGTCTTTTTTCAACCAAACTTATTATGTACTATGTTACTATGTTACCATTAATGAGAGCATATTAAGCAAATTCATGATGGAGAAGGACTGTCCCCTGTCCAATCCATCATGAACTCATACACATCTCATTTTGATCCACAAGTGCTTCCAGTCCCTTCTTCCAGTGATTTCAAGAATTCACTTCAGGATTCTTGTACATACAAAGCACTTGACAATGTTGCACTACCATATATCACCTCTCTAAAGATCAAATGCACACCCATACTTAACCTTTGCTCTGCACATAACCTCCTTCTCTAATTTTCAAACATAACTTCTTACACATGAATGTAATTTTCTCATGGAGAACACATCCTCTGGAACTCTCTCTCCTGTCACATTTAACAATCTCAGAACCTCCAGACTTCCAAAACCCCTAAACCCCAACTTTAATTCAATTATATACCACACACACACACACACACTAATCTCTCACAGATGGGTTCTTCATCCTATTGTAACTGTAACTGTTCTTCTATTTTGGTGAGATGCTTTCCTGTAAACTTTTTTGTCTTGGTTTTGTATACCCTTACTCTGCAAAGTGCTGTGAAAGAAGATGGGGCTATATAAAAACAATATTTGTAAAGCCCTGTAGAATATGTCAGTAATACAGTAAGGGGGAAATTTATCAAGGGTAGAAGTGAATTTGAGGGAATTTTCGAAGTAAAAAAATTCGAAATTCAAAGTAATTTTTTGGATACTTCGACCATCGAATAGGATACTACGACTTCGACTTCAATACTTCGCCAACATAGACCTGCCAAATTGCTGTTTAGCCTATGGGGGACCTCCTGTGTGTTTTGCTAAGTTTTTTAAGTCAATGGATTTTTTGGGAAAATCGTTTTTCAAACATTTTAGTTAATATTGCTGCTCCAGCAGAATTCTTCACTGAAATCCATTTCTCAAAAGAGCAAACTGATTTTTTTATATTCCATTTTTAAATCTGACATGGGGCTAGACATATTGTCAGTTTCCCAGCTGCCCCCAGTCATGTGACTTGTGGTCTGATAAACTTCAGTCAGTTTTTTACAGATATAAGGACAAATATGTATTTTACAGATTATGCATTTTCTAAACCATCCCTATTTAAAAAGGCTATGCATTAAGTAATCATTATTTATTACCTGTATACACAGCAGTTGCTCAATTTAGTGCTGACCCCCTTATGGCCACATGGTCCATGCAGTTGTAAAATAAGAGTGCAGAATCCCCACCCTCTGTCCTGTGTTTTCCTAGCCTGCACATAACTGTCTTATGCTGCTGCCTGATCATTCACTTAATACAAACTGTAATAGTAATGTAATAGTAATATTTTCTTTTATTTAAAGTACAATAGTATGCTGCTGTGTTCCACAGCAAATAAGCATCATTCATGTACCTGCCCAACTGGACATAATCTATAGTCCATAATACATTGTAATACACTATGCAACTCTCTGCTTCTATTACGTTATAAAAGTTATACAAACAGTGTACATTAGTATTTAATGTTTTTATGATATTCCATAACATCAGCTGTAGGTTTGTTTTCCTGCATATTGATGTATGATCAGGTGCAGGGAGTTGCAAGGGAATAAATACAGCAGTTCTGGGACAATTTATGTTTAATTGCAGGGAGTTGCAATGGAATAAATGCAGCTGTTCGGGAACAATTTATGATCAGATGCAGGGATTTGCAAGGGGAAATGCAGCTGTTGTAGAACAGTTTATGGCTAGGTACAAGAAGTTGCAAGGAAATACATGCAGCTCTTCTGGAACAATTTAAGATCAGGTGCAGGGAGTTGCAAGGGAATAAATGCAGCTGTTCTGGAACAATTTATGATCAGGTGCACAGAGTTACAAGGTAAAAATGCAGCTGTTCTGAAACAATTTATGAATAGGTGCAGGGAGTTGCAAGGGAATAAATGCAGCTGTTGTGGAAAAATTATGATCAGGTGCAGGGAGTTGCAATGTAAAATGCAGCTGTTCTGGAACAGTTTATGGTCAGGTGCAGGGAGTTGCAAGGGAATAAATGCAGCTGTTCTGGAACAATTTATGTTTAGGTGCACAGAGTTACAAAGTAAAAATGCAGCGGTTATGGAACAATTTATGTTTAGGTACAGGGAGTAGCAAGGAAATAAATGCAGCTTATGTTCTGGAATTGTATAACATATAATAACAGATGCAGGGAGTTAGGAAGGAAAACTGAAATATACGTTGATTGCTTTTTGTATACAACACAATATTGTGTAGAAAATGACTATGGTATTTACACTAACTGCTAATACACATTGCCCCCAGAAAATAAAAAAAATACTTTTAGTAGCAGATTATGTTTTATTTATAGAGAAGTTTTTCTTTTCCCCCCAATTATTGCACAGCAAGTGAAAGGAACAAGCAGTGAGGGGATGGGGGAGGAGGGAGGAAAACAAACAGGGCAGAGAGGGTGTTAAATGAATAGGACAGAGAGTGAGAGAAATGAACACTACAGCGAGGGGGTTAAATAAACAGGGCAGAGAGGGAAAGAAATGAACAAGGCATGGAGGGGGTTAAGTGAACAGTGCAGGGAAGGGGGGAAAAGGAACAGAGAGAGAGAGAGAACGGAGCATTTCAGGGAAGGGAAAGCAAGTAGTAAGGGTAGGGTTGCCACCCAGCCGGAATTTAACCGGCCCAGCCAGAAAAACAGGTCTCAAGGCCAATGCCGGTATTTAAAAAAATACCGTCAACTACACAGCCGGCAAAATTCTGAGGGGAGAAACGGTCATTTCGTTTTTAGCAGCTTCGCTGCTCCCTCCCTGCTCAAAATCCCCAGCTATGTGGGCTGCGGTGCCTGGGATGTCACCGCACTTAAGTGACGTTGTGACGTCACAATCTTGCGTAATGAAATTTGTGGTCGGCGTGACTGGCGTCTTTAAAGACACAAGTGCAGGAGGACATAAACAGAAGAACAGGGGGATTGTGGACAGTGGAAGTGTCTGAACTGCGGGCTGTGTTAGGAACTGTTTGGCAGTATACATTTACCTATGTGTGGAATGGACAGCGTTGGTTACTGAAGCCTCAAGCCTGCCAGAGCAAAAGTGACTGTGGAAGGTGTGGTGATTCTGGACTGAGGGCTGTTAGGAACTGTTGGGCGGGATTGGGGGTGGGGCTTTGGGCGGGGCTAAGGACGGTATTTTTTCTAGAAAAGGTGGCAACAGATATCTGAAGGGAAGGACATCACAGAAACCCCACTACTCCCTCAGTGGCTGCTGCTGTGTAGCTTAGGGCAGAAAGAGTCAGCAGCTGCAGCGACAGAAACAGAAAAGTTCTTAACAGAAAGTTGCAAAGGGGGAGGGCTGAGCACAGTTTTCAAGCTAATACAGATGTTTTTGATCCAAAGGTATTAAAATAAAAACTATTTCTTCTATTTGACATTATGCCCTCCCTGGAATGTTGTCATTCTCCCCTACCCTTTCAATCCTGATGGGTTAGTTCTGGGAGGCTGGAATCCAGTGTCGGGTTAGTTAGGGTAGGGCTGGGTTAGATTGGAGGAAGGCTGAATAAAGAATTGGGCAAATTATTGAGGGGAGGGGTCATTGTTGGCTGGTCCCTGTGTTCTGCACTTTTTGTCAAGGGGAAATATATCACCGATGCAGGCTGATGACTTTGCCCCCCCCCTGGAAAATTTTCTGCAGATGCCCATGTTTGTTGCATTGTGAAAATATATGCTATATGTATTCACAAAGATAATGGCAATTACTGTATAAAGGGTCTCTAAACCACCTGCACTACAATAACTTATTTTTCTTCAAATGCTAATAGAACTGTGCACTTTAGCAAAACACATGGCATAATACTAACAGCTTTAGTAGTAGCAGTGGGGGTGGTGCGGGTCAGAGAGGAGCAGGCATGGCAGGGCGTAAAACAGCCAGGCCATGCACCTGGTCAAAACAGCCTTGGGAGAACACAGGACTTGCTTTTAGTGCACTGCAAACAAATTAATTTGGCAAAATCAATCTGTGATTTCTTTCAGAATATTTCTCATTACATACAGTACTTCATTAAAAATTAGCATTTATAGCTGATACTTGCTCCTGATGGGCAATCCTGGATCAAACATTACACCTGTTTTGTACATGTGGAGCACTGAGTTTGATATGAGGTTTTGGATAAATAGCCACAATTAAAATGTATGGACTACCTTTTGCTACAAGTTGCCCTAGATTTTAATGTAGAGTGATTCTATAGTTCATAGTGATTACTTGTGTGCAGTTGTTAAACATATGAAGATGGAGCAGACTTTAAATGTGAATTTGGCAGCCACATACTGTGGAAGTGTGGATCACATGGCTCTACAATGAGCCATAAAACAATATTAAAGCATGCTCCAGTTGTACAACAGTTGTACTGTATGTTTCTGCATTTGGGAATTGAGTTTTATAAAAAATTATAACATTAAAGGTTTCACTTGCTTTACCATAGTTGGTAAGTTATTGTATGATGCCTTACTAGTCTTAATTGTAACTAATGCAGTTTATCTAATATAGGACATTAGGGTTAGTACACATAAGGAGATTCGGTGGGAGATTTTGTCGCCTGGCGACTAATTGCCTCAACTTCTGGGCGACAATCTCCCCAAACTGCCTCCTCGTGTCTTCCCATCCGCTATGGTGAAAAGTTGCCTACGCTAAAGCACACGTGGCACTGCGTTTTCAGAAGTCGCCCGAAGTTTCCTTGTGAAGCAAATTCTGAAAACACTGCGCCGCGGCTTTTCATTATAGCGGATGGGAAGACATGAGGAGGCAGTTCGGGGAGATTGTCGCCAGGCGACAAAATCTCCCCGAATCTCCACGTGTGAACTAACCCAAAGTGAGAGAACATTTAGAAAACAATGCCCTTATCATGGTATTATTTGAAGTAGCGTACAGATATAGTGTCACTGACCTTGACAAAACATCCTTGAAATTCAGGACACAGTCTTGTCCATGTTAAAATAATCTGGAGTTATATTTTATTTGTCAAGGAAAGATATGGTTGGCAGAGCCGGGCCAACCCGGCCAGGCGCCCTAGGCAACCTTGCGGGCCACGGCGCTGGCTCAGTGCTCGCTCGACTGCACATGTGCGAAACCGCGCTCCAACGTGCATGCTCAAAACTTCGTTCCAGCGCGCATGCACAGGAGCGCATTTACCCGAAAGATACACACGGCAATCGGGGAGAGAAGGGACCGGACACAAGGTAGGCAACAGAGCAGCTACGTGCCTGGCGCCCAGGACCGCCATCAGAAATCGCAGGGTCCCGTACGACAACATTTCTTGGGCCCCCTGCAAGCCCCACCTACAGGTCCCACCACACAGTAAAAAAAACCAAAAAGATATTGGTGGCTAGGGTTCCCACATGCTAATAAAAAATAAAAAGATATTGGTGGTCAAGCCCGTCATAAAAAAAACATTTGTAGCCAGAAAATTGGTGGCCAGGGCCCCTTAAATGTTCATGCCTTCCCGAAGTCAGCAGCTCTCAGAAAGATGGGGGGCCCGGCTAATCAAGTAAGTGTGGCGTGGCCTGGCCCCCCTTACCCTCGGGCCCCCTACAACTCTCCCCCGTGTCCCCCCCTGATGGCTGCCCTGCTGGCGCCCCCCCAGCTTTGTGCCCTAGGCATGTGCCTACTCTGCCTACCCCTAGTTCCGGCCCTGATGGTTAGTTGAAAACAAAATCATAATATCCCGAGCAGAGCCGGGCCAACCCGGCCAGGCGCCCTAGGCAACCTTGCGGGCCACGGCGCTGGTTCAGTGCTCGCTCGACTGCACATGTGCGAAACCGCGCTCCAACGTGCATGCTCAAAACTTCGTTCCAGCGCGCATGCGCAGGAGTGCATGTACCCGAAAGATACACACGGCAAGCGGGGAGAGACGGGAACGGACACAGGGTAGGCAACAGAGCAGGTACGTGCCTGGCGCCTAGGACCGCCATCAGAAATCGCAGGGTCCCGTACGACAACATTTCTTGGGCCCCCTGGGCTGTGCCCACTGCAAGCCCCACCTACAGGTCCCACCTCACAGTAAAAAAAACAAAAAAGATATTGGTGGCTAGGGTTCCCACATGTTAATAAAAAATAAAAAGATATTGCTGGTCAAGCCCGTCATAAAAAAAAACATTTGTAGCCAGAAAATTGGTGGCCAGGGCCCCTTAAATGTTCATGCCTTCCCGAAGTCAGCAGCTCTCAGAAAGATGGGGGGCCCGGCTAATCAAGTAAGTGTGGCGTGGCCTGGCCCCCCTTACCCTCAGGCCCCCTACAAGTCTCCCCCGTGTCCCCCCCTGATGGCTGCCCTGCTGGCGCCCCCCCAGCTTTGTGCCCTAGGCACGTGCCTACTCTGCTTACCCCTAGTTCCGGCCCTGATCCCGAGGCTCCTCAAATGTAAATGAAAATTGCTGCTACTATTTCTTTGTGATAGTCTGGCAAGCAAAGAATTGGTAGCTTTGCCTGTGCCTCTGAGTCCTTTTTTATACATATGTGTCCATGATGCAGTCAGTAAATATGCTGTCGATTAGGCCTGATATTTTGTTCAGCAAGCCCATTATTGGACTGCGGTAAGGTGGACTGACATATAGGGCCTTATTTATCAAAATCCAAATTTTTCTGACTTTCAATGAAAAAAGTCAGATCAAACTAGAATACATGATTAGACCTTATTTATTATTAAATAAAAAGCACGATTTAATCGGATTGGGGACAAACCCTGAAAAAACTTTTTTTTTCTCCTTTTTCCCGAAAAAGCCAGAATTTTACGGATTTCTGCTCAAAATAGCATAGGGACCCCTCCCATTGACTTATATATATTGTACAACCTCGGTAGGTCTGAGATGCCGGATTTTCAGATTCTGACTTTTTCCATCCTCTGGGTATAATAACTCGAAACATTTTAGGTTTTTTTCCACTGCAAATTCGGATTTTATAGTAGAAAAAAACTTGAATTTTTCAAGTTTTTGGCATTTGGACTTTAATAAATAACCCCCAAAATCTACCTTTATTTCTTTTGCTCATAAAAGGATATCCAATTCAATACTTTTCTTCATTTAAAAAAAATCTACAAAGCTAAAATAGCTGATGCTTTAAACATTTTTAATTTTTTTACATATATGTAATTTTTTTAATGTGAACGATAGACTGGCAAAGATGTAATCTTAAATACAAAAATATTTTTTGGACAGATACCTGCTGTACATAGACAAATACAGTAGATGATAGGTAGATTCTTTACCAACATAAATTGCCCTTCAGAGAGCTAATTCAATGCCATTATTGAGAAAAAAAACAAAAGTGACTATAATCCTTCAGCAAATACTACTTTAGTTTCATTTTCATTTCCCATTGCAAAAATATTAATTTGGGAAAAAAAGCAGATTATTTTGTCCATTAGATAATGACCATTCCAACAATGGGCCAGCTTCAATTCAGTGAGAAAACTGAATTCTGGGAAAAGTTTTTCTCGTTCATGAGTTTTCACGTGATAAACCATGAGAACTTTTTTAACTTACCAGCAGGTGGCACATTGTTACAAAATGAATTATGTTTGCAATTAATAAACAGCGTAACTGATTTGAAACAAAATAATAAAAAAAAAGTGTTCAACAATCATCCTGAGCAATTCATTTAACATTAATTTTTTAAAGGTTTGCATATCCTTTAATACAGCTCAACACCTTGCTGATTGGCATTAGCTATAAGTACCCCTACTTCCTTTTCCATGGATTTGCCTAATGCAGTCCCGTTAAACGTATAAGTGACTGACATATAGTGATGGGCGAATTTATTCGCCAGGCGCTAATTTGTGGCGAATCTGCGTGATTCGCCGCCAGCGAATAAATTCGCAAAACACCCGAAAAAAATTCGCCAGCGTCAAAAAAAAAATTCGCTGGCGTCGGGAAAAACGGACACCGGCGCCGTTTCGCTAATTTTTCACCCATCACTAGTGACATATTAATTTATAGTTTGTTAGCATCTGCAAACACTGATATATTTCTTAAGATATATATTATGTACTTAGAACCCTACTTCAAGTACAAAATGTACCATTGACAATTAGGGGCAGATTTATAAAGGGTCGAATAGTAGATTCGAATTCGAATTTTCAAGTGTCAAAATTCACACATTAGATTTTTTATCCCCCTATTTCAGTGTAAATTCAAATTTTCAAATTTATCACACCTGGATCATGGAAACAGACCTAATTCGAATATGAGCCACTTAACACCTGCCAAGTTCATTTACAAGTCAATGGCAGTGGTCCGTTGAGCCATTTGGAGATGTTCCTGATGTCCAAGATTTTTTCGGGAGTAAAACTCGATTTGTACAAATCGAATACAGATCAAATACGATCTGAATTTTCGGGTCAGAAATATTCAATTGAATATTAGACATTCAAATGTTTTCTTAAATAACCTCCCAGTCAAATTGTGAGTATATTAGAATTTTAAAAAATTCACATTAATTCGAAATTTGACCTTTGATAAATGGGCCTCCCCAGGATGAGCAAAAATTGTTGTCATGTACAGATTCCCAGCAAACTTCCTTTTTTTGCTAACAGCAAAAAGGCAAATTAGAGGCAAATTAGATTAAATGTTGAAATGTAAAGTCATGCACCTGGGATGTAAAAATATCCAAGCCACTTATATCCTTAATGGGACTGCACTAGGCAAATCCATTATGGAAAATGACCTTGGAGTCCTTCTAGAATGATAAACCTGGCTGTAGCAAGCAATTCCAGCAGCAGCATCAAGGGCAAATAAGTAGTTGTTAGTTACAGTTGGGGGGTTCTACCGCAACTGGTGTCTGGGTGTAGGATAACTGGGAGCACTTCAGCCAGGAGACGAGATCTCGGGAGCAAGAAAGACACAGTCAAAGTGACAGTTCAAACTTGCTTCAGCTTTATTGTCCCCCACACTGGGTTTATATAATCTTACACAAGCATATGACATTTGAAACATGAACATATATGGTGTTTGAAACATCGACAAATACTGTGACTTAAGTTTTACCAGGAATAGCGGGTTATAATGGTCTATAGATAAAATAACCTTGTGCTTTTCCTAGCTTCTTCTATTCTTTGTAACAACACCAGCTGTCAGGTTAACCTTAAGCAGTTACAAGCCTATATATATAACAAATATAGCAAAAGAAAACATTTATGGCATTTGTATTGGGAAAGTCTGGTTTTACATTAAACAATATTTAGGCCTATTCCACAATCCCTCCTTTTATCACAAAGTGATAACTTCTAAATAGTGACTTGGGACAACTTGATCTAAAACACATAATTAATGAAGGGACACATTTTATAAGAAGGAAAAAAAAAAGAACAAGAGCAATAGCCTCTACCATAGTTTTCACCCACCCTCCGATATCAGGGAACCAACTAGTAAGCCATGCCCCCCATCCCTCATCAGTGTGCTGTTTAATATTGTCCACTAGGGTACGCAGGACTTCAGGTTGCCTGTGAACTGATGAAGAATGGAGAGATTAAAACAGCACATACCTTTGAAGTCCTGGCACCCATGGTTATGTTTAAACAATAGGTAGAAAAGCGAAAAAGGACCGCACATGCTCACCGCTCTCCCCTCAGGTCAGGTGCTCAGTCATACAGTGTCCCCACTATAAACACTACAAAGACTTGAAAGGCAGATGGCACTTCTGAAAATGGGGTTTATTGGAGTTCCTGCTGGAAAAACGCGTTTCGGGAGTTATCCCTTAGTCATAGGTTAGACAATACCCACAAAAGAGGCAGCTAATAATACAATTTCCGTTTTGGAAAGTAGATTCAAGTCAGAATCGCATTCTTGACCCAAGTTCTGATAATTGGATGGATCAGATGTCTCTCTTCTATGCTTTGTGAAATGCGGGGGAACTGTGAGGATGGCTAGACTCACAAGTGTGCATGGTTCCCCTCAATGTATCCTGTATTAAATTCACATATCATCATTTAATTTCAAAGTATATAAAAGTCCTTGGGGAAAAAGTCTTGGATCTTTAAACATCTCCTGGAACCTGTGAAATGTTTAAATATAATTTAATAACACTTTTATTATTATGGAATGAGATGGTAAATAGTTATAGGATATAATATCTAAACTAACTATCCCTAATGCAAAAAGGAAAAGTTGTGAGAGCACTCCATGGCTTAATAAAAATGTACGAAAATACATTGGAAGTGCTACTGATCTGGCCAAATTAACTACAGACAAAAATTGATCAATGCACATTCCCTGGTCCCCTGTCATATCAGTAATCTATGCAGATGCATGTATTTACAAAGACAGGGGTTTTTTTAGTTACAAAATTATGATCATAAGATTGATAAGCCACCATACCACGTCAAGGTAAAACCCATATGGCGATCCCTAACTATTTACCTCTGGTCATAATTTCAAATGATAAAGCCTACCGGCATAAAAGCATTACCTGAAAAATAAGGTCTCCCGACCTGGGCATTGGCTTCATCATAGGGCTTAGTCCTCCCCCACCATTAGCTTTCAAAGGGGAGAGATAACCTAGACCCCAGCATTGGTTCCTTGAGATTAATCCTCCCCCGCTTGCGGCTTTTAAGAGAGAGAAACTGCCCAGACCAACACCCATTTCCAAAGGCATTGTTCCACCATTTAAAGAAACAGGTGTGGGGGTGCTACAACCACATGGAAAAAAAAGAGAAAAATTGATCAATGCACATTCCCTGGTCCCCTGTCATATCAGTAATCTATGCAGATGCATGTATTTACAAAGACAGGGGTTTTTTTAGTTACAAAATTATGATCATAAGATTGATAAGCCACCATACCACGTCAAGGTAAAACCCATATGGCAGTCGCTAACTATTTACCTCTGGTCATAATTTCAAATGCTAAAGCCTCCCGGCATAAAAGCATTACCTGAAAAATAAGGTCTCCCGACATGGGCATTGGTTTTCATCATAGGGCTTAGTCCTCCCCGGCCATTAGCTTTCAAAGGGAAGAGATAACCTAGACCCCAGCATTGGTTCCTTGAGATTAATCCTTCCCCGCTTGCGGCTTTTAAGAGAGAGAAACTGCCCAGACCAACACCCATTTCCAAAGGCATTGTTCCACCATTTAAAGAGACAGGTGTGGGGGTGCTACAACCACATGGAAGCCTGGCCTGCAGCATAGCTGCTGAACTTCCGAACAGAATAGATCTGCTACAATACAAAATGTAAAAAGGAAAAGCTGTGAGAGCACTCCATGGCTATTTACCTCTGGTTAGGGACCGCCATATGGGTTTTACCTTGACGTGGTATGGTGGCTTATCAATCTTATGATCATAATTTTGTAACTAAAAAAACCCCTGTCTTTGTAAATACATGCATCTGCATAGATTACTGATATGACAGGGGACCAGGGAATGTGCATTGATCAATTTTTCTCTTTTTTTTTTTTTTTTTTTCTATGTCTTTAACTATCCCTAAGCACAACTCCAAACAAACTTTATTTTCTTCTGGATATAGCCAAGTTTTGGTCTCAAAAACGTTCCATCCTGGACATCCAGGGACATCTCTCTGGAATCTTTATGCACACCATGTAGAGCTTTATTTAATTACCATGGTAATGAACTGAACCTAATCAAGGTAACCTACACCCACCCTGTGTGATCTCACTTCCTGTTAATACCCTTAAAAGTCTGTGATTATTTTGTTTGTTTTACACTTAATAAAGGGCAAGCAGCCCGAAACATGTTGTGAAAAATAAGTGAAAAATAAATCACTTAGCAGTAAATCTGCTCTGCGTGCTTTCTCTCAGTTCCTCTGAATCATTGGATTACCTTGTTACACCTGGAGCGGGGGTGTCTTTCTGAGATAGAGAGCTTGAAATTAACCCCAATATTCAGTCATCCCTACGTTGTGCACACATGCACCTGTCAATCACTTTAAACCAGCACATAACAAAATGTGACAGCAATCCTTGTGCAGATGAAACTCAACAAATATCCCTAAATATGGTAAGTATTCTTTATATACCTTTGGTTATATCTATTACAATATTAGTTAATCACTATATTGCAATGCATTATTTTCATTCTATTCCATGAGCACAAATTACAAATCTCACATGCAATCTTTCCTCATGCACTTTCAAAATAAGACAATAAAACAGATGACATCTCCTTTCCCACTTGGAATAAAACATATTTCCTAGGGAAAATTAGAAAGACATTACAACAAGTTTCAGCATATTAGAGATACATTTAAAAAAATAATTTTCTGCAGAGTTGCTGATTTAGGAACATCTTGACGTCCCTTATATTTTATATGAATCCTATTCTTAGGGTCATTCCACTTACCTCCGGAGTTGGTGTTAGTAGTTATAACACAAATAACAGCAAATTTTATGTGGAACTGTATGCTTGGCAACTCCTTGATTGCGGATATGCTCTCGCAGCTTATCGAGCAAGTAAATCCCGGGGGGACGGGAAGTCTGTTTGCCTAAATGAGTCAGCCAGTCCGATGCCCAAACGGCCTTCTGAAGGTATGACCAGTCCTTCACAGTTCCCTTTCATACACTCATTCATACCAGACAAAAAAAGACACTGGACAATTAAACATAAAATTAGTATCCCTTAGGAAGGCTCCCAAAAGTCAGTAGTTCTAATAACTTTGCCTAGAAATTTCTATCGGGACTCTAACCTGATGCCGGATGGGACTTTAACCAAATCCTCTTTTCGGGACTCTAACCCGAGGCTGGATGGGACTTGAACCCAATCCTCTTTTCGGGACTCTAACCCGAGGCCAGATGGGACTTGAACCCAATCCTCTTTTCGGGACTCTAACCCGAGGCCGGATGGGACTTGAACCCAATCCTCTTTTCGGGACTCTAACCTGAGGCCGGATGGGACTTGAACCCAATCCTCTTTTCGGGACTCTAACCCGAGGCCGGATGGGACTTTAACCCAATCCTCTTTTCGGGACTCTAACCCGAGGCCAGATGGGACTTTAACCCAATTCTTTTGTGTCCTCTATGACACAACTGAGGACTCTCTAGGTTCCCCTCTAAAATTGGCGGTCTCGTTGCCGGACGGGACTAAACACAACGTTATACTCACCATCCGGCAGTTTTAACGAGACCCCATTTCTACGATAAACTGTTAGTTACAGTTGGGGGGTTCTACCGCAACTGGTGTCTGGGTGTAGGATAACTGGGAGCACTTCAGCCAGGAGACGAGATCTCGGGAGCAAGAAAGACACAGTCAAAGTGACAGTTCAAACTTGCTTTAGCTTTATTGTCCCCCACACTGGGTTTATATAGTCTTACACAAGCATATGACATTTGAAACATGAACATATATGGTGTTTGAAACATGGACAAATACTGTGACTTAAGTTTAACCAGGAATAGCGGGTTATAATGGTCTATAGATAAAATAACCTTGTGCTTTTCCTAGCTTCTTCTATTCTTTGTAACAACACCAGCTATCAGGTTAACCTTAAGCAGTTACAAGCCTATATATATATAACAAATATAGCAAAAGAAAACATTTATGCCATTTGTATTGGGAAAGTCTGGTTTTACAGTAAACAATATTTAGTCATATTCCACAGTAGTGATGGGTGAATTTGGGGCGTTTTGCTTTGCTGGCTTCCATTTTTTTGCCACCGGCGAATTTTTGTGGCGGTTTTGCGAATTTATTCGCCGGCAGCGAATTGTGGGAATTCGCATGAGAAGGGCAACTAAGCTGGTAAAAGGTACTGGAAATCTTAGCTATGAGGAAAGACTGGCCAAGTTGGGGTTGTTCATGCTGGAGGAGAGGTGCATAAGGGGTGATATGATAACTACAGTATATATAAATATATAAGGGATCATATAATAATGTCTCTAATGCTTTATTTACCAGTAGGTCTTTCCAGCTGACAGAAGGTCACCCATTCCGTTTAGAAGAAAAGAGGTTCCACCTAAATATTCGGAAGGGTTATTTTATAGTGAGAGCTGTGAAGATGTGAAATTCTCTCCCTGAATTAGTAGTGCAGACTGATACATTAGATAGAATTGGATGGCTTTTTAGCAAGTGAGGAACTACAGGGTTATGGAAGATAGCTCATAGTACAAGTTGATCCATGGACTAGTCCGATTGCCATTTTGGAGTCAGGAAGGATTTTTTCCCCCTCTAAGGCTAATTGGAGAGGCTTCAGATTTTTTTTTTTTTGCTTTCCTCTGGATCAACTAGCAATTAGGCTGGTTAAAAAAGTTAGAAGGTTGAACTTGATGGACGTGTGTCTTTTTTCAACCTAACTTACTATCTTACTATGTTAGAAAAGAGAAGTCCAGCAAATCATGTTTTCATTTGGCCCAGTGGTATTTTCTGGATATGTTACATGTGATTAATAGGATGTGACACTTCTCTCTGTCAAATTAGATAAATTGGTTGGCTTATTGCTTGTGAAGACTCCAAAACAAACATGACTATATTTCAAGATCAGTAGACAGGATAATTTATGTTTTTTTTATACAAAAAAAATAGAGAAATTAGTTTTCCCATAATTAAGTTTGAAATGATTTTTCAGGATTTTGCTTCAGATTTCTTTAGAAAAAATTATTATAAAAAGTGTTGCTGAAATTGGACTGTTGTCATGCATGGATCTACACAGCAAGCACGGTGAGCACAGTATAGGTAATATATGATGCAGATATATTCCTTCATTAAAAAAATAGATGACCTGTACATTTTATTATATGTGGGCTCATGGCATGGCAGACTTGGGATTTGTAAGGAAATGTTGATTTGCAGTCTATGTGTAAATACAGGTTTTACAACATGCTAAAGAAATAAAAACAGCAGATGGATGGATAAACTGCTTACATAATTTATATAACCTGACATTTCAGTCTTTTATATAAACTATGCAAACGGGTCTAACAAAAGGATAATACATTCGTGTGTTCAATCATGATGCATGTTAGGTAGTAGTGATGTGCGGGTCAGGGTTTTCCTGACCCGCACCCGACCCTAACCCGCCCTGCTCCGCGCCCGCACCCGTGCTTCCGGGGTCTTTTTATAGACCCGCTCTGCCCCGCCGATGACAGCACAATGACATCACAAAAGGGGCAAGGCGAGCAGACGTGAGACTATAAAATCGGAAGTCGGAAGCCGGCATTTGAGGAGGAGCAGGAGCGAGGAGCAGTGCGAGGTCGATCCGAACCCGCAGGACCCGCGGGTATCGGGTCGGCCCGCACATCACTATTAGGTAGCCATGTGATCCGTCATGCTTATATTGACAAATGTGATACCAGTACCATAACAAAGATAATTCCAGAACTTTGAGCCCTCACGGTAAAAACACTTTTTTAATATTAAGATAGAACCACCTTTCTAATGCATTAGAGAGTTTTGTATGGTCTTCTTATATATTTACATAGTCATATATCCCCTTAAGCACCTCTTCTCCCACCCCCAACTTGACCAGTCAGTCTTCATAACTGAGACTTTCCATACCCTTTACCAAATTAGTTGTCCTTCGGTGTCTAATGTTGGAATGTAGTATGTTTCATTAGTGCAAAAAAACATTGTTAAACACATTTACAAATGTTAGCGACCAAGATTTTCATTGTTAGTGTCCTTTATGACCAATCTGAGATCTCAATGACTTCTAAAAGTTTCCAAACAAATGGCTTTTGCGAACATGTGCAGTGTATGTAATAACATTTTGCTACCACAAAGGGTTTTATTGTGACAAAATATTTAAAGAAACTCCAGAGCAGGTGTTTATGCTAACCTTTGCTTAGTGAATATTCACCAGCGAATTATTTTACATTGTAAACAGTGCTAAACATTCGCAAAAATTCCATTGTAAAAAACGAATGCTATTTTAATTATATGTACCCCATAATTCAATAATGTCCCAGTTGAGCATTGGAGACCAAAACTGCACTGCGTATTTCAGACAAGGCCTTACCAATATCTTATAAAGGGGAAGAATGACCCTATTCTTCAACAAATCCAATCTTTTAATACAGCTCAAACCCTTGGTTGCTCTTGCAGCTGCTGACTGGCATTGCTCGCCAGTTTATTCATTAAGTTTAGTACCCCTAGAGCATTCTGCATTATGGATTTTCCTAAAGTAGTCCCATTAAGGGTATGCATGGCTTGCATATTTTTAAATCGCAGGTGTATCACCTTGCATATATCAACACTGAATCGAATCTGCCACTTAGCTGCCCAGATTGTCCTCATGATTGTAAAGATTGTAATCACTTTTTATTTATTGGAATTACATCATATATCCTCTAATGCACAGGTACTATATCAGATTAAAGCGATTCTGAGAAAATCTGAAAAAGTGGCCTGACTAAAATTGAAATATGCTTTCTAAGTATACAATAGTGTATTGCATCATTTCTTGGTGCCTTGTTCACATTCATTATGAGTAAACATTTATGTATTATATCCTGTGCCAGCCACAGACATTACTGAACTCATCTGAATCATCTGTACCCCTATTGAGTGGGTCTTGAAACGCTGGCTCTGACTATTGTATACACTGAAAAAACTGAATTAGCACATTTTCTTTATCTATATCCTTTATAACCAATAATTTCCATGATTTAATACAGCCATACCTTCAAACTTTACCTAATATATTTAAAAAAAATTTGGGTTAGCAGTGAACTACCAGGAGTGTGGGGGTGCAACTGCACCAGGGCCCGCACCACCTTGGGATCCGCCAGTGTTTTTCTGTGCGCACAAAACCGCCGCAAAAATTGTCTCAAGGGGGTTGGGGGCCCAGCTGCATGGCCTGCACCAAGGACTAATAGCTTATAGCTACATTACTGTGGTTTAGTCTTAGCCTGTGCTACAATCATTTTCTGTCCTTGCCTTACATATTTTACAACTTTTGTTATAGTATTTATTTTCTTTAAAACAGCAACATAACAACTGGTGCTCCAAATCCCTGCCCCCCTCCCTGTTGTGTGTGCATGTGTGCCCTAGATCCTTTAGCCCTGGGGAGTGACAGTGTGGTAGCTGCCAGCATATAGCAGATCGTTTGACTGTCCTCTTTCTCCCAGGGCCCTTTCTGGTGTTGGGTTGTGTTGTATGCTAGCTACACCACTGCTGTAAAAGCAGCTTCTGTCCACATTGACTTGTACTTTTTAAATGCTTCCTCTTATTAATTTCCTTAATTCTGCATTAAGCCACACAGGGTAGTCTTTAATGATCTCACTTTTCCTTCTTAAAGCTATGGGCACACATGGCGGATGATCTGCTTTTGTCTGCCTGTGGATTTTCATATAGCTCCACTGATAGGCAAGGCATCAGCATATGTACAGCTAGCCATGAAAGTGCATAATTTTGCATTTTTGTGCTGAATTCCACACTCACTTTCAGTTAGAACCTACATTATTTTTGAGGGGGTGTATATAGAACATCAGAAAATGGTGGGTCAAGGTTAAAGATTGAAAAGTGCAATATTTATTGATTATATATATAGTGTGTGTGTGTGTGTGTGTGTGTGTGTGTGTATATATATATATATATATATATATATATATATATATATATAGTCAACTACAAGAGGTCCTCTTTCTCTTTGAGAAAGGCTGTCGTGTCAGCCGAAACGTCAGCGTTTGTCCACTGAATAAAGACATTTAAAGACTTCTAAGACCTGTGAGTGCGATCTCCATTTCCAGCTATATATATATATATATATATATATATATATATATATATATATATATATATATATATATATATATATACACACACAATACCACAAGGTGATATTGTATTTCAACGTTTCGGCTCCATGACTCAGGCCGTCATCAGGAAGATTGAGTGATGGAGCCGAAATGTTGAAATAAAATATCACCTTGATTTCACCTTAAAAGTCCTTGGAGTGCGGTTGTTTGCTATTGTATACATAGATAATTTTGACCAGCACCCAGGCAGTTGTTTTGTTGGTTGAGAGTGCACTAGCCAGGACTGATTAGATATATATATATAGTGAATAAAGTACCCCCTCTTGTAAAATATAAGGATATTATTAGTTACCGAGGAGTTTCATGACCATATAAAAACACGAGGCCGAAGGCCGAGTGTTTTTATACAGGTCATGGAACTCCGAGGTAACTTCTAATATCCTCATATTTTACAACTGGGGGTACTTTATTTATTATAATACACAAATTTTAGTGAGTCATGTGACAGAAATGACATCACTACTCACCGTTTATAACTGATGACATCACTACTCACCGTTTATAAGGATATAATTTACAGGATATTCATGGCTTTTGTGTATTATATAGTGGATAATGTACCCCCTACTGTAATTTATAAAGATATTATAAGTCACCGAGGAGTTATGTGACCATATAAAAGCACGAGGCCGCAGGCCGAGTGCTTTTATACAGGTCACATAACTCCAAGGTGACTACTAATATCTTTATAAATTACATTAGGGGGTACATTATGCATTATAATCTAGTTTTTATGTACAGTGCCTTACAGTGGCTGTGTATGTGCAGAGTTTTACTGGCATTGCTTTATGTGGTACAAAATAACACTTTTGAGGCTGTTTTATTTTGCCCTACCCCCCCCCCCCTGATTAAATTTTTTCCATGTAGTTACTTTTTTTGGGGATAAGTACCTTTTGAATTCAATCTGCTATTTTCATTTTCCTTGTGCTGCATTGAGTGACGTCGTCAGTTGCAGGTTAAAGACAGCTGAGGGGGGGGGAGGGTGAATAAAGGAAGGTGACAGAATTCAGGAACAGAGAGTGATGGCTAAATGCGGAACGAAACCGGAGTTTCACTGTGTAAGGACTGTGTGAGGGAGACTGGAATGACATCGTGGAGGGGGAGCTAAAGCAGCAGACACGGAGGAGTAGGAAGTTAAAGTTAAAACGGTGAGTGGAAGGGAGGGGGAGTGAGACAGAGAGGCACTTTGCGAAGGGGAGGGAGATAATAGAAGCATCATGTGACGGGAGCCAGACGGAGGGGGTGGGGCTAGGGAGAGCCGAACCTTACACTGACTGATTTAAACAGGCCATAGTTATGACACAGGAGGAGCGCGCCGTGTAAAGAAAAAGCTGAGCCAGCGAATTACAGAAGCAGGACGCAGTGGAGGAAAAGCGAAGCAGCGGCAAGTGACGTCTCTAGCTTATAAACGGCGCGTTCTGATGTCAGAACGCGCCGTTTATAAGGATATAATTTACAGTCTGGTCCCATAGGGAATTGACCAGACTGTAGATTATATATATATACAGTATTGCTCTGATATAACCTACCACTGCCATGCCAGTCCATTATGCAGATAGCCCTCCCAGTCAATGCTATCAAGATAATGTTGTTCAAACTAAAAGATAGATTTATGAAATATTATACTGAGTAACCGGGAGGATTCCCAGCAACTCAATATTTCTCCCCGTTATTTTCTGATGTCAGGAAAAGGTTCACTAATTTACACATTTCTCAAACAAGATATGCAATATAGACATAAGCTCTGATGTAAAGTGCAATTTAGTTTTTTTTTTTTAACCTACAATGTACTATTCCCCCACCAGCATATTTGCAGGGACCAATATGGATATGAATTTGCATTTTTATGGGGCAGATACCATACTATTTGCAATCAATGCAATTTCGACACAATTTGTGTAAGCATAGCGTTCTTTCTGGTGTATTGCCTATTGCTGCACTTTCTCCTTATTCTTCAGGACAAGATTGTTGGGTTCTCTGCTCTGGGACTCTGCAGTTGTTAGTTACTGTAGGGCCCTATAGGGATACAGGCCCTATACAGTTAATCTTTTCACCATTTCCTTGGGTTATTGGGTAGAATCTCTGTTACAGAATAACCTTTACAGTGATAGGCTGAGATTTGATGACACTGCTCTGACACACTCCTATATAGTGTGTGCAGGGAGTGGCCTCTTCCTCTTTTGCCTCTGGATGTGATTCCAGCTGAATGTGCTCAGGGGGACTGAGTGCAATATGCCCAGAAGAAGGCATGTGTCCAAGTCGGGGACCAGGCAACTCTGTGAATGAGGAACAGAAATACTAGGGCAGACTTGTCATAGTTTCTCTAGGAGAGAAAGGCAGAGAGGTGAGAGAGAAAGAGCAGCTGAAGCTCCAACAAGGATTTGCAGAAAGGGAGTAGCTTCCCAGAGGCTCTGTGTGTTGCCTCCAGTCAGGGACCTCAGTGAGGCGGGACTGTAGGGTAGAAGCTGCTTTCCTGACAACTTCCAGGAGGGAAAGGTTGTACTGCATTTGCCTGTGTACTCTGTGTGAGCCTGCCTTTGTTCTGTGTGAACTCTCAATATGCTGTTTTCCTCAAGCTGCTGCGTGAGTATTAAACCTGTGGTCACTTGTCTTGTGCATAGTAAATAAATCGTTCCTGATTGTTAAGAACCTCCTGGCGCCCAAGTTGTTTTTGTGTGCACAGTAGCCTGGGTGCACTACACCATAGAGGGAACACTTCCACTTAGCGAAGGCCCTGCCCTGGGTGTAAGTCGTGTGTAACCTATGCTCTAGTGTTCTAGCTGGTGAATTAACCCCGGGTGGCCCAAATAGGTGTTACATTACATTTTTTTTTCCTTTTATGTAATTGGCATTTAAGATTAGGTATATAAGACTTTCTTTGTCTTTCTTTTTCCTGTGGGGCAATATAAAACTCTATATAATGTTAAGATCTGCACAAGATCTCTTTTAACTTGGTTTCATGTCTGAGGTCTCTGGCTATAATAAGCATGTGAGAACTTGGTGACAGCCCCTGCCTTGCGCTTCAGGATGACTTAAGTCAGGCATATTACAATGTAAAACTGATAGTGGGGGGTTGATATCCAGTGTTTTACCTATGGAGCTGCTAATCTGCTGGGACAAAGCACTCAGAATTGTACTAAAAATCATTTTTAAAAGTAACGATCTGACTCAGGGCTATTATCAAAGGGAGTCATCCCCCTTATAGGGGAAGTTGAAATTATTTTGGGTGTAATATAGAGAGTAGTGTAATATAGACAGTAGTATTCCATGGAAATAGGCAACTGCATCTCTCCAGTTTGCAATTTTAAATTTGATTTTGTTGCTATGGTCTCATCCACACACAGAGGCAATACTTATGACAGACTGAAGATGAATAGAGGAAGGTCTGAATAAAAAGATGATTCTTTATGCCATCACTGGAAAACATTTTAAATTTCAGATTGCAGAGAAATAGAAGAGAAATGTGAATAGTTAAAAGCTCACATAAAAGATCAATGAATATTGCTTCCGGATATTGCCGCCTACATCAAATTGAATGTGTTCTTATTATGACTCTTTTGTTTTGTTACAGTGCTGCATATGATGCTGTCCTTGATAGAAATGCTGCAATTAAGAAACTTAGTAGACCATTTCAAAACCAAACACATGCCAAACGGGCATATAGAGAACTGGTTCTCATGAAGTGTGTAAATCATAAAAATGTAAGTTCATTTAATTTTTATTATTTGTATTTTGATTAGCAGAAAGAGTTGTCATACATATTTCTTAATCACATTTTTAAAATGTGAGGTACTTATTACATCTAGGGGCACATTTACTAACCTCAAGTGAAGAATTCGAATGATTAAAAATTCGAATTTCTAAGTATTTGTTTGGGTACTTCGACCATCGAATGGGGCAAATTCGATCGAATTGAATGATTCAAACGATTCGAAGTAAAAATCGTTCGACTATTCGACCATTCGATAGTCGAAGTACTGTCTCTTTAAAAAATACTTTGACTACATACTTCGCCACTTTAAACCTACCGAGGTACAATGTTAGCCTATGGGGACCTTCCCCAGCACTTTTCTAACCTTCGATCAATTGCTTAAAATCGTTCGAAACGATTTGAAGGATTTTATCGTTCGTTCGATCGAACGATTTTTGCTTCGATCGATTTGCGCTAAATCCTTCGAATTCGATATTCGAATTCAAAGGATTTAAATTCGAGGGTCGAATTTGAGGGTTTATTAACCCTCGATATTCGACCCTTGATAAATGTGCCGCTTAGCCTTTTTAAAATATTTTAAGGGAAATATGTAATATACAATAGAGACCGTATATAACTTACACTGATCATTCTAGCTGTATAATGGTATTGATGAGGACACTACTGGACATCTTATTCATTTTTGGTATTTGTCATATGGTGTATCCCCACTGGTATGGAGAACATCTGGTATACCAAAGTGACAAGTACTTAACTTACTCACATTGGCTAGCTAAGACTAGCCATCAGGCCATTTATACAAATATAGAATTACAATACGTTCAACGGTTGTAGCTCTGTCCTGAGTCTCTCAAAACTCTCTATTTCTGCTTCATTTTCATTGATTATTGGATGGATGCTCAAAAAGCAAAATCAGCAATACATATATATATATCTATATATATATATCTAAATATATATATATATATATATATATATATATATATATATATATATATATATATATATATATAAATCTGCCACTGCTACTGAACCTGTATATTTACCTTTTACTTGAATGCCACTACCTTCTCAAGTGTGTACCTTTTTTTGTTTAATTAACATCTATTTCATGGTTAAGAACCACTGGCACCAACATTTCTTCAGCTGTAGCATTTAAGTTGTAGTCCAACTACACCATCCCTTCTTCAAATCATCACTGAAACAGCCCAGCTGATTAGAAAGTTACAAATGTAACTCGTAACCATGTTTGGCCTGCAAAATAAGTCCATAACAGTGGGCAAAGCTGCCTATAAAAAGGCTAACATGGAAACTGAAAATATTGAAATGTGGAAACAGTAAATGTCAGTTTTTTTGTATTTAGGGCCTTGAAATAAAAATATTACAGAGAACTACATTTCTCAAAAATTTGCTATTCAGTAAATTCAGAGAAAGAGTATTATTAGGTATGCATCCTCAAATCCTTACAGTCACAGTACTAAACATATAAATGTGACCATCTTTTTAAACAAGATGCAATTTTGGGTGCATTTTTTTTAAAATTTAAATAAGCAAATTATTGTTTAGATTCAGTTCAATATCTGGCCAAATCAAAGTATGGGTATGGAAATATGAGGATTAGCATGGCCTTCAGCTTTAACTATTTAAAGTGCCAAAAAATCAGCTATTCAGTTCATACCAATTGTAAAGAATCTTATAATTGATATAATTATCTATAAAAAAGTTGGCTAAAATTTATTGAGCTAATTTTTACAAAAAACCCTTGTAACTGATATTTTTGCACTGAAAAAACATGCAGAGTTCAGAAATCAGTAAATTTGATGACTGATACTCTTAAGATGTTAATTTTGGTTGTACAAAATTATTCTGAATAATTCAACAGAAGTAGTCTTTTGTTCATACTGTAATAATTTAAGAAACTGACATGACAGCCATGTTCTTCAGTTAGGATTTAGACATAATAAATGGTTTTAGTGTGCCACATCAACCTAATGTTTCTCCCTTTTGCATCCATATATATATAAGTTTAATTTCTTTTAAGTTTTATTCAATGTTTAGACAAAACTGCATGTACAGCAAAAAATATGAGGAAGAAATCAGTCCCAGAATTAATCTCATCACAATTGTACAAGGAGAACCAAAATTTAAAGGACTGTGAGCTTAAGGGGGTTAAAGAGTGATCAATACCTGCCTGTAACCTTTTGTATAGTTTTGATTTCTTCATGTTTCTTGTAGCAATAAATAAATTAATTAGCCAAATCTAATTAGATCAAAGCTCTTATCTCTGGTTATTTTTAAGTATCTTTTAAGCAGTTGCACTTGTATCGATACAAAAATTATAATAAAATTATGACTGACTTTCCTTCCTTTTTTAGATTATCAGTTTATTAAATGTGTTCACATCACAGAAATCACTTGAGGAGTTCCAAGATGTGTAAGTAATTTTGATATTCAATTATATAATTAATGATGCTTAAATGTTAGGCACCCCCCAGTGATTGTAATCACTTACCTGACACCCTTGGCAAATGCCATTTCAGTATATAATGAATATATAGTGAGTGAGAAAAAATAAATGTTCACTATAGTTTAGGAAATATAATCTTGAAAATGAATTACAAAAATAATTAGATCTGGATCATTTGATGAAAAAAATAATACTTGATGCTTACTTCTCTGGTAGTGGCCAGGGTATCGGGTAAATAATTAAAATCACTGAAGGGTGCCCCCAGTGATTTAGGCTTTTATCCTTCTTTAAATGTTTCTGTATATAGTATATATACAGAGCATTTGAAGCATTCAAAAGCAAACCCAGCAGGTATCAGACCATCATCAAACCACCATCTATTGCTTTGCACTTCTTTTATAATTTTCCTGACTGACAGAGAATTGAACACTCACTTTTAAAAAAAAGTATTGTGTTAATTTTGATACACTGCAAGTTTTTGGGAAAGTGTCTGTAAAATCTGTAAAAACATACAGATTTTACAGACACTTTCCCAAAGACTTGCAGGGTATCAAAATACACCCAAATGTTCTCCCCCTGAAAGCTCGGCAGTGCCACCCGAACCTACATTGGCTGATCTACTTGCAGAGATTGAGGAAACTAGGGAATCCTACACAACACTGATAACCACCAACATGGAAGAGCTTAAGGGAGAATTTTCTATACTGAAATAGGACATCCAAATACTCTGGGAATGAACAGTTGAAGCGGGGCATAGCATTAATACACTGGAAAACACCTGTACCCCCATACCTCAACAGATCAGTGATCTCCAACAGGCACTATCTGCATGTCAAGCCAAAACAGATGAACATCAATTGCCGATGCGGTAATGGCAGAGCTCACCCGGAGTTGTGTGTCCTCCTGCTTGATCGAAGCTCTTGCGATACATCGGTCACTCCTTACCGGTTAATGTACCAATCTTCCAAAACGCTGTGGAGCGCTGATCAAGGATTACTCAGGAGTCTAGCACTGATAACATAAATTTTCGGCTTTATTCAGACGCATATGAAGATAACATCAGTGGGTGTTTGGAAGGTGGTGCAAAGCAGAGAAAGCCCAGTGAAGCCCTTAATAAGAATTATCCTGAGTGGGTGGAAGGCTCAGAACCGTTTTTGGAATCCTGGATTTAATGGGCCCGAAGGCGCAGCAGTAATAGTGCGGACCAAAGAGGAGACAAAACCAGGTTCGAAGTACAAAAGGGTTTATCCAGAAGAATCGTCAGGGTACAGGCAAAAGGTCAGTTCAGGTGGCAAACAACGGAGACAAGGAAACAGGCAAAGATCGGTACACAGAAAATCAGAATAAGAAGTCACACCCAGGAACACAAGTCAATGGAACCTATAATTGGGCAAGGAAGGAAAGGGCAATGGGGTTTAAATAGTCCATGGCTTGGCGCCGAAATGTTGACGCGCTGGCGTCAGACGCCAGCGTCCCCACGCTGACGCCCTGACGCCGGCGCCCGATTCTGACGCCGGCGTCCGTTCCGTCGCCGGCGACCAATCCCAGATCGAGAAGATGCCGATGTCACAGGACAGCGCCCAGCAGGAGCCATGCGGTGGAGCAGAAGGTCGCCATCTTGGACGCCATCTTGGGTGAGTGTCATAGTTTCCATTACAGTACCCCCTTCCCTAGGGGGGGCCTCAGGACCACCGGGACCAGGACGAGAAGGAAACTGTTTGTGGAACCTGCGGACAAGGATGGGAGCATGAACGTCAGACTTCCTCACCCAGGAGCATTCCTCAGGACCGAAACCCTTCCACTCAATGAGATATTGGAGAGCACCCCTGGAAAAGCGAGAGTCCAAGATTCTGCTAACTTCAAACTCCGAAAGATCATTGACGACAACAGGAGCTGTGGAAGAAGAAGAGGGAGAAGAGACTGCGGGTTTAAGGAGAGACACATGAAACACATTAGGGATCCTCATCTCAGGCGGAAGAAGAAGACGGACAGCCACAGGATTGATGACCTCGATGATGGGAAAGGGACCGATGAACTTGGGACCAAGTTTAGGAGAGGGAATCTTGAGACGAATATTTCGAGTGGACAACCAAACCTTATCACCAAGAGAGTAAGTTGGCGAAGCAATCCTCTTTTTGTCTGCAAATTTCTTCTGGGAAGAAGCACTTTTTTCCAAATTAGCGGCCGTAGCGTGCCAGATGGCCATCATATGGGCTGCTTGATCATTGGCGGCAGGCACGTTGGTAAGTAGGAGGTCCTGAGGAAATGCCAAAGGGTTTAAACCATAAACACAGAAAAATGGAGACTTC
This sequence comes from Xenopus laevis, assembly GCF_017654675.1. Taxonomy (NCBI): domain Eukaryota; kingdom Metazoa; phylum Chordata; class Amphibia; order Anura; family Pipidae; genus Xenopus; species Xenopus laevis. Next base: position 77,624,016 of record NC_054372.1, on the reverse strand, counting down.
TGGGAAGAAGAATGAAGGGAATTGTTGTGGGCAAATTCTGCCCATGGAAGAAGGTCCGACCAGTCATCCTGACACAAGGACACATGACAACGCAGGAACTGCTCTAATGCTTGATTGACACATTCGGCGGCCCCGTTGGACTGAGGATGGTAAGCGGAAGAAAATTGAAGAGAAATATTCAAGGCTTTGCACAGTGACCTCCAAAACTTAGACACAAACTGAGGACCACGATCAGACACGATTTCAGCAGGAAAGCCATGGAGACGAAAAATATGTTTGATGAAGAGTTCAGAAAGTTCCGGAGCAGATGGCAGTTTGCGGAGAGGAGTGAAATGAGCCATCTTACTAAATCTGTCGATCACCACCCAGATGACAGTGTGGCCGGAAGAACTTGGAAGATCGACAATAAAATCCATGGCAAGATGAGTCCAAGGTCTAGAAGGGATGGGTAAAGGCAACAAAAAACCCTTTGGGGGAGAATGTCCAGACTTAGAAACGGCACAGGTGGAACAAGAGGAAACAAAGTCTTTAACATCCTTCCTTAAAGATGGCCACCAAACCAGACGAGACAAAAGTTCAGTAGTTTTTTTAATCCCAGGATGACCGGCCTGTTTAGAATTGTGAGAATGAGACAAAATGGCAAGACGAAATTCAGGAGGAACAAAAGCTAGACCCAGGGGAGTCTCTTCAGGGGCAGAAGCTTGAGCGGAGAGTATCTGAGGAGCACAGGCAGGAAACAAGGCTGCGATAATCTTGGAAGAAGGAATAACAGGTTCAGGGTCCTCGGAGCAAGAATCCTCAGGAATAAAGCTTCTGGATAGTGCATCGGCCTTCCTGTTTCTGGACCCAGGGCGAAAAGTAATGACAAAATTAAAACGAGAAAAGAAAAGTGCCCACCTGGCTTGCCGGGGATTGAGGCGTTTGAGGGACTGAATAAATTCGAGATTCTTGTGATCAGTAAAGATCGTTACCGGAACAGCGGAACCTTCTAATAAGTGTCTCCATTCTTCTAAGGCCAGCTTAACAGCAAGTAGCTCCCGGTTGCCAACGTCGTAGTTCTGTTCTGGGGAAGAAAATTTTTTGGAAAGAAAAGCACATGGATGAAGTTTACCATCAGAAGAAGATCTCTGAGATAACACAGCTCCAGCACCGATGTCCGAGGCGTCAACTTCGATGAAGAAGGGTTGAAGAGGCTCGGGGTGTCTAAGGATTGGAGCGGAGGAAAATGCTTCCTTGAGAGACTTGAAGGCTTCCAAAGCTAGAGGGGGCCAGTGTTGAGGTTTGTTTCCACCACGGATCAAAGCAAGAATTGGAGAAAGTCTGGAAGAAAAGTTTTTAATGAACTGTCTATAGTAATTTGCGAAGCCAACAAACCTTTGAACAGCTTTAACGCTGGTAGGAAGAGGCCAGTCCAGGATTGCGGAGACCTTGGCCGGATCCATTTTGAAGCCAAGAGAAGAAATAATATAACCAAGAAAAGGAATAGAAGAGACTTCGAAGATGCACTTTTCCAACTTGGCGTAAAGATGATTTTTCCTCAGTCTGGATAGTACTTCACGTACTTGGTTGCGATGTTCCTGGAGGTCCTTAGAAAAAATAAGAATATCATCCAAATAGACGACCACACACTGCCCCAATAAATCTCGAAAAATGTCATTAACGAATTCCTGGAAGACCGCAGGGGCATTACAGAGACCAAAAGGCATGACCAGGTACTTATAATGACCATCACGAGTATTGAAGGCGGTCTTCCACTCGTCCCCCTCACGAATCCGAATGAGGTTATAGGCCCCACGAAGATCCAACTTAGTAAAAAGGCTGGCACCCCTGAGTTGATCGAACAGTTCAGAAATGAGAGGAAGAGGGTACCTGTTTTTAATGGTGATTTTGTTAAGTCCTCTGTAGTCAATGCAGGGCCGCAAACTACCATCTTTCTTTTCAACAAAGAAGAACCCCGCTCCTGCAGGGGAGATGGAAGGACGAATAAATCCTCTCTGAAGATTCTCCTGGATATAAGACTTCATAGCAGAAGTCTCCGAGGGAGAAAGTGGGTAGGTGCGGCCACGAGGAGGCATGGAACTGGATAAAAGTTCTATAGGGCAGTCGTATGGACGATGAGGTGGAAGATTCTCGGCAGAACTTTTATTGAAGACATCGGCAAATGCTTGATAGGCAGAGGGAAGAGAAGGGTTTGAAGACACAGAAGAAATTTTAACGACAGGAACAGCGGGTAAACAGTTCTGTAAACAAAATGGGCTCCACCTGGAAACTTGTGTAGAGGCCCAATCGATAACAGGATTATGGAGACACAACCATGGTAGACCTAGAACAACTGGAGTGGAGGGGCAATCGATAAGAAGAAAGGACAGTCTTTCCAAATGCATAGTGCCCACCTTGAAAGAGAGTTCTTGAGTAGACTGCGAGATGATAGCAGAAGACAAGGGACGATCATCAATCGCCAGGACTCGAAGCGGATTCGCCAAGGACTGGAGAGGAATGGAATGGTTTTCAGCGAACACTCGGTCCATGAAATTTCCAGCAGCGCCAGAATCAAGGAAGGCCTGAGAAGAAATCTTTTTGGAACCAAACTGGATCTGCACTGGGAGGAGGAAACATTGAGCAGAAGAATGGGGAGAACGACAAATCCCACCCAGGTAAGTCTCCCCAAACTTACCTAGGCTTTGGCGTTTCCCGGCTTCACTGGGCATTCATGAGCAAAGTGAGCTTTGCCCCCGCAGTAGAGACATAACCCTGCCGCCCTTCTCCGATTCTTCTCCTGTTCGGAAAGACGGGCCCGTCCGATCTGCATCGGTTCCTCTGCTGGTAAAGAAGAGGAAGAAGCAGAAGCCGCAGGAGTTGGAGAGGGCGAGATGTAAGCAGGATCGTAGAGCAAGGGTCTCTGGAAACGGGGGGCCAGTATAGGCTGAAATCGGGAATTCCTCTTGGAGCGTTCTCGATCTAGTTCGACCTGGCATTCCCTCTGGCGGGTATCCACCTTCACGGCCAGGGCGACCAGGTCCTCCCATCTGGAGGGAATTTCTCGGGACACCAGGTCGTTCTTTATCCGCATAGCTAATCCATTGTAAAAGGCTGCATGGTAACCATCGTTGTTCCAAGAAGTCTCCGCCACCAGAGTGCGAAATTCTATGGCATACTCGGAGACCGAGCGGACGCCTTGCTGCAGTTGGAAAAGCCTAGCGGAGGATGCAGTGGCACGACCTGGAGCATCAAACACCGTACGGAGTTCTTGGACAAATGCCCTGACGTTGTCAATCAGTGGATCCTCCTTTTCCCAAAAGGGCGATGCCCACTCCAAAGCCTTTCCCTGTAGACGAGTGATTATATAACCCACTTTGGCACGTTCAGAAACGAACTGACCTGGCAGCAGGGCGAACTGAATCTCGCACTGGTTGATAAAGCCCCTGCACGCTTCCGGATCACCGCTGAAAAGAGGTGGAGCAGGGAGACGCGGTTCAGAAACCTGGAGCGGAATAGGAATGGCCGGAGCAGGCACTACCGCAGGAGCCGCAGGAGACAGAGCAGTCAACTTCTCCAGAATCGCCTCAAGGGCCTGGCCAAAATGGGATTGCTGAGCTTCATATGTTTTCATCCGAGAAGCCAATCCACAATTGGCCCCTCCGACATCAAGAGGTGCTTGGGCCTCCTACGAAGGGTCCATGGCCCAATTATACTGTAATGGGCCCGAAGGCGCAGCAGTAATAGTGCGGACCAAAGAGGAGACAAAACCAGGTTCGAAGTACAAAAGGGTTTATCCAGAAGAATCGTCAGGGTACAGGCAAAAGGTCAGTTCAGGCGGCAAACAACGGAGACAAGGAAACAGGCAAAGATCGGTACACAGAAAATCAGAATAAGAAGTCACACCCAGGAACACAAGTCAATGGAACCTATAATTGGGCAAGGAAGGAAAGGGCAATGGGGTTTAAATAGTCCATGGCTTGGCGCCGAAATGTTGACGCGCTGGCGTCAGAAGCAGACGCCAGCGTCCCCACGCTGACGCCCTGACGCCGGCGCCCAATTCTGACGCCGGCGTCCGTTCCGTCGCCGGCAACCAATCCCAGATCGAGAAGATGCCGATGTCACAGGACAGCGCCCAGCAGAAGCCATGCGGTGGAGCAGAAGGTCGCCATCTTGGACGCCATCTTGGGTGAGTGTCATAGTTTCCATTACACTGGATAAGCGACACCTTTGATACAACCCTACTCTCTACCACCTTTAATGTGGAAAGGGCACACCGGATCCCAAAGCACACTCCTGTTCCAGGCGCACCACCAAAGATGCTAATCATGAGGCTGCTGAATGCCAAGGATAGGGATGCCCTGCTCAGGATGGCGAGGAACAAGGTGCAAATTACCTTTCAGAACACCAGGATGCGAGTCCCCCTAGCTATTTTGATTCCCTAAGAGTACATTCCCATCAATCATATGTGTGCAGTGGTTTTATTATACGAGACTCTAAGCGCATCCTGTGATATTGTATCTATGTAGCACTGCAAACAGATACTGCCATACTACTGTATCGAATGCTTTCTGTATGTCCAACATAAGAGTAAGCAATGGTGACCTAGAAAGATTTGCATCTGCATTTATGCTGATTAGTCTGCGAGTGCAGTCTATAGTTTGTGTACCTTGGATAAAGCCACATTGGTCCGGTTGAATAAATTGGGTTAAATAGTCTGGTGGCCATAATCTTAGAGAATAATTTGAGGTCAACATTTAGAACTGATATACAGTAGGTCTTTATGAGGTTTGGGGATTACGGACAAGTTTGCTGTGAGCATTTCTTGTGGTAGGGATTGGCCCTATAGCATATTATTAAACATGATGTGAGGATATTATATCGCTATATTTTTTATAGTAACTAGGTGGAAAGCCATCTGGCCCAGGTGCTGTGTTATTTTTCAGATGTTTAATCGCTTGTGTTACTTCCATAATGGTTATTGGGGTATTTAAATTAGCTTTTGCCATATTTGAGTAGTCTGTCCCTTATATGAGCAGGAGGGGTTGTGGGTGGTGTATACAAAGCAGTATAAAAGGATTAAAATTCCTTTACCATATCTACTGGGTTAACTATTGTATTACCCTCCTTTGATTTTATGTAAGGAATAAGACGATAGCCATGGTCTTGGCTATCGATCTGGTTTATCTTTAAATTTAAATAATTTATGTTTGTTCCAGTTATATGCTCTGTCTGCTTTATGTTGTAATAAACTCTGCAGTTTGTGTCTGTTTTCTAAAGAGTGAGGGGTGGGCGTACGTATATGTTATCTTTCCAGTTCACCAATATCCCGCTCTAATTTTTTTACATTTTCTAGAAACTATTTTTTCTTATGTGTTGCTAATTTTATAATTTCACCCTGAAGAGTAACCTTATGTGCAGCCCATATTGTGGACATTGGGAGATCTGCATCCAAGTTATGAACCCAATATTTCTCTAGGGCATCTGCTATACTAGAAGAGGTTGTATGGTCTCCCAAAATTGAGTCATTCAGACGCCTCATTTGGCGAGTAGTAGTATACAAGGTAGGGGTGAAACTTATTGCTGCGTGATCTGACCAAGAAATAGGGATAATTTGTGTTCTAGTAGCCACTGGGAGAATATGCTAAGGGGCCATCAAAAGATCTATTCTAGAATATGAATTATGAGGTATGGAATTACAAGTGTATTCCAATTCAGCTGGGTGTTGATAGCACCAAGCATCTTTTAAGTGAGATTTGGTGAAAAGTCGTTTAACCATTTTAGGAGCCACATTTGCTGTGGCATTTGGAGAATCTTTTCGGTCTATAATACAGTTAATAACTAAATTAAAGTCTCTCATCAATATTATGTTCCCTTGGGAATGTTGGTTTATCAAAGCAAATAGTTCTGAGAAAAATTTAGTTGGGTTTATGGAAGGGGCATAAATATTAATTAGTATATAGGGATAACCTTGTAATAACCCTATCAAGATAATATAGTGACTCTCTGGGTCCGTAATCATTTTCTGCTGGGCAAAATGGACATGAGAACGAAAAGCTATATTTCTGAATATAGTGATGCGAAAATCTGAGAGTAAGATCTATGCAAATATGGAGGAGGGCCAATGAGTTTCTTGTATTGCCACTATATCTGCATGTAGTTCTAGGTAATATGTTGTCCTACGTTATCGTGTTCCTGGGTGTGCTTGACTTTCTGCTATTGAATTTCTGTTTATCGACCTCGTCCTGTTTTCTGAATATTGAACCTTGCTGCCTGGACTGACCCCTTTTGCCTGGACTTTGACCACTCTTTTGCCTAATCCTATTGTACCACAAACTGTATTTGTGTATTTGCTTCCTCCTTGATCCGTTACTTCATACTGTGCCTTCGGGCCCTTACATTCGGTCCCTTCACATTGTGTGATACTATATTCAACGTCATATCTGCATACATCTCCTCCCCAATCTCACAAATCTAAAGGATTTTTACATTATTGCTATCAACATTATACATATCAGTTTTCACTTCATATGCTATACACATTATCCAATATGCTAACCACCATAGCCTAGGTTGTAAGCTCAACATAAAAGCAATAGAAAAAATAACCAACAATAAAAAAGAACTTAGTAAACTTTTGTATAAACAGTAGAATTATACCTGAGCACCAACAGGCTCAGGAAGGTCTCAAAAACAGTTGTGGTGTTTCTGTTGTAAGCTGGACCTACTGTAGTAGTGAGGTCCAGGTAGAGCTCACACTGTGTGGAAGTGCCTCACTTGTGTGATATTTCCACATCCACCTGATTCCAATGGTATAATATTAAATCTTAGATATGAGTCTCTAGACAGCCTTGATAATCCAGGGTAGTCTTCAAGAGTCTTTAGTTGAAGTTTAAATGGGAATCCCCATCTGTATTTAAGGCCAGCTTGTTGAAGTTGTAATTGGGCGTAATGTTCTGCGTTTTAATAGAGTGGTAGTAGCAAGGTCTGGGAACAACTGTATTGCTTCTCCATCAACCTTAATTTCCTCATGGTCTCTAGAGGAACACAGGAGATCTTCTTTAGCTTCTTAATAATGTAGCCTGGCGATAGGGATGTAGCGAACGTCGGAAAAAAAGTTCGCGAACATATTCGCGAACTTGCGCAAAAACGCGAGCGGTTCGCGAACGGTTCGCGAACCCCATAGACTTCAATGGGAAGGCGAACTTTAACATCTAGAAAAGACATTTCTGGCCAGAAAAATGATTTTAAAGTTGTTTAAAGGGTGCAACGACCTGGACAGTGGCATGCCAGAGGGGGATCAAGGGCAAAAATGTATCTGAAAAATCTGCCTGTGTGTGCTTGGAAGAGATAGTGTAGGGGGAGAGCTGTTAGTGATTTCAGGGACAGATGATAGTAAGTTTGCTGGCTAGTAATCTGCTTGATACTGCTCTGTATTGGAGGGACAGAAGTCTGCAGGGATTTGAGGGACATTTTAGCTTAGGTAGCTTTGCTGGCTAGTAATCTACTGTTCTCTTTAAACAACTGCCATACGTTGACCTTGTAGGCATTGTTTGCCCAGTTTTTTTGGACGCAGCCACTGAAGCACAGTTGCCAGAAAAAATATGCCATATAAATGCTGAAAATAGTCATTTTTTGCCATATACGTTGAGTCAACGTATGGCAAAAAATGACTATTTTCAGCATTTATATGGCATATTTTTTCTGGCCTCTGTGCTTCAGTGGCTGCGGCCAAAAAAACTGGGCAAACAATGCCTACAAGGTCAACGTATACACTACTACAGCGGTGGATACGGATTACGTAAAATATATTATGGCTGCTTGAAAAAGTCACTCCGGTGTTTTTTCTGGAGACGGTAATATTATGGATATTTAGACAGAATGTGAACAAGGTCACACAGCTAGATGGCGGGTTGAAGAAAACAGTGTGCAAATAATGCCTACAGGGCAAATAATGCCTAAAAGGTCAACTTATACACTACTACAGCGGTAGTAAAATAAAAAAAAGTAAAATAAAAAAAAATGAATATTAAAAAAAAAAATTAAAGTTGGTGCTGCTGAACTACTAGGAGCAGCAGATTAGCACACCAGTCCCACTCCCCAACACTGCTAGACTAATAGCACTGGGCTCTTATAGTAGTAGTAGTAGTAGTAGTAGTAAAACAACAAAAAATAAATAAAAGCAGTCCTTACAAGGACTACTGTTATTGCAGCAGTCAGCAGATGAGATCAGAAGCAGGACAGCTGCCCACTGCAGCTACATACAGAGCACTGCAGTAGAAGGTAGATTACTAGCCAGCAAAGCTACCTAAGCTTAAATGTCCCTCAAACCCCTGCAGACTTCTGTCCCTCCAATAACAGAGCAGTATCAAAACGATTACTAGCCAGCAAACTTTCAACTGTCCCTGAAATCACTAACAGGCAGCAGCTCTCTCCCTACACTATCTCTTCAGCACACACAGGCAGAGTGAAAAAACGCTGCAGGGCTTCGGTTTTTATAGGGAAGGGGAGTGGTCCAGGGGAGAGCTTCCTGATTGGCTGCCATGTACCTGCTGGTCTGGGGTGAGAGGGCAAAAAAAAGCGCCAACAATGGCGAACCCAAAATGGCGAACGTCGCGCGACGTTCGCGAACTTCCGGCGAGCGCGAACACCCGATGTTCGCGCGAACAAGTTCGCCGGCGAACAGTTCGCGACATCTCTACCTGGCGATAATATCGCGTGGGGGTTCTCCTGCACGTGGCTTGAAACGCAATAAGCGGTGCACCCTGTCTATTAGAAGCAGATCTGGTTTATATTCCGGCAACAATTTTGAGAACAGTATTTCCAGCAGTTTTGTTAAGTCTGTATCTGGGACATTTCGTATGCGAATATTGTTCTGGTGAGAGCGATTTTCTAAATCTTTGGTGACGCTGACTGACCTTTGCAGTGAGTCAATTTGACTTTTGCTGGGCGTTAAGCATATCGTCTGTTTGGTTTCTAATGTGTCTGTCCGGGTGTCGAGTGCTGTGATTTCTTTAGTGATGTCTGTCATTGCTGTTTTTAAAGGGGCTTTTCACTATGCATTTTAATCTGGTAACTAGGGCCCAAATTACCCTAGCAACAATGCATTGATTTGAATAAGAGACTGGAATATGAATAGGAGAGGGAATGAATAGAAGGATCAGCAATAAAAAGTAACAATAACAATACATTTGTAGCCTTACAGAGAATTTGTTTTTTTAAAAGGGGACAGCGATACCCATTGAAAAGCTGCAAAGAACCAGAAGAAAAAGAAAAATAACTATAAAACTATAAAAAATAAATAATGAAAAGTTGCTTAGAATTGATCATTCAATAACATAATAAAAGTTACCTTAAAGGTGAACCACCCCTTTAATTCCAACTGGAAAGTAGCCGTCAGCTTCTCAAACAGAGCATTAAGGCTCAAGTCTAGATCAGTCTTAGTCAGGCAGGTCAAATGTGTGGTAGGTTTGGCCTTAGAATCAGATTCCCCTCATAGGGAAAAAAGGGGGTAAGAAAGGTTATTTAAAAGCTTCAGGCAAATACTTTTATCGCAAAATTATAAACAGCATTCAAAGATAAAGTTATGGCAGATATTAGAAAGTTTATTTTCTGGTATCCGTATCTCTTTAAAGGGATACTGTCATGGGAAAATTTTTTTTTCAAAATGAATCAGTTAATAGTGCTGCTCCAGCAGAATTCTGCACTGAAATTCATTTCTCGAAAGAGCAAACAGATTTTTTTATATTCAATTTTGAAATCTGACATGGGGCTAGACATATTGTCAATTTCCCAGCTTCCCCAAGTCATGTGACTTGTGCTCTGATAAGCTTCAATCACTCTTTACTGCTGTACTGCAAGTTGGAGTCAGAGCCGGGCCAACCCAGGGCCTAGGGCGCCAGCCAGGCGCCCTAGGCAACCTGCCTGGCCATGACGCGGCTGAGTGCGTGCTTTGGTGCGCATGCGTGTTATGGCGTTATAGCGCGCATGCGTGAAGTTGCGCTATGGCAAAAGTGCAATTAAGAAAAAATATCCACGGCAGTCGGGGAGAGAAAGGGCCGGACAATGGGGTGGGCGACAGAGCAGGTACGTGCCTGGCGCCCCCCCAGCTTTGCACCCTAGGCACGTGCCTACTCTGCCTACCCCTAGTTCCGGCCCTGGTTGGAGTGATATCACCCCCCTCCCTTCCCCCCCCCAGCAGCCAAACAAAAGAACAATGGGAAGGTAACCAGATAGCAGTTCCCTAACACAAGATAACAGCTGCCTGGTAGATCTAAGAACAACACTCAATAGTAAAAACCCATGTCCCACTGAGACTCCTTCAATTACACTGAGAAGGAAAAACAGCAGCCTGCCAGAAAGCATTTCTCTCCTAAAGTGCAGGAACAAGTCACATGACCAGGGGCAGCTGGGAAATTGACAAAATGTCTAGCCCCAATGTCAGATTTCAAAATTGAATATAATAAAATCTGTTTGCTCTTTTGATAAATGGATTTTAGTGCAGAATTCTGCTGGAGTAGCGCTATTAACTGATGCGTTTTGAAAAAAACATGTTTTCCGATTACAGGATCCCTTTAAGATAACCTTGTACATTAGCTCTGTCAGTCAAGACAATAGGCAGTGGTCCTTCAACACGGTTTGGCTTAACATAATCATTAATGATAAAACCATAGCCAATTCCATTAAAGAATTCTTCTCCTTAGACCACGCTCCAGTCACTATACCGGTAATTTGGGAGGCCTTCAAGGCCAACATTAGATCCACCCTCCATATTGAAATTATGGCAGTCAAAAAAGCCTCACACTGACTTGAAATGCAATTGAGCCAGCAGGTTGATACTCTCTGCTCACAAATGCAAATACGCCACACACCACATATTTTAACAGCGCTGCTTCAGGCAGAGCAAATATATGTTGCACACATGTATAACAAAATTAAGAAAAAAATACTTTTTTCCAAAGGCAACTATTTTGAACATGGTGGAAGGGCCGGAAAGCTATTGGCGTACATGGCCAAAGTGGAAACAGCCCCCCCCCCGGGTGCTACATAGCCAACCAAAAGAAATACTAGAGACATTGCAGGAATTTAACAGCCATCTATACCACTCAAGAACATCAGCCTCCTCTGGTGAGGTTGAAGTGTATTCCATTTTAACAGTGGAACAGGCTAATACACTTGATACTGACATTTTGGTGCAAGAACTAACTGAAGGTATTGACACCTTTCCTAATGCCAAGGTGCCAGGCCCAGACAGCCTCCCAATTGAGATCTCTAAACATTTAAAAAAGAAATTGCCCCTAAACTATGTGAGACCTTTAAGGATGCAGTACTATTGTACTGCTTAACAAGCCAGGTAAAGATCCTAAATACTGTGATGCATATAGCCCAATCTCCTTGCTTACAACTGATGTTTAACTTTTAGGGAAGGCTTTAGTTATAAGACTGAATAAGGTTGTTCACCATCTGGTCCATGAAGACCAAACCGGCTTCATGCTGGGTAAGTCCATGGCCCTAAACATTCGCAGACTCTATGCTAATCTCTGCCTTCCCCATGACAACCAAAGCCAAAGGACAATAGTTGCCTTGGACATTGCCAAGGCATTCGACACGGTGGAATGGGCATACCTCTGGCAGGTGCTTTAGAAATTCAGCTTTGGCCCTAAATATATAGGCATGGTTAACCCTTTAACCGCCAAGCACGTACGGCGTACGTGCTGGCGGTTCAGGGCTCAGGCTGCCAAGAACGTACCTCGTATGTTCTATTGCAGCTGAGCCCTTCTCTCTGCATCGGTGGCTTTTGCCGCCTCTGCAGAGAGTCAGGAGGGTAGACTGCCCCCTGGGCAACATGGCTGGGGGGCTGTCAAGTCGGATCTGCGACGCGATTGTCGCAGATCCGACTTCAAAGTAGCAGAAGCGCAATGTAAGCGCTGCTGCTGCTGGCTTACCTCCTCCTCGTCGCACCACCCGCCCACTCACTTCCTGCTGCGCAGTAACTCTGCAGACACGCTGCCAGGAGTCCTCCTTCGGTTCCAGCGATCCTCCTGCTACAAAAATGGTAAGTGCACGTTTTTTTACACACTTACCTGCACTTACACATACCTACAGTACATTTATACACTTACATAAACATTTTAGTAAAAATTTGTATTTTTTATTTTTTTATTTTAGTACACTTGGTCGATTTTGTACACTTATTTACACTCAATTACATGTATTTGCACACTCAGACAACTTTTATTAGTGCACAAATATGTATACACAAAAACTCACAAACAGGTGTTTTTTTTTTTTTTACTTATTCATTGTACTGTTTGTTTTGCCTAAAAGCATGTTATTTTGACAGCGTGACTATTGGATAATCGATTTCGGCCACTAATTACGCTGTCGGATCAATTATTTTGTTATTTCATTGATTTACGCTATTTTTGTGGTTTTATTGCAATTTTATCCATGCATTATTGTTCCTTATGTATCTTTAGTATAGTTTTGCTGTTTGGTGCTTTGGTATAGAAAGATTTAGTTTACTTAGTTTGATTCGCCAGAATATATGCTTTCCAAAAATATATGGGTTTTTGGGGGTCTTTTTACAGTTTTGGGGTCTTATGGCACATAACGCACAGTTGGGGCTCTCTTTTCTGCAGCTTAGTTGGCTAGCGTGAAAATTCATAGGCATATTTTTCATTTGGGGTCCGTCCACGCCACATACTTTGGTAAATCTATGCATATTGGGCATCAAACTATTTAGTAGACCTCTGACGTCCATATTTAGGGTGATTTCTCTTTATACGTAAAACATTGTGTGCGATAAATGCGGCAAACTGCAACAATTTTAGGCGATTTTCAGAAATGTAAAAACCTCTGCGTTTAGAAAAGCTTTGCAGTTTGGTGTAGAAAGACGTCTTTATCTCTTTTTGGATTCGTCAGAATGTGTGCTTTCCAAAAATATATGGTTTTGGGGGGGTCTTTGCTGTAAGGAGGGTCTTGAGGCACATAATATGAAGTCAGGGGTCTATGTTCACAGAAGGCGAATCGGCAGCGGAGAAAAATCATATGCACTATTTTCATTTGGGGTCCGCACATGCCAGCTGCCTTGGTATATCAATGCATATTGGGCATCAAACGGTTCAGTTGACCCTTGGCATCAGTATTTATGGTGTTTTAGAATTGTATGTAAGAAATTGGGGGAGATAAATGCGGCCAATTGCAATATTTTTAGGCAATTTTCAAAAATGTAAGAACTGTTGCTTTTATCGCCAAATTTAGGAAAGGCTTGCGGCTTGGTACTTTGGAGTACAAGGACATGCATACCCAATTTGGATTCGCGGGAATGTGTACTTTCCGAAAATATATGGTTTTCTGGGGTGAATGTACTTTTTTCTACCTTTGCTCCCCCCAAAACTATGTATATGTGTTGATTTTGCAGTACCTGAAATGACAGACCATATGGGGGTCTTCCTTTTGGGGCCCCTATATGCCACGTGCTTGGGTACACCTATACATATTGGGCATCAAACTGTTCAGAGGACCCTAGGCTTTCATATTTGGGGTGATTTCTCTTGATACCTAAAAGTATGTGGGTAATACGATGCTGCAGGGTAGAAATTTTGAAGTCATTTTTGGAAATGTCCCCAAAATCACCAAATTTAGGAATGATTTGCGGCTTGGTACTTTGTAGTACAAAGACATGCATACCCAATTTAGATTCGTGGGAATGTGTACTTTCCGAAAATATATGGTTTTCTGGGGTGAACTTACTTTTTTCTACCTTTGCCCCCCCAAAAACAATGTAAATGTGTTGATTTTGCAGTACCTGAAATGACAGACCATATGGGGGTCTTCATTTTGGGGCCCCTATACGCCACGTGCTTGGGTACACCTATACATATTGGGCATCAAACTGTTCAGAGGACCCCAGGCTTTCATATTTGGGGTGATTTGTCTTGATACCTAAAAGTATGTGGGTAATACGATGCTGCAGGGTAGAAATTTTGAAGTCATTTTTGGAAATGTCCCCAAAATCACCAAATTTAGGAATAGTTTGCGGCTTGGTACTTTGTAGTAGAAAGACATGCATACCCAATTTAGATTCGTGGGAATGTGTACTTTCCAAAAATATATGGTTTTCTGGGGTGAACTTACTTTTTTCTACCTTTGCCCCCCCAAAACGATGTAAATGTGTTGATTTTGCAGTACCTGAAATGACAGAACAGACAAGGGGGGGGGTCTTCATTTTAGGGCCCCTATATGCCACGTGCTTGGGTACACCTATACATATTGGGCATCAAACTGTTCAGAGGACCCTAGGCTTTCATATTTGGGGTGATTTCTCTTGATACCTAAAAGTATGTGGCTAATACGATGCTGCAGGGTAGATATTTTGAGGTGATTTTTGGAAATGTCACCAAAATCACCAAATTTAGAAATGGTTTGCGGCTTGGTACTTTGGTGTAGAAAGACATGCATACCCAATTTGGATTCGTGGGAATGTGTTCTTTCCGAAAATATATGGTTTTCTGGGGTGAACTTACTGTTTTCTACTTTTGCCCCCCCCCCCCAAAACGATGTAAATGTGTTGATTTTGCAGTACCTGAAATGACAGAATATATGGGGGTCTTCCTTTTGGGGCCCCTGTATGCCACGTGCTTGGGTACACCTATACATATTGGGCATCAAACTGTTCAGAGGACCCTAGGCTTTCATATTTGGGGTGATTTCTCTTGATACCTAAAAGTATGTGGCTAATACGATGCTGCAGGGTAGATATTTTGAGGTGATTTTTGGAAATGTCACCAAAATCACCAAAATTTAGGAATGATTTGCGGCTTGGTACTTTGGCGTAGAAAGACATGCATACCCAATTTGGATTCGTTGGAATGTGTACTTTCCGAAAATATATGGTTTTCTGGGGTGAACTTACTGTTTTCTACTTTTGCCCCCCCCCCCAAAACGATGTAAATGTGTTGATTTTGCAGTACCTGAAATGACAGACTATATGGGGGTCTTCCTTTTGGGGCCCCTGTATGCCACGTGCTTGGGTACACTTATACATATTGGGCATCAAACTGTTCAGAGGACCCTAGGCTTTCATATTTGGGGTTATTTCTCTTGATACCTAAAAGTATGTGGGTAATACGATGCTGCAGGGTAGATATTTTGAGGTGATTTTTGGAAATGTCACCAAAATCACCAAATTTAGGAATGATTTGCGGCTTGGTACTTTGGCGTAGAAAGACATGCATACCCAATTTGGATTCGTTGGAATGTGTACTTTCCGAAAATATATGGTTTTCTGGGGTGAACTTACTGTTTTCTACTTTTGCCCCCCCCAAAACGATGTAAATGTGTTGATTTTGCAGTACCTGAAATGACAGTCTATATGGGGGTCTTCCTTTTAGGGCCCCTGTATGCCACGTGCTTGGGTACACCTATACATATTGGGCATCAAACTGTTCAGAGGACCCTAGGCTTTCATATTTGGGGTGATTTCTCTTGATACCTGAAAGTATGTGGGTAATACGATGCTGCAGGGTAGATATTTTGAGGTGATTTTTGGAAATGTCACCACAATCACCAAATTTAGGAATGGTTTGCGGCTTGGTACTTTGGTGTAGAAAGACATGCATACCCAATTTGGATTCGTGGGAATGTGTACTTTCCGAAAATATATGGTTTTCTGGGGTGAACTTACTGTTTTCTACTTTTGCCCCCCCCAAAACGATGTAAATGTGTTGATTTTGCAATACCTGAAATGACAGACTATATGCGGGTCTTCCTTTTGGGGCCCCTGTATGCCACGTGCTTGGGTACACCTATACGTATTGGGCATCAAACTGTTCAGAGGACCCTAGGCTTTCATATTTGGGGTGATTTTTCTTGATACCTAAAAGTATGTGGGTAATACGATGCTGCAGGGTAGATATTTTGAGGTGATTTTTGGAAATGTCACCAAAATCACCAAATTTAGGAATAGTTTGCGGCTTGGTACTTTGGCATAGAAAGACATGCATACCCAATTTGGATTCAGGGGAATGCGTACTTTCCAAAAAATATATGGTTTTCTGGGGTGAACGTACTTTTTCTATCTTTGCCGCCCCCCAAAACGATGTAAATGTGTTGATTTTGCAGTACCTGAAATAACAGACCATATGGGGGTCTTCCTTTTGGGGCCCCTATATGCCACGTGCATTTATCTTGATACCTAAAAGTATGTGGGAAATACGATGCTGCAGGGTAGACATTTTTAAGTGATTTTTGGAAATGTCACCAAAATCACCAGATTTAGGAATGATTTGCGGCTTGGTACTTTGGAGTACAAAGACGTGCATACCCAATTTAGATTCGTGGCAATGTGTACTTTCCGAAAATATATGGTTTTCTGGGGTGAACGTACTTTTTTCTACCTTTGCCCCCCTCAAAACGATGTAAATGTGTTGATTTTGCAGTACCGGAAATGACAGACCATAGGGGGGTCTTCCTTTTGGGGCCCCTATATGCCATGTGCTTGGGTACACCTATATATATTGGGCATCAAACTGTTCAGAGGACCCAAGGCTTTCATATTTGGGGTGATTTCTCTTGATACCTAAAAGTATGTGGGAAATACGATGCTGCAGGGTAGACATTTTTAAGTGATTTTTGGAAATGTCACCAAAATCACCAAATTTAGGAATGATTTGCGGCTTGGTACTTTGGAGTACAAAGTCATGCATACCCAATTTGGATTCGTGGCTATGTGTACTTTCCGAAAATATATGGTTTTCTGGGGTGAACGTACTTTTTTCTACCTTTGCCGCCCCCCAAAACTATGTAAATATGTTGATTTTGCAGTATCTGAAATGACAGAACAAACGGGGGGTCTTCCTTTTGGGGACCCCTATGCCACGTGCTTGGGTACATCTATTCATATTGGGCATCAAACTGTTCAGTGGACCCAGGATTTTATATTTGGGGTGTTTTACATTGATACCTAATGATGTGTGGAAGATATGTTGCTGTAGAGTGGAAGCTTTGAGGTCATTTTTCAAAAAATTCACCAATTTCTATAAAACATTATAACTTTAGGAAACAATTGCAACTTGGTAGTTTGGAGTACAAAGATATTTCTACCCATTTTTGATTCACCAGAATCTGTTCTTTCTAGTAATGGGTAGTTTTCTAGGGTAAACTTACTGTTAGCGGAATGTTTGGCCTTGAAATCAAAAGTATGCCGTTTGGGGAGCGTTGCTTTGGAAATTTGGTTGTGTACTGCTTGTAGATTTTGAGCTATACAAGTGAGAAATCTCCATAAAACTATATATATTTGGTATTTGCAAATCAAACAGAGAGCTGAGAGAAAGCAAACGAAGAGGCAGAACTTGCTGCTAAGTGCTCTTTATTGCACACAACATGTTTCGGGCCTAAAGCCCTTTATCAAGTGTACAAATCATTATGTGAACAGACTTTTTAAGGTGTAAAACAGGAAGTGAGATCATAAAACATGATATGTCAATCAAAAGTGGCATGGTATTCATGTCGTCATAATTTATGTTAATAAAAATATATAAAATACCTTTGTTATAGTTCAACCGTGATACAGTGCTTATGTCATCACAATACGTGCTCATAAAATCGATAAAATATAAAAATAGTACAAAAATAGTCCAAATGGTCTTTTGACTTCATTCCAAGATTACGAAATTTATATAAGTATTGCACAAAGGTTGTATCTACACAGTGTTTCACTAAAGTGCTGATATACTAATGAACACAAAAGGAACTGCCCATTTCTAGGCCTACCACTAATACAACAAGATCACATGTCTATTTTACATAGAAGGATTACCCAATATTCTTACCACTAGTTGTACATATAATGTAACTATCTTGGGCTCAGTAATTCTGTTATCTGCAAGGAAAAAATAGAATATAAGTTTTAAGGGAGAATACATTACAAATGTATCAAAAAGGACGTCTCAATGGGCTGTAAAAAAGTTAAAAAGTTATCAGTCATCGTATACACAAAATAGAAATAAGGGATGTTACAATGTAGTTATAAGAAACATTTGACACTCCAGCTATCATTCATGCCTTTTGGATAGAGAGTATCCAGTTTTTTAATCCAGTATGCCTCCCTCTGTGACAATTTTTTCCTCTGATTGCCTCCTCTTTGCATTGGGTTAACAACTTCAAGTATAGCCCATCTTAGCTGGGACTGATTATGGTTGGCAGTATTAAAGTGTCTAGATACTGTTGTGTCGGTGGCTGCTCCTTTTTTAAAATTCCTTATATTCCCTTTATGTTCCTTTATGCTTGTCTTAACTGCTCTTATGGTTTGACCAATGTATGCAAGCCCACAGGGACATTTTAGCATATAGATCACATAGCTTGTATCACATGTAGCAAAGTGATTTAGCTTAACAGGAGTGCCGTTTGATGGATGTCGCAAGGTTTCTCCTTTAATGATAGCGGAGCAACAATTGCAATTTAGACAGGCAAATGTTCCCACTTTAGGCTGACCCAGAAACCTCTGGGTACCCAGTATACGGGGCGGGTTAACTTCCGATGGGCATAATATATCTCGAAGACACCTTCCTTTGTTGTAGCTAAATATTGGGGGTTTTGTCAGGGAACTCCTTAATGTTTT
The DNA here is from genome assembly GCF_017654675.1 of Xenopus laevis. Lineage (NCBI taxonomy): Eukaryota > Metazoa > Chordata > Amphibia > Anura > Pipidae > Xenopus > Xenopus laevis. The sequence goes on along the minus strand of NC_054372.1, from coordinate 77,605,418 downwards.
TTCCTGTAATACCAATGGCCAGTATTTGTGGATTATACGTTCTATATCTTTGCTTTTGGTACTGTATTGGCTTACAAATGGGAAAACATCCCTTCTGTCTCTAACTTTATATGTAAGAAGTTCTTTCCTAGGTATTGTGCCTACTTCCCTGGCGCAGTTCTCAATATTTTTAGGTTTATAACCACGTTCAATAAATCTATGTTTAAGGGTATTTACTGCAAGGGAATAGTTGGTCTCTTCAGAAGTGATCCTACGTGCCCTTATAAACTGGCCCTTAGGGATTGCTCTCATTACTTTAGGGGCATGGAAACTAGAAGCATGTAAGATATTATTTTTCTCAGTGGGTTTACGGTACAGATTTGTACTGATGTTACCCTCATTTACAGTTATGGTAACATCAAGGAAGTTAATGCTCTGCCCCCCCTGCTCAGTGGTGAATTTTATAGTAGGGTGTGCCTCATTTGCTTTGTTAACCATTTCCATAAAGGCAGAGTCTGAACCTTCCCACAATATGAGGATATCATCCACAAATCTATAATATCCCAGTATGTACTGTAAATATGGTGCTGTCAGGAATAATTGCTTCTCGATTCTGTGGACAAAAATATTGGCAAATGATGGAGCGACGGCTGCACCCATCGACGTCCCCTGTCTTTGCCAATAGAATTCCCCAGAGAATCTAAAGTAATTCCTCTTTAAGACAACCGACAAACAATCAATGATAAAATACAGTAGTTGATGAGAGACATTTGTTTCTAATAAAGCTTCCTCTACATATCGTATACCCTCTTCTTGCGGGATAGACGTGTAGAGGCTCTGTATGTCAATACTATACAGTTTAACATTGGTACTCATTTTCCCAAGATCCCTTAATTTACAAAGTAAATCTGTGGTGTCAGTGAGGCAGGTAGGAATATTGGCAACCAAGGGCTGTAGAAACTTATCCACAAACTTGGAAAGAGGTTCTAGTACAGAATCTATTCCAGAAACTATAGGCCTGCCTGGCGGATTCTCTAAGGACTTATGGATCTTAGGTAGCAGGTATAGCACAGGTATGCGCGGATGTTCTTTACAAAGGAAATCTTTTACATGGTTTGGAATAAGGCCATTCTCGGCTGCTTGCGAGACCATCAATTCAACCTCTTTTTTTATATTGAGAGTGGGATCAATCTCTATTTTCTCATAATGGCCTGGCATATTGAGTTGTTTATAGGCCTCCTGTAGGTAAGAGTCCTTATTCAATAATACAATTGCCCCACCTTTATCAGCTTTACGTATAACAATTGACTCATTCGTTTTGAGTTTTTGAAGTGCCGATTTCTCCTTATAAGTAAGATTTGTCCTGCACCCCTTGGTTGCATTCTTTTCCCAAACCTGTTTCACCTCATGTGTAACGATTTTTTCAAAGGCAGACAAAAATTCATTATTTACTTCAGGTACAAAAGTGCTAGTATTTTTTAACCCATTAAACACTTCAACTGGGTTAGTAGTTTTAATACTACTAGCAGCCCCAAGTGTGCCAAAATGTAATTTTAATTTAATATTCCTTAGAAACTTTTGAAAGTCAATTTCCCAGGTCACAAATTCAGGGTTATGTGTTGGTACAAAGCCTAGACCCTTATTAAGTACTTGTATTTCATACTTGTCTAGTTCATAGGAGGATAAGTTCACCACAAGGTGATTTACCTTGTTGCCTTGCGATTCCTCGTTGGGTATTGCTCCCTGGTGTTCTGTGGCTTTTGATTGCGTGGTATACCCATCGTGTCCTGGGGTGCCGCAGCTCCTAAAAAAGGCACAGAGGATTGGGAAGATGAGGCAGAGCATTCTTCGCTGCTGGATGTTAGCTCCGTCGGTGCGCGTGATGTGCCCTGTCGTGGGGTTCTATAACGCTGTTTGCGCCGATACTGGGGCTGTGCGGTATCAGTTGAAGCCCAAGGTCTTCTTTCCGCTCGATCCGTTCGTCTGTAGCGCGGACTATACTGGCCTGGCTGTGTACGCTGGCTGTTCCTGTCTTCTCGCCACGTGTATTCGCGGCCCTCTCTGTAGTCACGCGCGTCTCTTTCGAACTTGTTGCGCTTTCGGAGGATGATAGTCTCGCGTAATTTGGCCAGTGCACGCTCCTGTTCGCTGATCACTTTCTCCGCTTGATCCTTGCCTTTCTCTAATAGTAGCTGTTCTTTGTATTTCTGGACTTCAGTGCGGATATCCACCAGCTTTTCAGTAAGTGTTTCAACGGTTAAAAGCAAACAGACTGTTCACATAATGATTTGTACACTTGATAAAGGGCTTTGGGCCCGAAACATGTTGTGTGCAATAAAGAGCACTTAGCAGCAAGTTCTGCCTCTTCGTTTGCTTTCTCTCAGCTCTCTGTTTGATTTGCATATATCCTACACCTGGAGCGGAGGTGCTTCGCTGAGATTGAGAGCTTAGCTGCCAGTTCCCCAGTCATCCTGTTATATTGTTCAAAAGTGAGTACCGCTAGACTGTGGGTGAAGGACAGCATTTTAATATGTCTGAGGATTCTATCCCTTCAACTGCGACTACGTTTGCATATGATGAAGCAGATATTGGAAGGATTTTAAGCAAAATTGATGCAGTAAATCTGCTTTCAACGCAAGACATCGTTACTACAGATACAGAGAAGGATCTGTTCAACCTACGACGAAAGGAAATACACACCAGTCTGCATGTAAGTTCTCTGGCTGAATATATCAAAGTTAAAAGAATTCCCCGAGGTCTAAGACTTGACATCAAACCTAATTTATGTGCAGAAAATAATCTCCTGCAACAACGCTGGCATGAAATATGCAATAAATGTAGCCAGGATTTGATGCTTTTAACCGTTGAAACACTTACTGAAAAGCTGGTGGATATCCGCACTGAAGTCCAGAAATACAAAGAACAGCTACTATTAGAGAAAGGCAAGGATCAAGCGGAGAAAGTGATCAGCGAACAGGAGCGTGCACTGGCCAAATTACGCGAGACTATCATCCTCCGAAAGCGCAACAAGTTCGAAAGAGACGCGCGTGACTACAGAGAGGGCCGCGAATACACGTGGCGAGAAGACAGGAACAGCCAGCGTACACAGCCAGGCCAGTATAGTCCGCGCTACAGACGAACGGATCGAGCGGAAAGAAGACCTTGGGCTTCAACTGATACCGCACAGCCCCAGTATCGGCGCAAACAGCGTTATAGAACCCCACGACAGGGCACATCACGCGCACCGACGGAGCTAACATCCAGCAGCGAAGAATGCTCTGCCTCATCTTCCCAATCCTCTGTGCCTTTTTTAGGAGCTGCGGCACCCCAGGACACGATGGGTATACCACGCAATCAAAAGCCACAGAACACCAGGGAGCAATACCCAACGAGGAATCGCAAGGCAACAAGGTAAATCACCTTGTGGTGAACTTATCCTCCTATGAACTAGACAAGTATGAAATACAAGTACTTAATAAGGGTCTAGGCTTTGTACCAACACATAACCCTGAATTTGTGACCTGGGAAATTGACTTTCAAAAGTTTCTAAGGAATATTAAATTAAAATTACATTTTGGCACACTTGGGGCTGCTAGTAGTATTAAAACTACTAACCCAGTTGAAGTGTTTAATGGGTTAAAAAATACTAGCACTTTTGTACCTGAAGTAAATAATGAATTTTTGTCTGCCTTTGAAAAAATCGTTACACATGAGGTGAAACAGGTTTGGGAAAAGAATGCAACCAAGGGGTGCAGGACAAATCTTACTTATAAGGAGAAATCGGCACTTCAAAAACTCAAAACGAATGAGTCAATTGTTATACGTAAAGCTGATAAAGGTGGGGCAATTGTATTATTGAATAAGGACTCTTACCTACAGGAGGCCTATAAACAACTCAATATGCCAGGCCATTATGAGAAAATAGAGATTGATCCCACTCTCAATATAAAAAAAGAGGTTGAATTGATGGTCTCGCAAGCAGCCGAGAATGGCCTTATTCCAAACCATGTAAAAGATTTCCTTTGTAAAGAACATCCGCGCATACCTGTGCTATACCTGCTACCTAAGATCCATAAGTCCTTAGAGAATCCGCCAGGCAGGCCTATAGTTTCTGGAATAGATTCTGTACTAGAACCTCTTTCCAAGTTTGTGGATAAGTTTCTACAGCCCTTGGTTGCCAATATTCCTACCTGCCTCACTGACACCACAGATTTACTTTGTAAATTAAGGGATCTTGGGAAAATGAGTACCAATGTTAAACTGTATAGTATTGACATACAGAGCCTCTACACGTCTATCCCGCAAGAAGAGGGTATACGATATGTAGAGGAAGCTTTATTAGAAACAAATGTCTCTCATCAACTACTGTATTTTATCATTGATTGTTTGTCGGTTGTCTTAAAGAGGAATTACTTTAGATTCTCTGGGGAATTCTATTGGCAAAGACAGGGGACGTCGATGGGTGCAGCCGTCGCTCCATCATTTGCCAATATTTTTGTCCACAGAATCGAGAAGCAATTATTCCTGACAGCACCATATTTACAGTACATACTGGGATATTATAGATTTGTGGATGATATCCTCATATTGTGGGAAGGTTCAGACTCTGCCTTTATGGAAATGGTTAACAAAGCAAATGAGGCACACCCTACTATAAAATTCACCACTGAGCAGGGGGGGCAGAGCATTAACTTCCTTGATGTTACCATAACTGTAAATGAGGGTAACATCAGTACAAATCTGTACCGTAAACCCACTGAGAAAAATAATATCTTACATGCTTCTAGTTTCCATGCCCCTAAAGTAATGAGAGCAATCCCTAAGGGCCAGTTTATAAGGGCACGTAGGATCACTTCTGAAGAGACCAACTATTCCCTTGCAGTAAATACCCTTAAACATAGATTTATTGAACGTGGTTATAAACCTAAAAATATTGAGAACTGCGCCAGGGAAGTAGGCACAATACCTAGGAAAGAACTTCTTACATATAAAGTTAGAGACAGAAGGGATGTTTTCCCATTTGTAAGCCAATACAGTACCAAAAGCAAAGATATAGAACGTATAATCCACAAATACTGGCCATTGGTATTACAGGAAAAAACATTAAGGAGTTCCCTGACAAAACCCCCAATATTTAGCTACAACAAAGGAAGGTGTCTTCGAGATATATTATGCCCATCGGAAGTTAACCCGCCCCGTATACTGGGTACCCAGAGGTTTCTGGGTCAGCCTAAAGTGGGAACATTTGCCTGTCTAAATTGCAATTGTTGCTCCGCTATCATTAAAGGAGAAACCTTGCGACATCCATCAAACGGCACTCCTGTTAAGCTAAATCACTTTGCTACATGTGATACAAGCTATGTGATCTATATGCTAAAATGTCCCTGTGGGCTTGCATACATTGGTCAAACCATAAGAGCAGTTAAGACACGCATAAAGGAACATAAAGGGAATATAAGGAATTTTAAAAAAGGAGCAGCCACCGACACAACAGTATCTAGACACTTTAATACTGCCAACCATAATCAGTCCCAGCTAAGATGGGCTATACTTGAAGTTGTTAACCCAATGCAAAGAGGAGGCAATCAGAGGAAAAAATTGTCACAGAGGGAGGCATACTGGATTAAAAAACTGGATACTCTCTATCCAAAAGGCATGAATGATAGCTGGAGTGTCAAATGTTTCTTATAACTACATTGTAACATCCCTTATTTCTATTTTGTGTATACGATGACTGATAACTTTTTAACTTTTTTACAGCCCATTGAGACGTCCTTTTTGATACATTTGTAATGTATTCTCCCTTAAAACTTATATTCTATTTTTTCCTTGCAGATAACAGAATTACTGAGCCCAAGATAGTTACATTATATGTACAACTAGTGGTAAGAATATTGGGTAATCCTTCTATGTAAAATAGACATGTGATCTTGTTGTATTAGTGGTAGGCCTAGAAATGGGCAGTTCCTTTTGTGTTCATTAGTATATCAGCACTTTAGTGAAACACTGTGTAGATACAACCTTTGTGCAATACTTATATAAATTTCGTAATCTTGGAATGAAGTCAAAAGACCATTTGGACTATTTTTGTACTATTTTTATATTTTATCGATTTTATGAGCACGTATTGTGATGACATAAGCACTGTATCACGGTTGAACTATAACAAAGGTATTTTATATATTTTTATTAACATAAATTATGACGACATGAATACCATGCCACTTTTGATTGACATATCATGTTTTATGATCTCACTTCCTGTTTTACACCTTAAAAAGTCTGTTCACATAATGATTTGTACACTTGATAAAGGGCTTTGGGCCCGAAACATGTTGTGTGCAATAAAGAGCACTTAGCAGCAAGTTCTGCCTCTTCGTTTGCTTTCTCTCAGCTCTCTGTTTGATTTGCATATATCCTACACCTGGAGCGGGGGTGCTTCGCTGAGATTGAGAGCTTAGCTGCCAGTTCCCCAGTCATCCTGTTATATATTTGGTATTGTCGCGTTCAGGAGACATAGACCTTTCTAAATCGGCTGTGTTCTCGTACATAAAATGAATGATGTTTCTGATATATGTGATTGTTCTTCGTGAAACATGATTTTTTTCATTTTATTTGACACTTAGAATCCAATATTTTTTTTACAGAAGTAGAATTACACCAAAATTCTTGCATATTGTGAAAGTTCAGGTTGTCCTGAAAAAAACAATATATTGTTTTCCTGGGTTAACTAAAAGACCACCCCAGGAAAGGCCCTTAAAGTGAAAGAGTGCAAAATATCTAAAAACTGCTTGGCAGTAGATGTTCGCATCTAGGACAAAACGGCTGGCGGGGAAAGGGTTAAACTACTCTACAATGCCCCTATAGCCGACTCTCCCCCCTACTATTTACATTGACCATTGAGCCTTTGATCTTATTAGATCTCATGATAAAATAACTGTCTTTATACTAGGTAACAGGGATGATCCCATTCTGTTATATGCAGATGATACCCTTCTCTACCTTGGGGACAGAGGGTAGTTTCTGACCAATGCTCTGGACATACTGGCAAGGTTTGGCACTAGGGATATAAACTACAGCACTTATGTTAGTCCCACCTACTAACAATGAACCAGTGGCCACCTTTCCCCTCAAAGTGGTACCAGAGTTTACCTATCTCGGGGTTAAAGTTACAGACTCCCTCCAGCAATATTTGATCCTCAATCTGGACCCAGCTATTGACTGGATGACCAAAAAACTGTCATGGACCAACCTCCCTGTAGGTCCCACAGGTCGAGTACATCTCATAAAAATGCTTATTTTACCCAAGCTTCTCTATACCCTACAGCATGCTCCTATATGGGCACCAAAATCTTATTTCTTAAAAATGAACGCTGTATTTTGTCAGCTGCTGTGGGCCCACTCTAGACCGAGGTTAAAGTTAAAGTAATTAATGCACGCCAAATGTAAAGCAGGCTTGGCCCTTCAGAATATGTATTCGTATTACTTGGCTGCACAGTTGGGTTGGGGCATTTAGCTACTTGGGTAGAAGTTTCACACCACAGGGTCCACTACTTCATTCACTCTGGGTTCAAATAACGGGATTTAGTGCAAACCCTGTCAGCTGGCTTCTGGGGGAAAATGTTGTACCAAATCTGAAGCACCCAGTTAGCTCTCTACGCAATGTCTCTCTCTCTACGCATTAAATCCCTAGTTGCAGATCCACTAACACCACTTTGGAATAATCAGGACTATCCCCTTATTGTAGAATTAGGCTGCATGGGACTGTGGGTAAAATGTGACATTACTACTCTGGGTGACGTGTGGCAAGATAACAACATTTCACTTCCCACAAAACCAGTGGTTGAACTTTCATAGGCTTAACTGTGCCCTAAAGGCCACACCCAAACACCACAACCTTTCCAGTCCACCCACCCTTTTCTGTCTTTTCTGGACACACTAAAGGACTTGTCACTATGTTATATGCTAGTCTACAACAGGAGGTGCATGGGGATAATTTAGAAGGATTACGGAATAAATGGGAGGCGTACTTTGACACAATCCTAGATGACACTGAGCACAAGAATAGCTAGTATCCCCCAACTACAGGTCACGCATAATACATCTGTATATTCTTCACAGGGCCTTCTATACCTCTGTCAGACTCCACCAGATTAATGCCAACAACCCAGATGTCTGCAACAGATGTACCTTAGATAAAGGAACCTTGCTACATATGATCTGGTAAAATTACCTCATACTGGGGAATAATCTTAGATGCATTGGAGACAGAGATACAGGTTACAATCCATAAAATACCCAAGATATATATTTTGGCTATAATACAAGAACTTAAGCTAAACCAATACCAGTCACTCTTTCTCCTTGAGGCATTGCTACTGGCTAAGAGGTTAATAACCCAAAATTGGTGAACTATTTCTCCCCCTACCTTCTCTACTTGGAAGCAGGGCACCTGCAGTATTGAGCAACTAATGTGCACTAAAAGGGGGGTTCCACTAAATTTCACAAAATGTGGGGCTCCTGGACAGATATTTACCCCCTCACAGAGCCGTATTTATATATAGGCCCCCAAGGGCCTGTGCCTAGGGAGTGCCTATTTTATTTGTTTTTGTTTTTAAACTCTCCCCATCCTCCACAACGGATTTCCATACGAAATCCGGTGAAGGAGCTGAGGGGGTGAGGGTTAGGGGGGCCAAGGAAGAATGTCAGTGCACTGACGTCACTTATGCCGAATAAGTCACATGACATGACAGTGCACACGACGCATGACGTCAGCACGCCTGCATGTGACGTCAGCACACACGAAGTGGGGACGTGTTTAGGTCCGATGCCTAGGGCGCCATCGAACATAAATATAGCCCTGCCCCCTCAACCCACAACAACCTATAGTGGAGTAAGATAAGAGTGCAAAGAACAGGATAAGGTTTCAGTGAGCTGCAATTTTCACTGTCTCAGTGGGACGCCCCAGGTTTACCATGGTTGCAGTGCTCACCCTCTGACTTAAACAGTTGTACAAAACATGCTAACTATTGTCACTGCCAATGTGAAATGTACTATGTTTTTCTGTATGTATGTTTTTTTCTCAATAAACTAGCCGAATTAAAAAAAAAAAAAAGGAATGACAGTATAATGTACTGCTGCAGTGGTGTGTTTGCTTCAGGAGCACAACTATAACTATATATAAACAAGTTGCTGTGTAGACATGGCCATTCAAGCACATAATACACAGTAGATAACAGATAAGCTCTGAAGAATCCTATCTGTTATTCCCCCCAATGGCTACACATCAGTATATCTAAACTATTGTAGAGTGTCTGAAACAAACACACCAGTACAGCACAACAGTACATTATATTTTCATGACTTTAAAACACTTTACGTTTCTGGTGTTAGTTAGAGATAAGCAAAAATTTCCACCAGGTTTTACAGCAAAAAAGATGCCCATAGATTTTAATAGATGAAAAAAATTGTCGTCCATAGACTTCAATGCATTTGGCAAAATTTTCGCAGTTTCACGAATTTCTGCGTAATGGGTCTGATTCACCCATTACTACTTACTGTTCATTTAATTATATGACTTAAACTGCCTGTGAAAAACCATAGCCATTTACACAGATAAATAGCAGCCTGTGCTATTTTACAATGTATGTATTATTTTGTACCAAGGTATCGACCTTTAAGCTACATTTGATGCATAATTTTCTTATGCCCTTGAGCATTTTCAGTACTTACAGTATATTGGATCAGTACTAAATTTTTGTTACATTTTACAGATACCTAGTTATGGAACTAATGGATGCCAACTTGTGCCAGGTGATTCAGATGGAACTTGATCATGAAAGAATGTCATATTTGCTCTACCAAATGTTATGCGGAATAAAGCACCTTCATTCAGCTGGAATCATCCATAGGGTTGGTACCAAAAAAGTTATATTTTGCAAGAAGCAGAATACAGCATCATGAGGCACAGCTAGCTCTGTCATATCCCTAACTTGCATGTACAAATGAGCCAGGTGGGGGGATTTCTTCCTATGTTAGGCAGCTCTCAATTTAAGAGGCATGCCAAAAAGCCCTGTGGAAATACAGGTAAGGCAATGTGCCAATTGGAGCCTTTTTTCTGCACTTTCCACACTGCGTTGTGTGTTGTAAATTTACCTTATTTTCAAATCTTGTGTAAATTTGACACTGAAATACAATGTTTTATTTTGCTGTTAGGGCCCTTTGGAAATATAATGCTCTGACATTTAAAACCTATTTTGTTCATACCCGTGCTACACAAGGTATCTATTATGATATTCCTTAAATAAATAAACTTTCTTTCACTTTTTTCACTGCAGGATCTAAAGCCAAGTAATATTGTTGTGAAGTCAGATTGCACATTGAAGATCCTTGACTTTGGACTGGCAAGGACAGCTGGCACTAGTTTCATGATGACTCCTTATGTAGTTACCCGTTACTACAGAGCTCCAGAAGTTATACTTGGGATGGGGTACAAAGAGAATGGTAGGCTGTACTCTTCATATATATATATATATATATATATATATATATATATATATATATATATATATATATATATATATATATATATATATACATATATAAAAATAGCAAAAAAGAAAAAGATGCACACCAGGATTTGTATACAAAAAATTAAAATTCCATATTTATTAATTTACATTAAAATTCGGCCAACGTTTCGGTCTGCTCCTAAGACCTTTATCAAGACCATGTTCTTAGTAAATCCACCATGTTTAAATAGCTAAAAACATGTCACTCACCCAGTTGTGCACACCCCCGCAATCATGTGACTGTAACAAAATCCAGCACCAGATAAATGAAACAAATCTGTGTAGTTACTGCAAAGTAAAAAAACCCTTTGTTACACACAAATTGATACAAAATAAAACAAAACATACAGACAAATCCATGTGGAAACATTTTAGAACCTAATGGCAATTATGTAACTAGTAGATCATGATTAACGCTGATTTAAAAAACATAAGAAAGAGCAGTATTCATTCAATCCTGCAGGGGCAACAGTGTTGAGTTTACGGATCCAAAAGGTTTCACGCTGCAATAGCAATCTAGATCTATCTCCACCTCGCTTCAGCGGTGGGATATGGTCGATAGCTATAAACCTAAATGTGGGCAATCTATGACCTTTTTCCAGGAAATGTTTAGCCACAGGTTTGGTGGTATGGCCATCTCTGAAGGCTGTGTTAATGGCCGAACGGTGCCCATCCATCCGTAGCCGCAATGTTTGGTCAGTTTTGCCTATGTAGGATAACCCACAAGGACACGTAATCAAATATATTACATGGGTGGTGGTACACGAAATGTGGTGTCTAATGTTTAGTCGTTTACCAGTTTGAGGATGAAAAAATGATGTACCCGGGCTCATATATCTGCAAGATGTACTATTTGGACATCTGAAGCAGCCGGGTTTTAATGTACTTAACCAACCCCCAGGTTTCTTGGAATAGCACATTATCGGGTCACTCTTAACCAACAGGTCTCTTAAATTGGTACCCCGTTTGTAACACAACATTGGGGGCCCTGATACCACTTGTCTCAAAGACTTATCAGCCTCAATAATTTTCCACTGATCCCTTAGATAATAACTGGCCACATTGGCACATGTATTATAAGTGGTTGTAAAGGTAAGTCTAGGCTCCTTTTGTGGTGGCTTATCTGAATCAGCTATCCTTTGTCTAGCGGTGGAGAGGGCCTGTTGTAACAATCTGTCCGGGTAGCCGCGCTCATTAAAGCGGAGCCACATCTCCCCAAGCTGACATTCAGCAGCACGTGTGTCAGAATTATTTCTAAGTACCCTACAAAATTGAGAAATAGGAAGGGATTTTTTCATTGAGGGTGGATGGCAACTATCATAATGAAGAAGTGTATTTTTGTCAGTCGGTTTTCTAAAAAGAGTGAAATCCAATTGGTTATTGTGCAACCTCAGTTCAATATCCAAAAATTGGATTGTATTGGGATGTATTGTATAAGTGAATCTGACCGGACTGTCCAATGCATTAAGTTCATTAACCATCTCAATGAATTCATCATGCCACGCCAGATGATCAGCATGTCATCGATATAGCGTTTGAAGAGAAAATTTTTTTCAGCAAACCGTGGGATTATGTGGCATTGCTCATACTGGTGCATAAACAGATTAGCGTAAGCAGGTGCCATGGCAGCCCCCATAGCTGTCCCAGATGTCTGTAAATAAAAATTATTTTCAAAACGGAAATAATTTAAAGTTAATGACAATTCCAATAATTCTAATACAAAGGAAATCGGTGGACCAATGTATGCTGTCGATTCCAAAAGAGCATGTTTAATAGCAGCTAGACCTGCCATATGGGGAATGATGGTATACAGGCTTACCACATCCATAGTCGCCAGCAGATATGGCACATCCTGTATACAGGATACATTTTTAACACATTCCAAGAGGTGAGGTGTGTCACGTAAGTATGTAGGGGTGGCACAAACTACAGGTTGCAATAAAGTATCCAAATAGATCCCTATTGGGTGTAATAGTGAGTCGCGGCCAGGGGGCGAGGATAAGCTTTTGTGTACCTTGGGTAATGTATATAGCACTGGGCATTTGGGAAAATTTTGTTTCAAAAAATCACCAAGGATGTTATCTATTATGTTCGCATATATGGACCTATCAATCAATGCATCCACCTTAGCTTTAAACTTAGTGACCGGATCCCCGGTTAACTGTTTATATACCACAGAATCAGACAGTTGATTCATAATATCAGAACGATAGTCCATATAATTCATAATAACTATGCCCCCACCCTTGTCCGCCGGCCGTATCACAATATTGGTGTCAGACATTAGAGTCTTAATGGCCTCTCGTTCGGCCCTGGTGATATTATCATTCCGTATGTCATTGGTACCCCTTGTGCCCTCAAACATTTCGATTCCCTGTTTATACAGCTTTATTGTGGGGTTAGTCAATGGAGGAGTAAATTGGCTTTTCAATTTTAAGGATGTTGTCGGATTGGAATTGCTTGCTGTATCTTTAAAATGCTCTTTAAGGGATAGTGTGCGGCAAAATTTGAAACGTCTACATTAAAATTCGGCCAACGTTTCGGTCTGCTCCTAAGACCTTTATCAAGACCATGTTCTTCTGCAAGAAGTGGATTGGAGTGTTGAATAGGTGTTCGTTCGATTTGATGATCCTGGTGGTAGAGGAAGTGTCCGGTGAGCTGACCAAGGTGCGCAAATCATTGGCTACGTTTGAATCGGAACACGCCAATTTGCTGAGGAGCGCGACGGACTGTGAATTTGTGACCCGGATCGGTGAAAAAGTGGAGGCCTATAAACAGGATCTCCTGCGCTTTAAACGTGAGAAGCTTCGCCGAGTAAATGATGATTATGCGACACATCGGGTATACAGATGGCTCAGCGGGGAACGTCAGCCGCCTCAATACTATACACGCCAGAGGAGAACTCCGCGCTGGAAGTTAAACAAACCACTTGGGTCGGTGGATGTGAGCTCCGGAGATTCGGAGGGGGATGAGAGCATGCTGCCAACAGCTTCACAACCGGGCCTAGCACGGGCCGAATCCAACGCACGCCCAGTAGCTCCAATTTTTTTAGACACCGCAAGCCAGATGACGGACCGTCCGCCAACAGGACGTGGTCGCACAAGAAGTGCCGCACGCGGAGGGGGCGCAAGAGGCAGAGGTCGACACAGGGATTAGAATTGCCGATCTTCAATTTATCCCAACACTCGCTGACGGCATCGGAGCTACACCTTCTCCAAAGAGGTTTGTCATTTGTTCCCTCTTGCCACTTTGACCACTTCAATTGGGAAATTGACTGTTTCAAATTTTGCCGCACACTATCCCTTAAAGAGCATTTTAAAGATACAGCAAGCAATTCCAATCCGACAACATCCTTAAAATTGAAAAGCCAATTTACTCCTCCATTGACTAACCCCACAATAAAGCTGTATAAACAGGGAATCGAAATGTTTGAGGGCACAAGGGGTACCAATGACATACGGAATGATAATATCACCAGGGCCGAACGAGAGGCCATTAAGACTCTAATGTCTGACACCAATATTGTGATACGGCCGGCGGACAAGGGTGGGGGCATAGTTATTATGAATTATATGGACTATCGTTCTGATATTATGAATCAACTGTCTGATTCTGTGGTATATAAACAGTTAACCGGGGATCCGGTCACTAAGTTTAAAGCTAAGGTGGATGCATTGATTGATAGGTCCATATATGCGAACATAATAGATAACATCCTTGGTGATTTTTTGAAACAAAATTTTCCCAAATGCCCAGTGCTATATACATTACCCAAGGTACACAAAAGCTTATCCTCGCCCCCGGGTCGCCCGATAGTTTCTGGCCGCGACTCACTATTACACCCAATAGGGATCTATTTGGATACTTTATTGCAACCTGTAGTTTGTGCCACCCCTACATACTTACGTGACACACCTCACCTCTTGGAATGTGTTAAAAATGTATCCTGTATACAGGATGTGCCATATCTGCTGGCGACTATGGATGTGGTAAGCCTGTATACCATCATTCCCCATACGGCAGGTCTAGCTGCTATTAAACATGCTCTTTTGGAATTGACAGCATACATTGGTCCACCGATTTCCTTTGTATTAGAATTATTGGAATTGTCATTAACTTTAAATTATTTCCGTTTTGAAAATAATTTTTATTTACAGACATCTGGGACAGCTATGGGGGCTGCCATGGCGCCTGCTTACGCTAATCTGTTTATGCACCAGTATGAGCAATGCCACATAATCCCACAGTTTGCTGAAAAATTTTTTCTCTTCAAACGCTATATCGATGACATGCTGATCATCTGGCGTGGGTCCCATGATGAATTCATTGAGATGGTTAATGAACTTAATGCATTGGACAGTCCGGTCAGATTCACTTATACAATACATCCCAATACAATCCAATTTTTGGATATTGAACTGAGGTTGCACAATAACCAATTGGATTTCACTCTTTTTAGAAAACCGACTGACAAAAATACACTTCTTCATTATGATAGTTGCCATCCACCCTCAATGAAAAAATCCCTTCCTATTTCTCAATTTTGTTGGGTACTTAGAAATAATTCTGACACACGTGCTGCTGAATGTCAGCTTGGGGAGATGTGGCTCCGCTTTAATGAGATTGTTACAACAGGCCCTCTCTACCACTAGACAAAGGATAGCTGATTCAGATAAGCCACCACAAAAGGAGCCTAGACTTACCTTTACAACCACTTATAATACATGTGCCAATGTGGCCAGTAATTATCTAAGGGATCAGTGGAAAATTATTGAGGCTGATAAGTCTTTGAGACAAGTGGTATCAGGGCCCCCAATGTTGTGTTACAAACGGGGTACCAATTTAAGAGACCTGTTGGTTAAGAGTGACCCGATAATGTGCTATTCCAAGAAACCTGGGGGTTGGTTAAGTACATTAAAACCCGGCTGCTTCAGATGTCCAAATTGTACATCTTGCAGATATATGAGCCCGGGTACATCATTTTTTCATCCTCAAACTGGTAAACGACTAAACATTAGACACCACATTTCGTGTACCACCACCCATGTAATATATTTGATCACGTGTCCTTGTGGGTTATCCTACATAGGCAAAACTGACCAAACATTGCGGCTACGGATGGATGGGCACCGTTCGGCCATTAGCACAGCCTTCAGAGGTGGCCATACCACCAAACCTGTGGCTAAACATTTCCTGGAAAAAGGTCATAGATTTAGGTTTATAGCTATCGACCATATCCCACCGCTGAAGCGAGGTGGAGATAGATCTAGATTGCTATTGCAGCGTGAAACCTTTTGGATCCGTAAACTCAACACTGTTGCCCCTGCAGGATTGAATGAATACTGCTCTTTCTTATGCTTTTTAAATCAGCGTTAATCATGATCTACTAGTTACATAATTGCCATTAGGTTCTAAAATGTTTCCACATGGATTTGTCTGTATGTTTTGTTTAATTTTGTATCAATTTGTGTGTAACAAAGGGTTTATTTACTTTGCAGTAACTACACAGATTTGTTTCATTTATCTGGTGCTGGATTTTGTTAGTCACATGATTGCGGGGGTGTGCACAACTGGGTGAGTGACATGTTTTTAGCTATTTAAACATGGTGGATTTACTAAGAACATGGTCTTGATAAAGGTCTTAGGAGCAGACCGAAACGTTGGCCGAATTTTAATGTAAATGAATAAATATGGAATTTTAATTTTTTGTATACAAATCCTGGTGTGCATCTTTTTCTTTTTTGCTATTTGGATAATTTTGCCAGTTAAGATAGCACCCAGGTATCGACCTATAATCATGCATGACGGTGTGCGTTAAGAACTTCTGGACTGTATATATATATATATATATATATATATATATATATATATATATATATATATATATATATATACACACCCTACTTGTATACAAGCAAAAATAATGGAACATTTTCATAAAAGTTATGGAACCTTACTTTGTACATACAAAAGCAATTAGATTTGGTTCATTTATAGTGTATATTAGATAAATAGTGATTGGAATGTGTTTGATAGTTTCGTTTGTTGCTATATGTCTTACAATTATGGAGGATGCATGTACAGACCATGGTACCTGAATATCATAAGCATGTTTTTCCATTAAAAAACCCAGGAGGCATCTAAAGTCGATATAAAGCCATGGTTAATTCACCAGGGAATACAAAGATTTTCCAAGTTTGTATTTATTCCACATGCTCATACAAAGTTACAGCACAAACAGAAGAGCACAAGACCTTGGGGCTAATTCCCTAAGTGGCGAAAATTGTACAGCGACGGCT
Source organism: Xenopus laevis (assembly GCF_017654675.1). Lineage (NCBI taxonomy): Eukaryota > Metazoa > Chordata > Amphibia > Anura > Pipidae > Xenopus > Xenopus laevis. Next base: position 77,588,569 of record NC_054372.1, on the reverse strand, counting down.
TTGCAGCCATCGCAACACAGCCTGGCGTAAATTCGCTAGGACAACGGCAATTCCCTAAAGTGCAAAGTTATGTCCAGTGTGCCAAACGCTGGTGAATTTTCACTATCGTTACTTCAGCAATCAAAGTGAAGTTTGCGTTAGTGTTGCCTAATTTGCATACGGCGGGAAATGATAAAGTTACATGGATGTATATGTTGCAGCAAATACATTACATTACACAAGTCCAGGGAACCTTAATACATAAAATATTGATTAGGGTAGAGAGAGATCCCCTTAATTAATTATACCGTGTTTTAAAGGGTAAGTTAATTGAGCTAAAACATTCCACTTCTTTTTTAAAAACATCCAGAGAAATACATCTACTGTTTAACAACAAGGTGATGCATTTTTAGAATCAAGAAATTAATTTCCAATAAAATGCTTAATAACTCAAAACTGTAAAGGGTATGAAGTGCTAGTGCAATAAATTAATTTTAATATTCAGGCTCTTACACAATTTAAAGTGACTTGTGCTCAATGACTGAATTAAAAAAAAATTTCAGGCTGTCTAATTCGTTAATAAAAGGTGACAGTGCTAAATGGTAAAGTGATTTGACATTCAGTTAATCTATATTCGTATATATAAATTGAAGTATAAATGAATTATTTCCACTCTACTACAGCTTTAGAAAAAACTAAATTAGGATCTGTGACTGTTAAATCGTTAAAAAAAAAAAAGGAAAATATATGCTAAGATTCTCAATTCATTCAATAGAGTCAATGCAAATGCTCGGATTTCATAGATAAGTAAAAATAAGAAATACTAGATGGTGGAGATGGTCTCCCCAAACGGCTTCCATCACTCTGCGCCGGCTAAAATGAAAAAACGCTGGTGCTAATCACACGTGGCGGTTCATTTTCCGAAGTCGCCCGAAGTTGCATCATGAGGAAACTTTGGGCGACTTTGGAAAACAAATCGCCGTGTGTGTCGTTTTTCATTTTAGCTGGCACAGAGTGAGGGAAGTCGTTCGGTGAGATTGGTCACTGCAAAGTCAAGGTGATTAGTCGCCAAGCGACTAAATCTCCCTGAATCGCCCAGTGTGCCCTTACCCTTAGGGACCCCACAAAGGAGGAGATGTCAGGGCCACTGGGACTGTTGTCTCAAGTTTTAATCCCAGTGCTATTAGGAAAGAAAATATATTGTCAGAATCAGAAGTTTGATTTCCAAGCAAAAGGATGCACCAGGAGAAAATTTGTAAAAAAACCCCCCAAGGTTTACACTAAAAAAGTATGAACCGTTGTATTAATGTTAGGACTTACCCTTGGTGGTCTAGTGGGCGGCGGGGTTGTTCCACTGTGTTGTTCCTTTCTCCCCAGTGCCGGCTTCCTCTAAGGCACCTGGCCCGTTGTTAGGTTCAATAAGCCTTGTTCCTGGGTATGATTTTCTTAGTGAATACTATTGATCTTCAGTGTATCGACCTTTGCCTGCCTGTTTATTACTTGGATCTCTCCAATTCTGATCCTGCCTGTCTGACCTTTCCAATTCTGATCCTTTGCCTGTCCACTGACTATTCTACATTCTCCTATCCTGATTCCGGCCTGTCTGATGATGCTCTGCTTGTGCTGGCCTGCCTGTTCCTGTTGGTGTTCTTCCTTACAGTATCCTGGTGAGATGATCGTGCCCCTTTGCTCGTCAGGAACCGTTAGCTTTGCTTCTCTCTCAAATATAGCCGAGGGCTCCTCTCGAGGTGAAAGGCGGCGGTTATAGGCAGAAGTGAGAGCCGTGACCAGGGAGCTTAGCTTGGGTTCTGGATATAGGGTGCCGAACGTGACAATTAAAAGTCAATTGCCGACGCGCGTTTCGCAGATTAGCTTTCTCATAGGCAATGTGTGATGCTTTTGGACGCTGACTATATCTGTATAACCTCTCAGGATATCGTCACTATTGCCTCAGCGTAATGACGCACTTGCGTAGGACCTTGACAGGCGTGCTGACATCACTGGCATTATCCTAGGGATTCCACTTCCCTTTAATCTCGTTCCAATTTTAAATCTCGTGTGAAGTGTGGACTTAGTCCGCAGCATCTCTTTAAATTAGCTATTGTATTCAGAGGTACTGCATATACTCCATATAAATAGAAAAAAATGGAGCAGATTTCATTTTTCTTATCACATTGTGTATAGTATATTATGTTAGTAATAGTTTTCTCAATGGCTCACTACCAGGGTATTATTTACACTATACACCTTTTATAAAACATAACCTTTAATAGTTTATATAAGAACAAGCATTTAAGAAGTTTATAGAACATATATAAACCCACTGTGTACGATATTGGGGTTTCGATTACCACTGGTTCATCTCCCATATGATCCTATTATTATAAAAAACCTTTGATAATATAAAATGTCCAAGTTTATTGATTTTCCTAGAAGTTTTTACCCTAAAACATATTGGGGTGTACTGTAATTTTATGAATTGTATTATTTTGATTGTTGAGTTGGTGTGGTGATATAAGGCTTATTTTTTATTATAAGAATGCTGTGAATAAATTATTTTCGTTAATACCATTTGGAAAGGTAGTGTTCATTTTGAAAATCCAGTAGCTTTCTCTTCTTAATAGAGTTTGTTCTAAATTCCCTTTTTTAATACCTAGATTGAGCTCTTCTAATGCCCATTGGGTCCCTAATGGGTCCATGGAATGGAAGTTTTTATAGTGTTGTGCTACTGTGGAAAGTGTGCCTTCAGATTTTTTGGGATTGTCAGCTGTTCTAATAGAACTACAGTGTTGTTGAATTCTGTTTTTTTAATTTTTGGGTGGTCATTCCAATGTATTGCATTTTACATGGACACTCTATGTAGTAAATGATTCCTTGACTTTTACAATTGATATAATCATTCACTTTGTGTTCAGTTCCAAAATGATCTGTAAATGTGCTAATATTGATTATCTTCACAGATATAACATTCACCACATCTGAAACAACCTGGATTCCTAACTTTATGTCTCTGAGTCTGAAAATGGCTTTTTGACAACATATCTTTAAGGTTCGGCCTTTTTCTATAACAGGTGGAAACTGTCCTGTAGGACTGACCTCGAGGTGTTGTCCTCTAACAGGACCGGCCAATGTTCATTATTATTATTTATTATTATTATTAATGTTATTATGTTTTGTATTTGTGCACTGTTATTACTGTAAATTGTAATAAATCTCACTGTGTTATCTTCTGGCTTCTTGGTTGTTTTTTCCAACAGATATGATCTTTCAGTGTGCAGTGCTCTATTATAAGCTTTCTTAACATCTTTCCCCGAGTACCCTCTAAAGTTTTAATCTGTCATTAATTCTTACGACTGTTTTTTAAATGTATCTATTGAGGAACAATTTCTTTTCAATCTCAGGAATTCTCCTATAGGTAAGGATCTCTTCACAAAATGTGGGTGAAAACTGGTATATGATAATAGGGAATTTGTAGCAGTTTCTTTTCTAAAATTTTTAGTAGTAAGTCTCCCTTGATTATTATTAATTATGAGTAAGTCCAGGAATGAGATTGAATGTGATTCTTTGGATATTTCCATGGTGAAAGTTCATTATCATTTAATCTATTCACAAATTCTGTTGCTTCTTGAACTGTACCTTTCCAAATTATCATAATATCATCGATATACCTTAACCACTTGATGAGATTATTATAGAATGGTGTAAATGTCTCTCCTCGAACTATTGTTTCTTCCCAGTGTCCCAGGAATAAATTAGCATATGAGGGAGCACATGAGGTTCCCATAGCTGTACCTTGGGTCTGTAAGTAAAATCTGCCATTGAAAGTGAAAAAATTGGAACATGTCAAGCAGGAAAAGTTCACAAGTTCAGAATCACAAGCCAGGAAAATAACCAAGAGCTGTTTACTTCTTTAGACGTCTATTTAAAGGGACGCTTTTGGCACCAAACATCAGGGCGCAGCGTGATGATGCTGAGCATCAAACATAATGTGTCCACATCTGACGTGGCGCACGGGCGTCCGAATAAATGGTTGCTCGTGCGAATACGCGCGCACAGGCAACAAGTCCCGAGAATGCGCAGAAACCTGCACACCTCTGTGCCTGTGCACAGGCAAAGACTTAGCTGAGTCCAGTGGTGCCTTGCAATGGAACAAATTTCATCAGTCCACCCAAAAAATGTGTCATGTCCTCAGTTTCGCCCATATATCGTTCCAAAAAGTTCTGTAAAGCTGTCAGCCCTAATTCATGTTTAATGGAAGTATACAGGGATTCAACATCAAGAGTTATAAGAATTGTCTCCTCAGTAGTTGTTATATTACCTAATTGTGCCAGGACATCCATTGTGTCCCTAGCATATGACTGCAACCCTTCTACTAGGGGTCTGATCCTCATGTCCAGGTATTGGCTTGCCTTTTCTGTCAAATTGCCACTACCCGATACAATGGTGGTCTACCTGGTGGTTTCGTTGTATTTTTATGGATTTTTGGCAAAAGATAAAATGTAGCAATTCTTGGATTTTCCACTTTTAAAAATTGTTTTCTCTTTACGAGATAAGATTATCTTTGTAAGCATCGCCTATTCGCTTTTCATAGATTTCGTTCAAATTATCAGTGGGATCTCCTAATATCTCTTTGTATCTCCCTGAGGACAGTTGTTTGTTAGCTTCTTCAAGGTACATGTTGTTGGGCCAAATTACAATATTACCTCCCTTATCTGATTGTTTTATCTGGACATCTTGTCAATTCTTCATCTCTTTAATAGCTTCCCTTTCATCTCTGGTTATATTCTTGTTATATATCCTCGCTGTTGAACTATGGAATCCTTCTATAACTAAGTTAAGATAAATGCCCACATTTGGGCAAATGTTTGCAGATGGTGTGAATCGTGATTGTACTTTAAGTTTCTTGTGCCAGTCATTAGGGGTTACTACTGGGTCAGAGTTATTCTCATTATCATTTATATTCTCCTCCAGGAGATCTTCTAAATCTTGTAAGGCATTCAATTCATTTTCTGTGGGAAAGGTATTTCCATTTTCATTATCCCTCCCAAAATGTTTATTTAATAGAAGCTTCCTACCAAACAGGTTAAGATCTTTTACTACCTCAAAATTATCAACATGGAAGGTCGGAGAAAAAGAGAGAGCCTTATTTAAAATGTTCATATGTGATGAGGACAGGATGTGAGTATAAATACAATGAGTGTGTTTTGTTTGTTGCCTCTTGTGTGGTGCATAGTTGACTTTGGATCTGTCCCTGAGGTTTGTACATTCCCTTGTGGGATATGGTGTCCTTTTGTCTTTCTCCCGGGAACTGTGAGGTATCCCTTAAGTTCCTGCCCGGTCCTCAAAAAATTGGATACTGGGTGGGATTGTTTTGTTCTGGAATATCTTTGACTGGTTTTATATCACTTCCTTTATCAGTATATGCTATCACTTCCTGTTCCAATGAGTTCTTATAGTTCCCTCTTTTCCTTGTGTTGGTTTCATATCTCCTATTGCTTGTGAAATTAGGTTGATTGGTTGACTGTCTATCTCTTCCATGAAACCACTTATATACTTATGTAGTTCTGTGGTTCATCTGCAACATCTCTAGCTAATTTATTTTTCTTTAATTCCAGCAGTGAGATTTCAAATTTATGTACTCCATACACAATATAAAGAAATACTGTATGTGTATATCATGTATAGAGTAAATAAATGGATATCCTGGCACAATTAGGTAATTTAACAACTACTGAGGACACAATTCTTATAACTCTTGATGTTGAATCCCTGTACACTTCCATTAAACATGAATTAGGGTTGACAACTTTACAGTACTTTTTGGAACAATATATGGGTGAAACTGAGGACATGACACATTTTCTGGGTGGACTGATGAAATTTCTTCCATTGCAAGGTACCACTGGACGCAGCTAAGTCTTTGCCTGTGCACAGGCGCAGAGGTGTGCAGGTTTCTGCGCATTCTCTGCACTTGTTGCCTGTGCGCGCGTCTTTGCATGCGCGTGCGCGGCCGTTTATTCAGACGCCCGTGTGCCGCGTCAGATGTGGGCACATTATGTTTGATGCTCAGCATCATCACGCTACACCCTGATGTTTGGTGCCAAAATTGTCCCTTTAAATAGATGTCTAAAGAAGTAAACAGCTCTTGGTTATTTTCCTGGCTTGTGATTCTGAACTTGTGAACTTTTCCTGCTTGACTCGGCTTGCCCACGGATACTTCTGATCTTCTACTCGATTACCGACTTCGGCCTGTCCCCAACTACGTTTAACTTCTGCCTGCCTACTGACCCCTGCCTGACATTGACTGCGCTAATTATCTCTCTTCAAATCCTTGTCTACGCTTCCGTAATTATTACTGCTTGTACTCTTCGCTTAATAGACTCTACCATTCATGACAGAATAACCGAGCCAGAATGGAGTCTACAGAAGAGTTACCTACGTTGTTCGATTTGTCTCAGCAAATTTCTTCACTCACTAAAGCCACAAGGGAACTTCGAGGAGATTACCAGACCGTGCAGGTTCAGCTCCAAGACATACAGATGTCTGCAGTACCTCCCTCTACATCTGGCCAGCCAGCTTCAACTTCTGGAGGGGCAGCAGCAACCTCCTCACATGGAGAACCCAAAGTTGCCATGCCAGATAAGTTTTCAGGAGATCGAAAGACTTTCAGAACCTTTATCAATAGTTGTCGGCTGCTATTCACCTTGAAACCCCAGTCACATGCTACTGACCAGATTCGAGTGGGGGTCATGATTTCTTTATTACCAGGCCAACCACAAGCATGGACCCATCGCCTGTTGGAACAAAACAGCCCTTTATTAGCCACAACAGACACTTTCATTCAAGCATTGGCTAATATTTATGAGGATCCTCATCAGGTGGAAAACAGCGGAAGCGGCAATATGCAGTCTTCGTCAGCTCCGCCATCCAGTGGAGGAGTATGTGGCTGATTTTCGTTGTTGGGCCCCGGATACTCTCTGGAATGACCGGGCTGTCAGACACCAGTTTCCTATGGGGCTATCTGATCTTCTCAGAGATGAACTGGCTAGAGTGGGGATTCCAAGTTCTCTTGAGGAGCTAATTCTACTCTCCGTACGGATTGACAGAAGATTGAGGGAAAGACGTCAAGAGAGAGGTGCTAGCCTTCCAACTCCTGAATGAGTTCTTCCCACAGCTCCTCCTCCAGTTTATGCAGCTCCCTCTTCTGATCCAGAGTCTATGCAAATTGGAGTGGTTCAAAAATCTCTCAGCAGAAGAAAAACTTTGACGCAGACGTTTGAATTTATGTCTGTACTGTGGTCAGGCTGGCTATGTGTTAAAAAATTGTCCCATACGACCTGATGGTAATGCCTCTCCATCAATCTTCTAATACTCCATTGGCTCCTTCTCTACAATCTTACATTTTGCTACATCTTTCTTTTCGGTGGAAACAAAGAAAGATTGAGGTGGATGCAGTGGTCGACTCTGGCGCATGTGGTTGTTTTATCAATCAAGCTTTCTCGAATCAACATAAAATTCCTCTCATTCCTAAAGCTCAGCTCACCTGTTAAGATGGCCGACAGCAATTTTGTTTATTCAGGACCACGAGACCCTTGAGACCCCGCACATTTTGACTTTTTATTTTAAGGGGCATTGTGAATTAATAAAGTTTGATGTAATGGAAACTTTACTCTTCCCTGTTATTCTTGGAATTCCTTGGTTGAAAGGTCATAATCCCAGTATTGACTGGCAATCTGAAACAATTCTTTTCAATTCAAATTTTTTTTGAAATTAGATCTAAGAGGGGCCTATGACTTGGTTCGGATACGAGAGGGGGACGAATGGAAGACTGCATTTCGCTCCCGGTATGGACACTTTGAATATACTGTAATGCCTTTTGGCCTCTGCAATGTCCCTGCTACTTTTCAGTACTTCATAAACAATATTTTGTATGATTTGCTGGATCAATTTGTCATTGTGTATTTTGACGACATTTTAGTCTTTTACAATTCCTTGGAAGACCGTTGAATACATGTGAGAGAGGTGTTATTGCAGCTCAGAAAACATCAGTTGTATGCCAAGGCTTCTAAATGTGACTTTGAAAAGCCTTGCACTGAATTCCTGGGATTCCTGGTATCTGATCAAGGATTCAAGATGGATCTTAGGAGTCCAACGTTTTGTGGGGTTTTGCTAATTTATACAGAAGGTTCATCAAAACATTTTCTGCCATTATCAAACCTCTTACTGATCTCACAAGTAATAAAGTTAATTTTTTTTGTCTTCAGTTGCACAACAAGCTTTTGAACATTTAAAGAAATTGTTTACATCCGCTCCTATTCTTGTGCACTCGTATGTTACTAAACCTTTTATTCTTGAGGTTAACGCCTCAGAATTGGCCATTGGAGCAATTCCTTCGCAACGAGCTGGACCTAAAGATGTGCTGCATCCAGTAGCTTTCTTTTCTAAAAGTTAAGCCCTACGGAGAAAAACTATGATGTAGGGGATTGTGAACTTTTAGCTATTAAAGGTGCGTTAGAAGAATGGCGGCATTTATTGGAAGCAGCTTTCGATCCTATTATTATTTTTACGGACCATAAAAATTTGGAATATTTACGAACAGCAAGTCGTTTGAATCCACGTCAAGCAAGATGGCCACTTTTCTTTTCTCATTTTCAGTTTCATATTACTTATAAACCAGGTTCCAAGAATACAAAATACTATTCTTCAGTCTGGGCACTTCCTGCTTCTTCAATCTTCTTTTATTGAAAATTTAAAAAGAATTCCTCAGTCTATAACAGACTATCCTGGTTTTGAGATTTTTTTACTACAAGATAATCTTTTGTTGCGGAACAGATTGGTTGTACCACCAAATCTTCGACTGGCAGCTCTTAAATTAATTCATGATCATCCTTTGGTGGGGCATACTAGAATTTGAAAGACTTTAGAGTTCGCAAGACGTTTCTTTTGGTGGCCATCTTTGATCCAAGTCGTCCTGCAACAAACCTGTAGGGTTGCTTCGTCCTTTGCCTCCGCCTGAGAGACCATAGAGTTCCATTTCTATGGATTTCACTGTGGAGCTTCCTACTTCCTGTAACTGTAATACTATCTTTGTTGTGGTTGATCGCCTTACTAAATTGGTGCATTTTGTTCCACTTCCTCGGCTACCATTTGCAGCAGTTACTGCAGACGTGTTTATTAAAGAAATTGTTGGGTTGCACGGATTACCCAAAGAAATTATTTCTGATCGTGGCACTCAGTTCACCTCAAGATTTTGGACTGCCTTATGCAAAGCTCTTAGTATTTCTTTGTCCCAATCTTCTGCATATCATCCACAGACTAATGGGAAAACTGAAAAACGAATGAAACCCTTGAGCAATATATTCGTACCTTTTCTGCATATCTTCAAGACAATTGTGCAGAGTTTTGCTATAATAACTCAATACATTCATCCACCGGTCAAACTTCTTATTTCTCTAATATTGGATTTCATCATATTATGATTCCTGATATTTTTCCTGAGGTGACCCTTCCTTATTTGCAAGATCGCCTTGGATTCCACCACTGGATGCAGCTAAGTCTTTGCCTGTGCGCAGGCGCAGGGGTGTGTAGGTTTCTGCGCATTCTCGGCGCATGTTGCCTGTGTGCGTGCTTGCGCGACCGTTTAGTCGGACGCCCGCGCGCTGCGTCAGTCGCGGACACGTTATGTTTGACACTCAGCATCATCACGCTGCGCCCTGATGTTTGCCACCAAAATCGTCCCTTTAAATAGACATCTAAAGAAGTAAACCGTGCTTGGTTATTTTCCTGGTTTGTGATTCTGAACTTGTGAACTTTTCCTGCTTGACTTGGCTTGCCCACGGATACTTCTGATCTTCTACTCGATTACTGACCTCGGCCTGTCCCCTACTACGTTTGACTTCAGTCTGCCTACCGACCTCTGCCTGCCACCGATTACGCCTAACTTCTGCCTGCCTACCAACCCCTGCCTGACATCGACTAAGCTTATTATCTCTCTTCAAATCCTTGTCTACATTTCAGTAATTATCACTACTTGGACTCTTCGCTTAATAGACTCCAATTTTTTCACTTTCAATGGCAGATTTTACTTACAGACCCAAGGTACAGCTATGGGAACCTTATGTGCTCCCTCATATGCTTACCTATAGGAGAATTCCTGAGATTGAAAAGAAATTGTTCCTCAATAGATACATTTAAAAAACAGTCGAAAGAACTAAAGGACAGATTAAAATTTAGTGGTTACTCGGGGAAAGATGTTAAGAAAGCTTATCATAGAGCACTGCACACTGAAAGATCATATCTTTTGGAAAAAAAGACCAAGAAGCCAAAATATAACACAGTGAGATTTATTACAACTTACAGTAATAACAGTGCACAAATACAAAACATAATGAATAAAAATTGGCCGGTCCTGTTAAAGGACAAAACCTTGAGGTCAGTCCTACAGGACAAAGTTTCCACCTGTTACAGAAGAAGACCGAACCTTAAAGACATGTTGTCAAAAAGCCATTTTCAGACTCAGAGACATAAAGTTAGGAACCCAGGTTGTTTCAGATGTGGTGAATGTAATATCTATGAAAAGATAATCAATATTAGCACATCTACAGATCATTTTGGAACTGAACACAAAGTGAATGATTATATCAATTGTAAAAGTCAAGGTGTAATTTACTGCATAGAGTGTCCATGTAAAATGCAATACATTGGAATGGCCACCCAAAAATTAAAAATCAGAATTCAACAACACTGTAATTCTATTAGAACAGCTGACAATTCCAAAAAATCTGAAGGCATGCTTTCCACAGTAGCACAACACTATAAAAAATTCCATTCCATGGACCCATACAAAGTAAAGGTATGCGGGCATTAGAAAAGATCAATCTAGGGATTAGAAAAGGAAAGTTTAGAACAAACTCTATTAAGAAGAGAAAGCTACTGGATTTTCAAAATGAACACTACCTTTCCAAATGGTATTAATGAAAATAATTTATTCACAGCATTCTTATAATAAAAAATAAGCCTTATATCACCACACCAACTCAACAATCAAAATAATATAACTCATAAAATTACAGTACACCCCAATGTGTTTTAGGGTAAAAACTCCTAGGAAAATCAATAAACTTGGACATTTTGTTTTATTAAAGGTTTTTTATAATAATAGGATCATATGGGATATGAACCAGTGGAAATCGAAACCCCAATATCGTACACAGTGGGTTTATATGTATTCTTTTAACTTCTTAAATGCTTGTTCTTATCTAAACAATTGAAGGTTATGTTTTATAAAAAGTGTATATGGTAAATAATACCCTGGTAGTGAGCCATTGAGATAACTATTACTAACATAATATACTGTACACAATGTGATAAGAAAAATTAAATCCGCTCCATTTTTATCTATTTATAGAGTATATGCAGTACCTCTGAATACAATAGCTAATTTAAAGAGATGCTGCGGACTAAGTCCGCAGTTCACACGAGATTTAAAATTGTAACGAGATTACAGGGAAGTGGAATCCTGAGGATAAAGCTGGTGACATCAGCACGCCAGTCGAGGTCTTACGCAAGTGCATCATTATGCTGAGGCGACGCAGTGACTCTATGCTGAGAGGTTATAAATAGTCAGTGTCCAAAAGCACCACACATTGCCTATTGAGAAAGCTAATCGGCAAAGCGTGCTTTGGCAATTGACTTTTAATACAACGGTTCGTACCATTTTAGTGTAAACCTTGGGGGTTTTTTTACAAATTTTCTCCTGGTGCGTCCTCTGTGCATTTGCTTGGAAATCAAACTTCTCATTCTGACAATCTATTTTCTTTCCTAATAGAGCTGGGATTTTCTGGTGTTGTAGAGAGTCAGTTCTCTTACAAGTTAGATAAGATTAAAACTTGAGATCACAGTCCCAGTGGCCCTGACATCTCCTCCTTTGTGGGGTCCTTAAAATAGCAAAAGTACAAGATAGATCTACTTGGGACTTCTCCAATATCTATTATTTCTTATTCATACTTATCTATGAAATCCGAGCATTTGCATTTACTCTATTGAATGATTTGAGAATCTTAGCACATATTTTCCTTTTTTTTAACTATTTAACAGTCACAGATCCTAATTTAGTTTTTTCTAAAGCTGTAGTAGAGTGGAAATAATTAATTTATACCTCATCAATTTATAGATACGAATATAGATTAACTGAATGTCGAATCACTTTACCATTTAGCACTGTCACCTTTTATTAAGGAATTAGCCTGAATTTTTTTTTAATTCAGTCATTGAGCACAAGTCACTTTAAATTGTTTAAGAGCCTGAATATTAAAATTAATTTATTGCACTAGCACTGTATACCCTTTACGGTTTTGAGTTATGAAGCACTTTATTGGAAATTAATTTCTTGATTCTAAAAACGCATCACCTTGTTGTTAAACAGTAGATGTATTTCTCCAGGGTTTTTTAAAAAAGAAGTGGAATGTTTTAGCTCAATTAATTTACCCTTTAGAACACAGTATAATTAATTAAGGGGATTTCTCTCTACACTATTTAACTTCTATAATCCTTACATATTTTGATGCTGATTAATTTATACCATTTTTAAAAATATGGAAAATCCTGCAGAAATTAATTACATTTAATTTCAATTATCAGCTATACATTAAGTACAAATATGTTTATTTATCATGACTGCCATATATCTTTGAAAACAAATAAAAAAAAATTTAACATTATCTGGTTCACTAACATTCTTATCTATTCCATCACTAATCTTTTTTTTCTTGATCTAATAACTTTTTAATTAACTTAGATCTTATATTAGGATGGTATTACATTTGTCCCTTTAGTAATGCTTAATATTTAAATGTCACTTTGTATCTCCATTTTGCCTATTATTATCTTATATTATCTTATCCCCAGTAAAATTTTAAGGTGGTATTTAAAATCTGCATTTACATTTTAAAAAATGCTTACTTAAAGTGATACTGACACTAAAAACTACTTTGTAAAATATGAATGTACATTAAAAGTTACCTATGGGTCATGTTGATCGTTTTTTGCTGAGAGGTTTGTTTTTGTAAGCAATTGTTAGTTTCTAAACCTGACTGTTTTGCTAACTGACTGTCCCATCTCAGCCTGTCAGTTAGAGATTCTAATGTTAACGGACTCCTGCTGCACAGATATGGCAGCCCCCTCATACAGTAACATGGGGCATCAGACAGGTAATATAAAAGCATTGTGCAAATACTTTTTTGGCAAAGTTATAAGTTGCTTTCAAAGGCAATATTATGATAGTTGTAAAAAAAAGAGTTTAATTTCTGGTGTCAGTATCTTTTTAAAACTCAAATTCACAGTCTTTTAATTTATATTTCAGTGTTTTTATTGTTCTGTGGGGTGAGGATAACTGTTATTTTCTTTTTTTTTGTTCAGTCTTCTTTTTTTTCACCTTTCATGCTTCAAGATTGACATTCCTAGCTAACCTTGCATTTTCCTTTTTCCACCTTTATATTTCCTTGTCTTTGCTCTACTAGTGGATATTTGGTCTGTTGGATGCATTATGGGAGAAATGGTCCGCCACAAGATCCTCTTTCCAGGAAGGGACTGTATCCTTGTACCATTTTCTGGAGCTTCAGCTACTTAATTATGGAAACATACCTTCCAACTTACCAAGCTTTTATGGTTTAAGTGACTTAAGTGACTTAATAACCATGTTATTTGTTGTGTGTACCTGACTGTTACATGACATATCATTTTGGAAAAAAAACAGGATTATTTATTTAAAACAAATATTAAATGAAATGGTTTAGCCCATTATATATTATAGGGGTTATTTAGTATGTGCAGTACAGGTCTATATTGCAAAAATAGCACTTTGCACCCTTCCTGCACATAGGAAAATTTCAGCAGCAAATTTGCAGTCTCTCTATCTTTCGTACTCAAAGTTTTGCAAGTGTTACTGAAAAATGTACTTTAGGACACCAAGGAGGTTATTTATCAAAGTCTGGTTGGACTTTTAAAGGGGAAAACCACCATTTTTTCTTAGAGAAAAAAACTAAAAATTTATGTGATTTATTAAACCCCAATAGTATTAAAAGTCCAAATAAAAAAGTACTCCAACTCTGACCTGCCGAGTTCATGTAGAAGTCAAAGGCAGATGTCCCATTGATATCCTGATCTGTGCTGGGGTTCATTCAATAATCCGAAAATTTTGTGGTTTTCGGTATTCAAATCTGAAAAAGTTGCAGTTTTCGGCAGCAAACCGAAAAATTCAGATTCTTTCACATTTTTAATAGATTTTTTAATAGAACTTTTCGAATTTTGATAAATAACCCCCAAGTATTAAAAATTTTAGTTCATAGGTTAACATTTTATGGTTAAAAAGGTTAAATGTAATCATTATGCAATAAACCAGTATATTATTTGGTTGTTTAATAAAAGATGTTGGATTTATGGCTCTAGGTTGTTTAACAAAAGATGTTGGATTTATGGCTCTAGGTACTGATTTCAGGGTAAAGGCACTCACTACAGTTTGCAGTTTGTAGACATCACCTAGGGGCATATTTATTATGCTGTGTAATAAAACATCAGGATATTACACCACACATCGCCATGTAAAAAACAGCTTAACATTTTTATGCTTTATTTCTTAGTGACTTTTACCGGAAACAATTTAAAATAATGGCATCAAATTTGGTGTTTGCATGGCTTAAAATTACACGCACCTTGATAAATTAGCCATCTATTTTACACAGTTTTTTACACATTTTTTTCAGCAAATTTAATTTTACATAATGAATATGTCACCTAGAGTTTTGCGTTTGCTAATTTTTTTCATAATGGCCTGGTGGTTATAGTTATGGGGAGAACGTAATATTAGTCGCTAGCACAAAAATACTTTTCAATTCATTTGGAATGCGAATAAATGTTCGAAAATTGAAAATGTTTGCCTTCGCAACCTCTTTGCCCCTCACACTACAGTAAGATATCGATTTAGAATTTTAGAGTTTGCGAATGTCCACAGTGTATGTAATAAAATTTTGCAATCGCAAACCATTTAACGAAACTGCAGAGCAGGTGCTAAAGGTTTGCAAAGCACAATTAAGATTTGCAATGCACTAAAAGCCTAATTAAAAATAGTACATTGTGGTAAGTGAATTTTTATTCACAAAGTTTAGCTCTTTGCACATTTTATTACATTTCCCCCATGGTCTTTAAAGTAATGACATGAATTAAGTTATATTATTGAGTACAATTGCCAAACACCAATGACTCCGGTAGCTTCTGAAGAATTGAATGGTGAAAATTATGATTTATTTAGCTTACATACATACAAAAATTGGGCAATGTTCATTTACTTGGGGCTTTTGTCAATGCTTAGACATTACTGTGGGGCAAAATCTTAATATTATGATCTCAGAATTCTGCAAGATAATTCCAGGTTTGCCCAAACCCTTTTACAAACCAGTTCTAAAGAGACAGCACTGTAGACGTGCAAGGGACAAAAAGCCAACTGCATTTCATATAGGTTTGGCTAAAATAATTTGACTTTTATGAGGATTTAAAAAAGATGATTAGATTACTTACTAACATGAGAACTTTTTTAAAGAGGGACACTGCCTGTGTATCTGTATGGTGGAAGTCAGAACTCTCTGTAGATGACCGATCAAGCTGCATTTATAGCTTCATCCATTATCTACTGAGATAAAACAGAACAGACCACATGATCCTCTTTAGATGGCATGTCTCCAGTGTCCTGAAACTGTCTCAGGTCAGATTAATGGGGGAGCAAAGAGTGTTGATTGGGAAGGGGATGTGTTGTGCAGGGGAGGGAGGCACCAAACTGAAGTTTGGATAAAATGCCTTAAAGGGGATCTGCCAGAGCTTCTCAGACATTACAGTTAGTATCAGTGATAACAGAAACATTTTCTTAATCTATACTGATCCAAATGTGTTACTAGACAGATGAAAGCTAACAAGGCACAAACAGTGTATCTATATTATTCTGAATCCAATGGAAATTCCATACGAATTTTGTACAGTAATTTAACGAGTTAATAAATCAAATGTATACTTAATAAGGTCAATAGGACTTGTCAAGTTCAGCCAGAGAGTACTTCAGTTATTTTCTATGATGTCATTGCTGAAAATTATTTTATGAGAATACGATTTCAAACCATTCTTGCTTTCTTTGACAAGAAAAATCAATGTCAAATGTAAAGCCTAACTGTAAGCATCCTCTATCAGTACTTATTACATATTTACTATTTTACAGTAGTAAGTATATTAAAAACATTAAAAAATATGTATATAATTCTCTATCATCTATAATTATTTTTCAATAAGTTTTCAGTTGTCATTGACTACAGTGATCAGTGAAGTAAAAATTTGGGCACAAGCATAGCAACTCTTATTCCCTTTCTTTTGTTTGCCACGTTGGTTCAAATACAAGATGGCCCAAGTACACTTATCCATTCAGTTGACTCTCTGATTAAACAGTAGAAAACTGAAAACTAGAAATTCCTGGTCATCTAGACAACAATCTATTTCAATGCTGATCCTTGAGTTAACAGATTTGGATGAGAATTACTAAACTGTTTGATCCTCTTGTACCATTTGCACCAAGCTTGATTTTCACTTCTACCGCATCCATCATTATGCTTGTCAGAATTTTAGATTAACAAAAGAGAAAGGATAAAGTCCCATGTATGTCAGCAAGCAGAGTGCCCAAAACCAGCCCTGCTGCTTCGCATCCATTTATATTTCAAACACCTGACCAGTACTGGAGCTTATTAACCACAAAAATATTTTGTAAGACCCTCCCCCCAACACACACATATTGCACCAGCCTGAAGCTTTAATTAGTGTCTTCCTTCCATTGCAGAAATAATCATCATAATCATCAGAATAATGCTGCCAACAAACTTATTGTGGCCATACATGGATCTTCCTCCGATATGCCCATCTTGAGGTGGGCAATATCGGGCTGATCCTAGGGCCCAACGATCGGATCCTAGTGAACGGGCGGTCGGATCGCGGGACCGCATCAACGAACAGATGCGGCCGCGATCCGACGGGATTTTTAGTCCCATCCGATCGAGATCTGGCCGACTTTCGGCCAGATCTCGATCGGGGAAGCCCGTGGGGGGCCCCCATACACGGGCCAATAAACTGCCGACTCGGTCTGTCGGCAGCTTTTATCGGCCCGTGTATGGCCACCTTTACTTGCATGTCAGCAGCCATTGTTTGTGGATGTGGAATGTGTTTCACACACACAGACCACATTCCATTTAAATGTGAAATGGTTATGGGTTTAGTTCAGATGCATGCTCAGTTTTTAGGCCAATATTCAGTAGCTGCTGCTTATTTAATCATAGAAGGAGCACATGATATACAAAACAAACCACAATATACAAATATAAAAAAGTAGCTACATATACACCAAACTAGCTAATTATTTTCACATAAACTCAAAGACTTATGTAGCATTCATTATAGGTATAGCTTAACCAACTGTAAATACTTTCCAATGTTTTCTTCTCTGGCAGGTCACAATGAATGAGTTTTATTTGTAGTTCCTGTTCACTCTAAGAATATCTGTCATGCTACAGGCTACTGCTTCCATATTATTATTAGTTTTGCAGTAATAGCTACAAAGAGCTCTAGGTTGGAAGGTATGTACAGTATAAGTAATAGCAAACTCTTGAACTTTAAAAATAAAGGCTTAAAAAGTAATATGTTTGACTGAATTTAAAATATATGCAATTCCTTTAAAGGTTTTTTTACAAATAGTTTTGGGGTGCTTTTTGCTATTTTTTTCCAATTCCTTGCAAAATAAGTATGCATCTATACATATATAATAATAATGTTTTTCTGTAAAATTGGAGAAATTCTTCAAGGAAATCTTCAAGGAATGAATATTTACAGTTAGTGATGAGCAAATTTATAGGCCAGCCATAGAGTCACAGAGAAATTCCAAATTGACATGTGCAATTTTTTACGCAAAACTGAGGCAAAAATTCACAGCAGAAAAATTTGCTGCAAAATAAGAAAAACCAACCATTTTTCCTCCATTTGGAGAAAAAAGTCCCCACAAGTAAAAAATGCCCATTGACTTTAATGCATTAGGATGAAAAAGTCGACATAAAAAAAACGCCCATTGATTTTAATGCATTAGGACAAAAAAGTCACCATGAGAAAAAATGCCCATTGATGTTAATGCATTTGGAGAAAAAGTCACCATAAGAAAAAACGTTTTTCGTAAAAAACGCCCATTGACTTGGCTCATCACTATTTGCAGTTGATTTTCATTTTCTTGAAAGCATATATAGTTTGCTTGCATTTATATTTGCATTTATGTTTTATCTAGTATTTTGCAAAAACTCTGGATATTAAATTGCACTCTCTGAAATTATATGGGCTTCTCTTTTAACTAATTTTAATTCTAACACTATGATTTAATTATAATGACAACATTAATGCTTCACTATTTTTCCTTTTGTTTACTTCCTGTACAAACAGTGATCTGCCTAATATCTGTAAATACCATTTATACCCGCTCTTTTTTTACTGAGCAGAGAAATACCCCTCACAATTTAGTTATACTGTATGTTGGAATTTTTTTTAAAATGTTCTCAAAGATATTTTCAATAGTTTTCTCAACTTTTCTAAACGTCTCAACTTTTACTAATCAAAATCAAGTGTGTGGTCACAATATAAGAGAACTTCCCAGTAACCTAAATGTCACAAAGTTTGCTCCTGGTCTAGCAACCCATTGCAATTAATCAGTAAGGACCAGTTACTGACCACCTATTTAAAAGCACATATCAATTTTCCAGGTATTGGATAATGGACCTGGGCCAAATATTTTGACTTTTATTACATAACCTTAATAAAATGTAGATGAAATATTTCTTGTCTCCTTCCTTAGTTATATGTATACATGTCTTCAATTCTTAAACTACAAGAAGTTCAAAAGATATATAAAATCACAAAGCTTTTTTTTTCTTCTTACAAAAATGAGTGGAGTTATTGTTTGAATCATAAAAAATCACTTACAATATATTCAATGTCTGTATCTGCCTAATATAGGCATTTGTAGAACATAAATCAATATATTTTACTTGCAACAAAGAAAAAGGGATTCTGTTGTCTCAGGGAAATACTTATGCTTCTATGGTGGGATGCTATTTAATAATATTGACAATGTTTGGTTAAATACAATAGCCTTAGCAGTCAGTCATTTGCTTTAGATAAGTATAATTTCATTATATATATGTAATGATTACATCTAATCTGCATCCCTGTCAGCTCTCTAGCAGCTCCTGCAGGGTCAGATACCCCATGTTCTTCTTTTAATTGCAACTAAGAGTAGAAGGATATAGGAAAATTCAATCATGCACCTTGACTTGACATTTTGGCAATGCAAACAGCAAAGCAGTGCCTCTAAAACAGCAAAAAAATCATTTTGAAATCAGTCAAATCTCAATGTCTAGAACAGAAATGGGGAATTCAAGCCCTATATTATGATACTGGTGGTACATGTTATTCAAAAGCAGATTTGGTAATGAGAGATCTCAATTAGGTTATAGAAATCAGTTGGAAAACAAATTATTTTCAATGCAGAAAGGGGGGAGGTACTATAGTTTGCTTGGAGCACTGGAGAGAGAAGCTTTAGTTATCTGTAAGATACAGCTTGAGAAAGACTGTGAAGAAGTGTCAGAATCAATAAAGTACCCTGTTCTGCAGAAGGGTTGTGCGAGAGGAATCAGAATCAATAAGACACTCTACATCTATATCCATAATCATCATATAACACTGCTTAATCAAAGGATTATTTTTCTATTACAGCATGAATACATTTCCCCTGTGGAAATATCTAATAATAAATAAATGTAAATTAATGTATACATATATATATATATATATATTTTTTTTTACATACAATAATAATAACGATATTTTTTCTAAATCTTGAACATTGAACATTTTTTCCAGAAAGCCTTAAAGTAATATATAGAAGCATTGCAGGCCTCTCTGAAACAGAAAGGTTTTTGTTGTCATAGCTAGTAAACACTGTATATAGCAGACTTGTCACTTCCCTTTATGGAAATTACATTTCAGATGGTGTACAACAGTAGTCCATACCTTAAGGAACAGGAAAATTAAATCATTACAGAGTAACAGCTGACTTTAGGCTAAAAGCCTCACAGGTCTTAACTCCTGTAGTGAATATTGTAGCTGACAGTGCATTAAAGCCAAAGTGAAACTGCAGAAACAAAATAAATGAACAAGGTAATTAATAAGTCATACTGTAAAGTGTTTGTAGAAAAGTAAATGTTAGGTGTGAATATTATTTCCTTTCTACTGGGGGAAGTATTAAAGAAACAGCTATTAATTTTGATTGGTCTTTTTGAATTCAAATTTCGAACTTTTTTCAATTCCAAATTCGACCCTTGATAAATATGCCCCTACATGTGGTTTATGTCACTGTGTCTCTGTCAACTACACTAGAGTAATACTGCCTCATACCCACTGGTGCAAAAATGTTGCTGTAACAAAGGTACATATTGCAATTATAACTTTCTAGAACCAAGAACAAATCTGAAAAAATCTGGCAGTTGCAACTAATAGTGTAAAATGTTTACAGGTTCATAGAAATGCAGTATGTGAACTAAAATTCCATATAATTATCTCCCCAAAAGCCAGTCCATATGGGCTACAGGGTTACTGAAGAGTTTTTTGCCAATGATTCCTTAGTTAAATTAGTTAAAAAAACTAGCGTTTCAAGTGCTAATGATGATTAGTCAGTAAACACCCCAAGTGACAAATATTTTGAATGGATTTAAATTTTAGGAAAGTTAATGTTTTTTTTATTTCTATTTACCATTAAAACTGCAATAACCCTTTAATGTGTTAATATACTAATTTTTTTCTGGTTGTGTTTATTTATCATACAAAACCTAAGCACCAGAATCTCTAATATGCATTTTGCAGAAAAGGGCTTATCAAGGGTAATCCCCCTATCTCAGATAGATACTAATCTTTAATGAGATCAATGTGCCCATTCTACTGTGAACATTGACAATGAACATTGATGGTGATTTCTAGCACACTAGAGCTTCTCCATAATTATTACAAAAGATTTAGGCATGCCTTTAGTCAGACTGACTACAGCAAAATCCCAATAAAATGTGGCTGCCTTACGAATGCCACAATTGTTTGACATCCATTCAGAATAGCCATATGTAAGAGACGTGTGTAAAGGTCCACATAGACACAAAGATTTTTCTTTGGTGAACGACCGATTTTAGTGCAATCCAACCAATCTATAAAATTATCGTGAGGTTAGTGGTAATCGAACGATCGCGCATCTTATGATTTTTCATCCGACATCTGTCAGAAAATTGATCGGCCAGGTTAGAAAATTTCATCAGTCACAGTGAAATCTATCTATATTTGCAGGGCCAAGCAGGCAGCAACCCTTGGTTTTCCTGGTTTCAACTAGACAATATCTCTTGAAATCGTCATTTTAGTTGATGGACAAATCATACATTTAAACAATCATTTCAAGATAATCTTGGTCTCACAAACGACAAGATCTTTTAAAAAATCTTTACATCTATAGCCAGCTTAAGTCGTTTTGGTAAAGACTATAAGTTTTGGAGTCACTATTTTCTTGTGCATGTGACTTTTTTCAGGAAATACATTCAACCTCAATACTGCATGACAGTCTTGTGAATCTCTTCTTGTTTATCTTCATTTCATTTTTGCTTTGTTTTGCTTTCAGTTGATATGTGGTCAGTGGGGTGCATCATGGGAGAAATGATAAAAGGTGCTGTGTTGTTCCCTGGCACTGATCGTATCCTTACCACCTTATTGATATCTGCCTGCTTGTTCACTGATTTGTCTTGGAACTTAAGCAGATAGCGTGCATAACACCCATGCATGAATTTAGCCTTATTTGTCTGTGTATGTTTTTTCATAGTTTGGTTACTATCTGCAATACAGTCCCCAACATTGACAGAATCTGTTTATTTTTAAAGCTTCTTAAACAACTTAATATTAAACAATATTGTACAGTAAAGGACAGTTTTTTTATATTTTACTTGTGGTTTGTGTGTTTAGGAAAAAACAATATTTTAAATTGTATGGTTAGAATGCAAAAAAATGCATTTACACATTCAATTTAGAGGAGCAAATTGTTGATATGTTCCATGAAATCATTTACTGTATTACTTACTCTGAAAATGCATGTATGTATGTATGTATGTATGTATGTATGTATACAACTATAACATATTAAAGGTTCAGCCTATGAACTAATTCCACACTCCACAGTGCATGATTTTGTACAAGTAGGAGGAATGCCTTGCACTTGTTGGGCTTGGCTGTATTGCAAACTGAATTGAGTCACACACTCATAACATTTTCAAACAAGTAGAGGTCAACAAGAACTCATTATCTCAGCTTACTTACACTCATAAGCTTGGTGCTATATAAGGGTTGCTGGACCCATTTCCATTGTGAGCAATTTTCTTCAATGCAGAGATGAAAACTGATTACAGGTTGTGAAGAAAGGTGTAGATACAGTACCTTTGCTTGATAAAAAAACATCTGAGTAAGCTAGTTTGTTACTGTTACCAGCTATAATGTAAATACCCAAGTCACTTTTTTTTATTGCATACTTCAGAACAATAAAATGGTTCTGTGTGGGATAGATTATGGCAGAGCAGATCCATTTCTATTTGTCAGTTTTAATAAGGATTACTTTATTATTCCCTACTATTAATATAGCAGACACTTTATTCTATTAGATCATTTGGTATCTGATTTTACTGATGATTAAACAATAAAAAGACTAATAGACTTTTTATCGTTTGGATATTTTGTTTATGGAAGCTACAAGTAATATTTTGTATCATATTCACCTACGTCAGTGGAGCTTCAAAGCTCAAAGTTAATGTCAACTGCGCAGTTGGCAGCACTCGTTTTTCAAATCTAGTCAGGAATATAAAATAAAGAATATTGCAGAATACCATATGAACCACATAACATCTTTATTAAAAATCTATTGAGAAAGAATCCCATGCTTGTAAATGTATGTGTTTCTAAGTAAAAAGCATGTATATTACAGAAATGTTTTAGCATAGACTCTGGTAGCATACTTTTTATTCTTTCCATTATACCAAAAATCTTTTAATTAATTTATTGTTATAATTATTAAAGTCTACTTTTTCATGATGTATGGATGTATTTGGCATAGAACCAAACCAGTGAAGACCTAATATTTGTGCAGCCATGCCAAGCATAAGCTAGATAGGTATTGGTTAATGGAAAATGTAGTTATTATTATGCAAATTACTTATTTTGAAGGAAAAAGAACACTATGCAACAGGTTAACAGGAAACTTTCATCAAAAGCCAACCTTTTTTTAAACAGTGTACATGGTTTGGTGAATGAGAAAACATTTCAGTTTTACTTTAATTTCAAAACGTTAGAGCACGTTTTCTACTTGCATATTTCCTAGGACACATACAGTAGATACAGTATGTCTGCTTCCTTCTAGTCTGATGGACATACATGGGTTGACCAAAAAGGTATCAAACATATTAAACAAAAGGCTAAAATATTAAACTGTATTCATTCACTTATCCAGTGAATGAATACAGTTTAAGCAAGTAGCAAGTTAGTTAGTAGAATTAGTAGAAGTGGCACAGATGTAACAGTTGTCTGGTCATAAAGTTGTCACTTACTGATATTGCCTTCATAGACTTTCAATTTCTGGAATAGGCCTGTCACTAAAATTATACTGTACTGTACAACTAAGTAAAAAAATGTTTATCAAGGAAATAGAAAGTGTATGGCAGCATGAGTGCCAGCGTGATATTTTGACTGCAAATGCAAAATTTATTTTAGGATACAGAAGCAGCAGTGGTGTTTTCATGTATCTTTAACATTGTCTATAGAATGTAGGTACTGAACAAACAATGAAGCCAAAAAGGGAGATAGAAAAAGGAAAAATTCTGCTTTAGGGTCAAAACATTGGCTGTATTCTGCTGTGACCAATGCATGGACAGGTATTCTTTTTGCATAATAAACAATTAAGGAAGCACTTGCTCTTGACTAGCATATATTTTGTCTTCTGTTGTTTAAACTGTAAATACCAAAATTAAAAATTGCCTTATAATTTTAGTTTACAGGGCTTTAAAAAATACAGTACCTTCATTTCGCTATTTTAAATAAACAAGTTCACACTTGGAAGGCATTTATTTTGCAATGTTTTCATACAGACTGCATATAAAGGATTAAAACATATGTACTACCTTGAGATGGTGATGCATGTATCAACATTTAATTTGATTAATTTAATCATGTTTTTAAAGTTAAGTAATTTTTTGAGTTGAGTATTTTTTTATTGTGACATATTTTCTTTCTGTGACAAGAGCTTGTTGGTTGTACTTAAGGAGTAAACTAATTAACACAATATAATGCATTTTAGTGATTGTTGGTGCTACAGAATGATCCAGTTTATAAAATGCTAAAGGTTTTTGATCTTGCAAAAAGTTATGCCTCAAATAGGGATTGTATGATTCTGGAATTTCCTTAATACTGATGTTTGCTCAGACATTGACCAGTGGAACAAAGTGATAGAACAGCTGGGAACACCGTGCCCAGAGTTTATGAAAAAGCTACAACCAACAGTACGGAACTATGTGGAGAATAGACCTAAATATGCTGGTCTCACATTTCCCAAGCTATTTCCTGATTCCCTCTTTCCAGCAGATTCAGAGCATAATAAACTCAAAGGTATGTGTTTTTTCTTTTAAAGATTAAAAATAAGGAACAACTCACTATAGAATACAGCAAAAACCTCCACACAATCTTAGGTTAAAGGGATACTGTCATGGGAAAAATTCAAAATGAATCAGTTAATAGTGCTGCTTCAGCAGAATTCTGCACTGAAATCCATTTCTCAAAAGAGCAAACAGATTTTTTTTATATTCAGTTTTTAAATCTGACATGGGGCTAGACATATTGTCAATTTCCCAGCTGCCCCAAGTCATGTGACTTGTGCTCTGATAAACTTCAATCATTCTTTACTGCTGTACTGCAAGTTGGAGTGGTATCACCCCCTCCCTTTTCCCCCCCAGCAGCCAAACAAAAGAACAATGGGAAGGTAACCAGATAGCAGCTCCCTAACACAAGATAACAGCTGCCTGGTAGATCAAAGAACAACACTCAATAGTAAAAACCCATGTCTCACTGAGACACATTCAATTACATTGAGAAGGAAAAACAGCAGCCTGCCAGAAAGCATTTCTCTCCTAAAGTGCAGGCACAAGTCACATGACCAGGGGCAGCTGGGAAATTGACAAAATGTCTAGCCCCATGTCAGAGTTCAAAATTGAATATAAAAAAATCTGTTTGCTCTTTTGAGAAATGGATTTCAGTGTAGAATTCTGCTGGAGTATTAACTGATGCGTTTTGAAAAAAACATGTTTTCCGATTACAGGATCCCTTTAAAGTTTCATTCTCTGTTATTCCCTCCTCACAGATCTTGGTTGTTGCTCCCCTGTGTAAATCCCCTTTGCATACTTTATGAGGCTTGTGTAGGCACTAAAGATGTACAGTATGGGCCCTGTCCTATAGACATTCTATTGTGTTTCTGCCTCAGGGACTAGCTATATTCAAAATAAGATATAGAAAAGGTAAACAGTCTATTAAGGAACTGTAATAAAATTTGCAAATAGAACACATTTGAGAATAAAAATTCCCATGTCGTAATTTAATATTCTTCATTAGGCTTTTATTGCATTACAAATCTTAATTGTGCATTGTGAACCTTAAACACCTGCTTAAAGGTGGCATACACTTTGGAACAAATTTAACAACTTTTTCATTAAGAAGTTTTCTTACATGCACAGTGCAAACTATAGAATTCACAATCGCTATCCTACTGTTGTGTGGGGTACAAAGTGTTCACAAAGGCAAAATTGTTCACTTTGTGAACATTTATTCACATTGCAAATGAATTGCGAACAATTTTTGCGTTAGCTACGAATATTACATTCCCCCATATTTACTTTATGCATGTATTATTTAGGGGGATATTACTAAACAGTTTAAAATATATAGTATAGATAAAGATACAGAGCATTCTTCATTATTTTGGTCAAAGATTCTAAAATAGGAGGTTGAAGTATGTGCCAAAGAGTTATAAGTACAGCAGATTGAATATCAGTACAGCAGTTACAGTGCGCTTCCACATTTAGAAAGATGAGATTTTTTAAATAAAGACATTTCATATACAGATCTAGCACAGAATTTAACTGGTTACATCGATGACAGTTAGACCAATATCTGGATCAACTTTGCACCAAAGCTATTCCTTGCTTGCAAAAAAAAAAAAAAAACCCTTCTAAGTGGAATGCTCTCAGTTGGATCTGCCAGGGATAGAATTCCACAACTTCACAGCTCTCACTGTAAAACCTCCTTATGAATATTAATATGGAACATACTTTCCTTTTAATCTGAATGTACTGTATGTCCTTGTATTTGGAAGGACCTATTGTTAAATAAACCATCACATAGTTTATTCTATTGTGCCCTTATATCTTTATACATAGTTTTCAAATCCCTCTTCGATTCGAATTTAAAAGCATCCAACTCAAATGTAAATTTGAATGTGAGATTTATCACACATCAACCATGGAAACAGTTCTTATTTGAATATTCGCCATCTAAAACCTGCTGAGTACAGAGGTCCCTTAAACCATTTGAATATGTTAATTGCCTACCTGACAATCAAGTTTTTTTTTTTCGAGGAAAACGCGATTCAAATTCGACTTTCAACCCTATTTTATCTTGATAATGCAGGGTTACCCCTTGCTGTTTATTTGTGCGAACGTGCAACGTTTCGGAACGAACCCCTTTATCAAGCATACAAAATTACCAATGTGCAGACAATATAAAATGTGACCAATTGAAATAATTAACATACAGAATTGAAAACCCCACCCTCCAATTTACCAGCCAAGTGTGTCGACCAATCAGACATTGTATAATAAATATTAAAAAAAATTTTTGAGTCCAATCAAAAAATGCTTCCATAAAAAAGGCTTGCAATAGTGGGCGAATTGTCCAAATGTGCAAAATTGTTTAATCCCTCCAGCGTGTTAAACAGAACTGTGTATCTAAAAAAAAATAAAAAAAAAGATACAAAGTGACCAGGCAAAGGCCTGTTTTTTTAAAAGGTTACAAAAAATTAAAAAAGGTTAAAATGTAACATGTTTCTAGCCACAAACTAACCCTAATAAAGATATGGTAATTGTACCTGTCCCTGGGGTCTACAAATGTTTTTCTTATCTGTAAAGAAGCAGGAAAGAAACATAATTATATGTAACCAGATTGTTTCCAAATATATTATCAGAATGTTTACACAAAGCAGGACAAATTGTATTCCTCATTTAGGCCCTTCGGACTCCTGGATTGGAGTAACCAAATCCAGTAGCATTCTCTCTGGAGTAACATACGTTTCTTGACCTGCGCTTGATTAGCAACCACGTTTTCTAAAATCTGCCATCTTAGTTGTGCCCCACAATGGCCCTGTTCAAAGAAATGCTTTGCAAATAAAGTTTCCCTTTTAGTTTTTATTGTGTCCTTCTCCTTATTTATATTCCCTGGGGATTGTGGGGCCTGTGGTTTGTAATTCCGTATCATGCATTTATGTTTGTTAAGCCTGATTTTTATGGGTCTTGCTGTTTTACAAATATATGCGAGGCCACAGGGCATTTTATACAGTATGTTACATCACTACTATCACATGAAAAGCAGCCCCTGAGTATGTTTGGATCCTTGTTGTGGATGTGTTACAAAATTCCCCTGTATAATGCTGTTACAATGCCGCAGTTTCTACATGTAAAGGTGCCATTAGAATTGGGTTTCAATGGAAAGTTGCCCCTTTGTACTCCTTGGATGAGTGGTTTGATACAGTCCCCAATGTTTTTTCCATGTCTATAGGAAAATAATGAAGGCTGTTCAAATAAGTGACCGTATTTGGGATCAGAACTCAAAATGCCCCAATATTTTAGAATTAACTTACATTGTGCTTTGGAATTACTCTTGTAAAATGAGATATATGGTAATCTCTGTATTTTATTGGGAGTTTCCAATAAAATACATATGCAAATGCATATTTTTGACCTCTTCCCTGAAAGATTCCAGGTTAGTTTTTCAATAACCTTTTTCAACAAATTTAAATAACATTTTATTGGACTCTGTTTCGTATATATCATCATTAGATGTAATTTGTTTTACCCGTAAAAACTGGCTTTTTGCGGTAATGTCTCTTGTATTTGCCCTGGTGGTTGCTGCTTTGGCTTCCTTTGTCCCCTCCGGATCTTGCTCTGTGTTTTAACTGGCTTGGTCCTAAAAAAGGAACCGAGGAGTGTTGAGAGGAAGCTGACGAATCCTGTCTGCCATCCGACTTCTGAGCACCGGTAGTTCCGAATTTTCCTTCTTGTGTCCTTCCAGGTATACACCTCCCCTCTCACGTAATCCCTGGTGTCTGTGGGGAATTTTGGGAGTTTCACCTGTAGGATTTCCTGTTGTAGTTTCTCCATTTTCACCTCGAGCTCCCTCATCAGCGTGTTGCCGGTATCCGTGTTTGACTTGAGTTCCTTCTCCACGGCGTGTAGCTTTGACTCTTGGCTGTGACAAAACTGATCGCAACAACTTGCTGAGACCCACGTCTCACCATCCACCGGGCCTCATTAAGGGTTTGCCAAAAAGCCAATTACAAAAAAGCAAATTACATCTAATGATGATTTATACGAAACAGAGTCCAATAAAATGTTATTTAAATTTGTTGAAAAAGTTTATGAAAAAACTAACCTGGAATCTTTCAGAGAAGAGGTCAAAAATATGCCCAGGAAAACAGTTACTCTCTAAAAAAATAGTGACTCCCAACAAAATACAGAGATTACCATATATCTCATCTAACGATAGCAATTCCAAAGCACACCATAAGATAATTCTAAAATATTGGGGCATTTTGAGTTCTGATCCCAAATACGGTCACTTATTTGAACAGCCTCCATTATTTTCCTATAGACATGGAAAAAACATTGGGGACTATATTAAACCACGCATCCAAGGAATACAAAGGGGTAACTTTCCATTGAAACCCAATTCTAATGGCACCTTTCCATGTAGATACTGTGGGCATTGTAACAGCATTATACTGGGGAATTTTGTAACACATCCACAACAAGGATCCAAACATACTCAGGGGCTGCTTTTCATGTGATAGTTGGTCAAACAGCAAGACCCATAAAAATCAGGCTTAACAAACATGAATGCATGATACGGAATTACAAACCACAGGCCCCACAATCCCCAGGGAATAAAAATAAGGAGAAGGACACAATAAAAACTAAAAGGGAAACTTTATTGGCAAAGCATTTCTTTGAACAGGGCCATTGTGTGGCACAACTAAGATGGCAAATTTTAGAAAAAATGGTTGCTAATCAAGGGCAGGACAAGAAACATATGTTACTCCAGAGAGAATGCTACTGGATTTGGTTACGCCAATGCAGAAGTCCGAAGGGCCTAAATGAGGAATACAATTTGTCCTGCTTTGTGTAAACATTCTGATAATATATTTGGAAAAAATCTGGTTACATTTAATTATGTTTCTTTCCTGCTTCTTTACAGATAAGAAAAACATTTGTAGACCCCAGGGACAACAGGTTCAATTACCTTATCTTTATTAGGGTTAGTTTGTTGCTAGAAACATGTTACATTTTAACCTTTTTAATTTTTTGTAACCTTTTAAAAAACAGGCCTTTGCTTGGTCACTTTGTATCTTTTTTCTAGATACACAGTTCTGTTTAACGATTTTGCTCATTTGGACAATTCGCCCACTATTGCGAGCCTTTTTTACGGAAGCATTTTTTGATTGGACTCAAAATACGTTTAATATTTATTATACAATGTCTGATTGGTTGACACACTTGGCTGGTAAATTGGAGGGTGGGGTTTTCAATTTTGTATGTTAATTATTTCAATTGGTCACATTTTATATTGTCTGCACATTGGTCATTTTGTAGGCTTGATAATGGGGTTTGCCCCAAAACGTTGCACGTTCGCACAAATAAACAGCAAGGGGTAACCCTGCATTGCAATCGCCTGTGTGTCAGTGTATCTCTACTATACTGACTTTGTTGGGGGCTGCCTTACCCTCTATGCCAGGGGTGTCCAAACTACAGCCTGCCGGGCCAACTGTGGCCCGCGGTCCATTTTGAATTGGCCCGCAGCCAGGGCCGTATTAGGCAGTTGGCTAGGGCCTGCCTGATTATAGGGGCTCGGGGCAATGGATGGAAGACACGCTATCCTCCACTTCCAGACTGCTGCCAATCAGGGCCCGCCTAGCTGAAGGTTGCCGGGCGGCCGGCTCAGGATGGAGAGAAACATCACCTGCCCCCAGCATCTTCCGGGTTCCGGGCCCCTGTGCCAGGTAAAGTGCTTCCAGGTTCATGCACACATTGAAGTAAAGTCAAGTGGCCTGCCGCATGCATCTCTTTCTCTCTCTCTCTCAGTCCCTAGGTTTGCTCATAGTCTGTACAGAGAGATACCATAAAACTATGGCAGCATAGGTATTCCCTGTACTAAGCATAATTCAGCAGGAACAGCCCCTAAGTTTGCTCATAGTCTGTACAGAGAGATACCATAAATCGTAGTGGCTTCACATTTCATTTTGCCTGGGATCCAGCATGTCAGGCTGAATGGTCGGCCCCCACACAATTTCACCTCACCAAATTTGGCCCTCGTTGTAAAAAGTTTGGACACCCCTGCTCTGTGCTGTGTACCAGGCTACCACACGGAAAGATATTTAAGAGTGTGCTCTACCGCACCTTGTTACATTCATAAATAACCTCCCTTTAGAGTTGTGAGTAAGTTCGAATTTATTGGAGTAAAAAAAAAATCAAAAAAATTTGAAATTTGTCCTTTGATAAATAATTAAATAAGTATTAACAGTGTAACAAACTCTCACCTAATCTGGCTGAGAAGTCTGTCTTACCTTGTTGTTTATGGTATCAGGCCAAAGAGAAAGTTTCTGGCTCCTGTACTTCTTTATATAGCCTCCTGTAGCCAACTAGCCAACCTTAAGATGAACTTAATTTTGCCTTAACTATTTACATAAAATAAGTTGTCTCCTTATGTATGTGTGTGAAAAACAAATTATTGAGAACATAAATAGTGGTGTTACTAGTTTCCATCTTTTTCAGTGTTCTTTTCAGTGTTCATCCAGACATACAAGTTTTGAGATGGGTTGTCTGAGTGAAAACTGCCTGTCCAAATTTCCAAATTAGGAAATCTGGACATTGCTTCTGAAATAAATGATGCAGCAATAATCCCATTGCCGAATGTGGCATGATAGCCCCACCCCTGATGTCACAGACCGCCCCAAATTGTTATGGACCCACCCAACAACACCACTCCACCCCCACCCAGCAGACTTTCATCTAACACAGAATGATTATATCTTTGTTTTTTCATTGTTTTAGCCAGTCAAGCAAGAGATCTTTTATCAAAGATGCTTGTCATTGATCCAGCCAAGAGAATATCAGTTGATGAAGCACTACAACATCCGTATATCAATGTCTGGTATGACCCTTCAGAAGTTGAGGCGGTAAGGTTCTAAAAATTGCTTGATTTTTCATTTAAAAAATAATGGATGAAAATTGCAGATACACTGTTATAGTTTTCAAATAATGCAAGTTAACTGCCAAAAGACCACAGTTTCCATTTGACTACACAACCAGTAGCCATTTCATTCATGTATACAGTATATATATACTTTAATACACAAAAGCCATGAATATCCTGTAAATTATATCCTAATAAATGGCTTAGTTATGTCATCAGTTATAAACAGAGCCTAGTTATGTAATTGTTGCCACATTACTCATTAAAACTTGTGTATTATGGGGGCAGAGTTATCCAACATACTGAATGGACGTCTGAGGCAGGAGCTCCGCAGCACATTGAGGCTATTAACGCTGCCAAAAGCATTAGACCGAGTTTAAACTAACTCTACACAGGTGGGACAAGGGTCAGAGAGTCATGGCTTCCAAAGCCCAACCGAAAAAGGTGAACGCGTCAGTTACGGCGTTCTTTGCTACCCATGCGGCCACAGAACAGTAACCGGCTGCGGGCGCCATTTTGGTTCCAACAGACACAGGCCCTGATAGCGATGCTGCTCGTGATCCGGATCCTATGCACACCTCAACGGAGGAACTAAAAGTCATGCTTGTAGATATTAAACAGACTCTCCAGGCGGACATAAAACAATTGTCAGCGGATATACGCAGTGAGTTACAGGAGCTGGGGGATCACACAGCGCATATTGAAACTAAAATGGGGGAATATGCAGACGCCCATAATGAGTTGGCGGATAGCCATTCACGAATGGACAAAGAGATGGAACACCTGACAAGTAAAGTAGCTGACTTAGAAGATCGGTCCCGCAGGAACAACCTTAAACTGCGTGGAATTCCAGAGTCAGTACAGGCCCAGGATCTGGAGGACTATTTGGCAACTCCCCACAAATCAAATTAACCATTGACAGGATACACAGGATTCCTAAGCCACGCAATGCCCCAGACTCAGCTCCCAGGGATGTGCTCACTAAATTGCACTTTTTCCACATTAAGGAAAAACTTTTACACTCAGCTAGACGCAAAGAGGGTTGGTCAGTGCAATATGCAGACCTACAAGTCAATGTTGATTTATCCCAAACAACTTTGGCTAAAAGGCGAGCCTTCACGGATGTCACTAAAACTCTACGAGAAAACAACATTTCCTAACGCTGGGGGTTTCCAGTTAAACTCATAGTCACAAGACAAGGCACCTCAACCCTTTTAACATCACTTGAGGAAGCCAAAAAAGCTCTCCGTAGATGGAATCTCCTAAACACTCCGGCCTCCCTACCAGGCACTCCGCAGTACAAACAGGTCCAAAAGCTGCACAAGGAATGGAAAGTTACATGAGGCAAATAAATGATAATAATCCTATTATAGTGCTTGGAGAATATCATCTCGGTCTTCCCTATTTTATCACGACTCAGGCTCGACTTATGTGGAGAGACTTGCTTCTCTCAATACTAAAGTTACTCTATCTTTTGTGTTTTTCTTTTGCTCGACTGTTCACTTTATTACAGAAGGAATATCATTCCTCCCCCCACATTTCCCAGTTCAAGGACAGCTGGGTCCCACCCGGGCGCAGTTCTACACCAGTACCTACGCCATGGAAAGGCACATTTTTGTTCTTGGATCAAAGGCGATCCTGATTATGAAGTTTATCATGTTATGGTTTTATATTTACTGTTTTTTACCAATTATACTGCTGCACTCTAGTATGCCAATGCTGATATATTTTCTCTGCTTGTTCTCAATAGTACCATGTAATGACCTAATGTGGATGCTAAAATGTTGGGTGAAGCTTATACGCGATGCACAAAATAGTTACGTTTTATTCATTGAATGCCAGGGGATTAAACACCCCGCAAAAAAGAAATCTAGCTTTGAATGAAGCCTACAAGGCCAGAGCGGATGTATTGATGTATCAAGAAACTCATTTTAAAAAACATCACCAATCAGCGTTTTGTAATAAAAGATTCCCACATACAGTAACTTCCATGCACTTTGAATTCTAAAACCAAAGGAGTTTCAATATTAGATAGCGCTTCAATACCATTTCAGATGCATCCCGTGTTGGCTGATCCCCTGGGCAGGTACCTTTTACTAATATGTACACTTGACAACCAATTATATACGATAATCAATGTATATGCCCCTCATGAAAATCAAGTACCATTTATTACAAAACTTTAACGCAACTAATGCAACATAGACAAGGTAAATGTGTAGTGGCGGGAGACATCACCCTCACCCTAGACCCTCTTGTGGACACACACAGATCCACAGCACAACCTGTAACCAAACAACAACTGGTGCAAGCCAGAAAACTCAGGGATTTATTTCATAGCTTTGCCCTCATAGATATTTGGAGAGCCCGACACCCCAGAGAACGGGATTACACTTACCATTCTCCTCGATTCTTAACCCACACAAGAATTGATGTGATCCTGGCAGACACACAAACCACAGCACAAACCACAAAGGCCTTCCAGGACGTCCATACAAACGTATTTGAACTCACTGAACATACCAAATCCTATAGAGGCACAGCTTGAACAATTAAATGCTAAGATAACTAAGGAGGAAATTGCCCAAGCTATAAAACACTTGAAAGTAGGTAAAGCGCCTGGGCCTGATGGCTACACTAACACCTATTACAAACTATATGCAGATATATTGTCCCCTCACTTACTTAAACTGTTTCAATCTATTATGGATACAGGCCAAATTAACCCTGAATTTCTCCAGGCACACATCTCAACCAGGCCCGGACTGACCATATGCTTGTTCGGGCATTTGCCCGAGGGGCCGCTTCATATTTTCTTTAAGTGGGCTGCTCCGATAAAACCTTTTCTTTTCACTGCATACACAGCGGGCTCTAGGACCGCTCCTCCAATCTATGTCCCACTGTGGCTCCGCCCCTCCCACTGCTCTCGTGCTGCCGTGCCGTGTATGTGTCCCAGCACAGTCAGAATTGAGTTTGTGTGAGTAGACTTCCTCTATCGAGTGGGAAAGCAGTAGGGATGGTGCAGTGTGCTGGTGGGTGTCAGATGAGTTGGGGACAGTGTCATTTGGTCCCATTGTACAGTGGGGGCGGGCTAAGCTGTGCTGTTGAGGACATGGGGCTGCTGGACTACACAGAGGAGATTCACTACACGAGAGCTTTCTACCTGCCCTGATTGTGCTACATCCCTTTGTGCCTCTACACTCCCCACACACAGGCTCTTCTAATAGATAAAGTGTAGCATCTCCCTGACATTTCAGTATAGAGATCCAGAACTCTGGCAATGAAATAGTGTTAGGTACTACAGTTTCCCAACTTCAATCTATTGATAATTTTTTAGACCCACACTGTACCTATACTTTAATTGTGTGCACATTTGTGAAAGGTTGTTTCATTTGTCTATTGTGCTTAACCATTTGTATATGTTTTGGAAAGGATAAGCACTAGTTGTGGGCAGCAGTGTTTTTGTAATTGACCAAACGAAGCAATTTGATAGGGATTATTACTTCAGACTAAAATTATTCCAGAGTTGTGAAGCTCAGTTCAGCAAAATGTACAGAGAGATCCCATAAAACTATGGCAGCATAGGTATTCCCTGTACTAAGCACAATTCAGCAGGAACAGTCCCCTAAATTTGCTCATAGTCTGTACAGAGAGATCCCATAAAACTATGGCAGCATAGATATTCCCCTGTACTAAGCACAATTCAGCAGGAACAGTCCCTAAATTTGCCCATAGTCTGTACAGAGAGATCCCATAAAACTATGGCAGCATAGGTATTCCCTGTACTAAGCACAATTCAGCAGGAACAGTCCCCTAAAATGTACCATAACATTATGGCATAGTAATTCCCCATTTTTGAGGTGACTCTGATAAACGTGGGTCTGCACCTGTAAGTGGACACAGGTGGGCTTTGTTCAGTTTATTTTTGTGTTTTGTGAGGCGGGGTCATTTGAGACATTGCATTTAATTCCATTAATTATAAATTAGACTATAGTGTTAATGTTGCTTTACTGTAATGTAGGGAATAATAGAAGTCTGAGGGGTTCTGTGACCATATAAAGGCACAAGGCTGCAGGATCTTTAACATATTTTACATGAATTACACTTGAGTCAGAAAGGCAGCTCTTTATGTAAATATTTTTTTGCAGTTTTACCCCAATATATGAGTGGATGAGTACAAGACCATTGCGTCTTTACATGTGGGCTGCTTTGATTTTTTTGGCCCGGGGTGCTTTTTACCCCCAGTCCGGCCCTGATCTCAGCTATTCCTAAACCTGGTAAAGCGGTAGACCAATGTCAAAATTATAGGCCAATAGCCTTTACTGAATACAGATCTTAAACTCTATTCAAATCCTAGCATTACGTTTAAATAAAGTGTTTCCATCTCTTATTCACTTTGATCAGGTGGGATTTGTGCATGACAACACTAGGAGATTCCACAATTTATTACATATCATCAAACAAGAAAAGATCCCGGCCCTATTGTTGTACATGACACAAACTCTCACTAAATTTGGACTGGTGCTTACCCCACTCTACTCTAATCCTTCAGCCAAAGTTTTGGGGTTGGTGGTTGGCACCTAACACCAGAACAAATGCCAAGCACCCTGGTCTTATTTGCTGACGATATTATTCTATCCCTTACTAACCCACACATCACCTTACCTAATGTCTCTCAGGAACTACAGTCTTTTATCAGATCTCTTGGTACAGGATGAACTAACATAAAACGCAGGCTTTACCAATTAATATCTCGGAGCATGAAGTACTACAACTTAAAGGCAATTACTTATTTGAGTGGAGAGATACATATATTATGTACTTAGGGGTTAAACTGACAAAAGATCCCGAACTACTATATAAACACAACTATATTCCTTTGCAAAAAAACTATCCAAGATAATTACCTTAAATGGAAACCTATGTACATATCGTGGTTAGGCAGAATAAACACTGCAAAAATGAATATCCTCCCAAAAATGTTATACCTCTTTAGAACTATACAGATAGATCTCCCATCACGATATATTAAGTCATTACAAAAGCAGATGAATGAGTTTATATGGGGTGGGAAAAGACCTCGTACAGCTGCTAAACAACCAGCCTCATCCGGAGGCCTAGGACTTCCAAACCTAAATACATACTATAGAGCATCTGTGGTAGACACAGCTATCAAAATACAAAGTCCAACAGCTTGTAGACAATGGCTGGACCTGGAAACAGAGAAAATACCGATAGAAAGCATCTCCCAACTTCTATGGATACAACCACAATATAGGCCAAAATGCTTTACACTACTACCCACAAATTCAACATTGATGAAAACTTGGGATAAGGCACGAACTAGATCTAAAACTGATAAGCTGCTATCCCCTAGAACACCATTACGCAGTCTTCAATACATCCTACAAGATCTACCACTTCAACTTGGATAAATAATGGTGTGAATACAATTACGGACTTATATGGAATACGCTCATACTTAACATTTCCGGAACTACAGGATAAGTACCACCTTGTAGAACCTGATAGCTATACGCACATTAGGATAACACACCTGATTAAACAACATATCCCAAACTACAAAACCCGTCCTCAACAATCCAGCCTGCAACAAATATCAGCCTCTGGTTGGTCCATGAGAGGTACACTTTCTAGATGTTACAAACTTTTTATTGCAAACCCTCCGGAATATAAATACCCTTATATGATCAAATGGGAACGAGACCTTAAAATTACTTTATCCTCTGAACAGTGGAGTAATGCCTTTCAAGTGCTATCTGGAACTACGAGATGTACAAACCATATTGAATCTCATAAAAAATTGATATATAGTTGGCACATGACACCAACAACTCTGAATAAAATCTCGGACCACCATTCTCCATTATGCTGGAGAAATTGTGGACAGACACTGTTGCACATGTGGTGGGACTGCCCCCTTTCACAACAAATTTGGAAATCAATATACCATATAATCACGACAGAATAGAGTGGATTCGACCAGACTGTTCAATCACTATGCTTTCGTCCAATGAAGCCAATATCAAATAGAACAAGAAAGTGATGAATTTCAGTCCAACGCAGTGGGTTGCTGCAAAATCAGTGCTTTATTCGACACAACATGTTTCGAGCTAGGCTCTTTGTCAAGTGTAATACAAAAAAGACACCATACAACCCTATATAGTTTAAACCACACCCATCATTAGTAGTAATCGGATGCAGGTAATTGTTCAGCCTGACCCCATTCGAAAAAAGTTATACAGACAATATACAAAGTCCCATAGTGTGTAGACAATTTTCATATTAATCACAGCACGAAACATAACTGTGCATTTCCAAATCCATAACGTGGACAGTGAATCTGTAAATATGACATAATAAAAATTACTTTAAAATGCTTAAAATCATTTACCTGGGTACTGCTCTAAGAGCCTACCCTGAGCCAGCTAAATTTAGTCGTAGGACATCAAACGATATCTCAATATCTATAATAGAAACATTCTTACCCTTAAGTAGAGAATTTCACATTCATAATATTAGAGTCAATAAGTATCCATTTTATCTGGAAGGGAAAAGATCAAAAATTGTATCAAAAGGATTACTGAATATGTTACAAGATATAAATAGTGTAAATTTCACAGGAAGCTGCTAATACTCCAGTGTTCATTTAGACCTTCTGGATGTAAGCTATTCAATTTTTTAATCCACTTTGCTTCTTCTTGAAGTAATAATTTAAGCATATTGCCCCCTCTTTGTGGTTTACAGATCACTTCTATCACTTGCCAATTGAGCTGTGATAAGTTATGTTTAAAAGAAGAGAAATGTCTTGAAATGGGCGTATCTGTTTGAGTCCCTACTTTGAAATTACGTATGTTGGATCTATGTTCTTTAATTCTCTCTTTAACTGGACGGGACGTTTGTCCTATATATACTAGCCCACACGGGCATTTCAATAAATATACCACGTTTGAACTTTCACACGTAGCATAGGAATGAAGCTTTAATCCCTTACCATTAATAGGATGGTGTACAACTTCCCCTTTAATGATAGACGAACAGCATATGCACCTGAGGCATGGAATGGTACCCTTTTTTGGTGGTCCTTGAAAGAGGGACTGTGATTTATTGGGCTTACGAGGTTCTGCTGGACACAATTTATCACGTAATGTCTGTCCTCTAGTATAGCAAAACATTGGAATTTCACTACAGTGGCGTTTCAGTGATTTATCATGTTGCAACATGGGCCAAAACTTTTTAATCACCTTTTCAATCTGAGCACTTGCTCGTGAAAATTTACTGACAAATGTCATTCTCTTGTTATTTTTTGGTACAGGTTTGTGGGCTAATAATTCACTTCTAGATGTGGCTCCTACTTTTTGCAATTTTATATAGGCTATGTAACTTATAACCTTTAACTTTAAATCTGTTAATGAGCGTATCAGCAGCCTCCCAATGTCTAGTATCATCCGAGGCAATCCGCCTTGCTCTCAAAAACTGACTTTTTGGAATCGCTGCAATGCAGCGAGGATTGTGATAACTAGAAGCATGGAGTAGGCTGTTACGATCTGTAACCTTTTGGTACAAAGCTGTCTCAATAATCCCCTGGTTGAGCGTTAGTTTTACATCAAGAAAGTTAAGAGAATGAGTCGAGATCTCTAAGGTGAATTTAACTGAAGGGTGTTTAGTATTGGCCTTATTTACCATGTCTTGAAAAACAGAGATATCCCCCTTCCATATGATCAATATATCGTCCACAAACCTGAGATAAAGTGCAATATGCTCTTTAAATTCTGCATTAAGGAAAAACATTTTTTCCAACTTGTGGACGAATAAATTCGCAAATGAAGGAGCGACCGCCGCCCCCATCGATGTACCTTGACATTGCCAGTAAAATTTGTCTTCGAATCTGAAATAATTGCGTTTTAATATCAGTGACAAACAATCAATCAGGAAATACACCATGGTGTGTGCTAAGTTTGTTTCAAGAAGACACTCTTCAATATGCATAATTCCCTCATCTTGAGATATAGATGTATATAAACTGACAATGTAAATACTGCATAAGGTACAATTAGTGTCTAACACATCCAATGTAGACAATTTTTGTAATAACTCATTTGTATCTTTTAAGCAGCAAGGAATTTTTTGCGCTAGTGGTTGCAAGTATGAATCCACGTATTTTGATAACGGCTCCAAAATGGAGCCTATCTCCGAGACGATCGGACGCCCCGGGGGATTGAACAAGGTTTTGTGTACTTTGGGAAGGAGATACAGGACTGGTACACGAGGCTGATCAACCAAAAGAAAATCTTTGGTGTCTGACGTTATAAGCCCACTATTAAAAGCATCAGTCACCAGAGACATAATCTCCTTTTGTATGTCAAATACTGGATCTTTCCCAATAGGTTTATAGTGTCCAGGTGTCAATAATTGGCGGTATGCTTCATCAATATACATCTGTTTGTCCATGAGTACAATACCACCCCGTTTTTAATCACTAGCGAATTATTAGATTGTAATTATTGTAGTGCCTGTCTCTCACCAAATGACAGGTTGAAATTACGTCCAAGAGGATTCAAGTGGCTCGTGGATCTACAGGTATGGCTACCGAATTCACCCCACACACTTGTACTACATCTACCTTTGCCTACAGCGATCAAGAAATTGCTAAAATACTGGAAGAGGTTGGTGATGATGAACTTCCCTTAAGTGGGGCCCCCCCAGTAGATGATCGTTGCAAAGAATTGTTGTATAAACAGAAAAAGGAACTGAATATACATTTACACATCACATCATTAGCCCAATATGTTAAGGCTAAACGTATACCACGTGGACTGAGAGTAGCTATACAGCCTAATCTATGTACTGAGGATACGATTCTCGTCCAATGCTGGCAAGAAATTTGTAATAAATGCAGCACAGACTTGATGGTACTCACCATTGAGAGATTACAGGAGAAATTGCAGACAGTAAAGTTGGATGTTGCTGCGTTAAAGGAGCACGTGATTACTGCTAAAGGATCCGCACAAGCTGACGCCATCTTTGGAGAGCAGAGAGAACTACTTGTAAAGCACAAGGAATCCGTGTCAGCACGCAAGGCGCGCAAGTATGAGAGAGACGCGCAGGACTATCTGCATAACAGAGTCTGTACTTGGCAGGAAGAGAAAGGCATGCGGCAAAGTATGGGAGAGAGACGTGGCGCTGCTTACCGCCAGCAGCACTGGAACCGCTATCAACCAAGGAGGACACGCGACTCTTCATCCGATTCAATGGGAGGGTTCTCTTCCAGCTCAGACAGGAATATGGACGCACCCACAGCACAGATGGAACGGCCTCGACAACTGAATTATGCGGGATCACAGCAGGCACCTTCCACCCTTTCTTTTTTAGATCAGCGCACTCAAAAGAAAAATCCAAGGCTGCCTACACCAAGAGAAGCATACCTGCAACGGAACAAGCAGAAGAGGTAACCGATTTAGTTATCAATATTTACTCCCATGTTTTGTCCACAGAAGAAAGATCGGTTTTAAATAGGGGGTTGGGATTTGTTCCAGCATACAACATGGACTTTTTGAACTGGGAGATTGACTTTAACAAACTGTTAAGGAAATTGAACTTCAACCTGTCATTTGGTGAGAGACAGGCACTACAAAAATTACAATCTAATAATTCGCTAGTGATTAAAAACGCTGACAAGGGTGGTGGTATTGTACTCATGGACAAACAGATGTATATTGATGAATCATACCGCCAATTATTGACACCTGGACACTATAAACCTATTGGGAAAGATCCAGTATTTGACATACAAAAGGAGATTATGTCTCTGGTGACTGATGCTTTTAATAGTGGGCTTATAACGTCAGACACCAAAGATTTTCTTTTGGTTGATCGGCCTTGTTCAATCCCCCGGGGCGTCCGATCGTCTCGGGGATAGGCTCCGTTTTGGAGCCGTTATCAAAATACGTGGATTCATACTTGCAACCACTAGCGCAAATGAGTTATTACAAAAATTGTCTACATTGGATGTGTTAGACACTAATTGTACCTTATGCAGTATTGACATTGTCAGTTTATATACATCTATACCTCAAGATGAGGGAATTATGCATATTGAAGAGTGTCTTCTTGAAACACACCATGGTGTATTTACTGATTGATTGTTTGACACTGATATTAAAACGCAATTATTTCAGATTCAAAGACAAATTTTACTGGCAATGTCAAGGTACATCGATGGGGGCAGCGGTCGCTCCTTCATTTGCGAATTTATTCGTCCACAAGTTGGAAAAAATGTTTTTCCTTAATGCAGAATTTAAAGAGCATATTGCACTCTATCTCAGGTTTGTGGACGATAGATTGATCATATGTAGTGATGGGCGAATTTATTCGCCAGGCGCGAATTCGCGGCGAATTTGCGCGATTCGCGCCGAGCGAATAAATTCGCGAAACGGCCGCGAAAATTCGCGCAAAAAATTCGCCGGCGTCAAAAATTTTTTTTCGAAAAACGGACGCCGGCGCCAAAAACGGGCGCCGGCGTCGGAAAAACGGGCGCCGGCGTCAAAAACGAGACGCCGGGGCCGTTTCGCAAATTTTTCGCCGTTTCGCGAATTTCGCGCGAAATTCGCGAATTTTTCGGCGAAGCGAAACGGCGCAAATTCGCCCATCACTAATCATATGGAAGGGGGATATCTCTGTTTTTCAGAACATGGTAAATAAGGCCACTACTAAACACCCTTCAGTTAAATTCACCCTAGAGATCTCGACTCATTCTCTTAACTTTCTTGATGTAAAACTAACGCTTAACCAGGGGATTATTGAGACTACTTTGTACCAAAAGGTTACAGATCGTAACAGCCTACTCCATGCTTCTAGTTATCACAATCCTCGCTGCATTGCAGCGATTCCAAAAAGTCAGTTTTTGAGAGCAAGGCAGATTGCCTCGGATGATACTAGATATTGGGAGGCTGCTGATACGCTCATTAACAGATTTAAAGTTAAAGGGTATAAGTTACATAGCCTATATAAAATCGCAAATGAAGTAGAAGCCACATCTAGAAGTGAATTA
Source organism: Xenopus laevis (assembly GCF_017654675.1). Lineage (NCBI taxonomy): Eukaryota > Metazoa > Chordata > Amphibia > Anura > Pipidae > Xenopus > Xenopus laevis. The sequence continues at coordinate 77,545,824 of NC_054372.1, read as the reverse complement.
TTAGCCCACAAACCTGTACCAAAAAATAACAAGAGAATGACATTTGTCAGTAAATTTTCACGAGCAAGCGCTCAGATTGAAAAGGTGATTAAAAAGTTTTGGCCCATGTTGCAACATGATAAATCACTGAAACGCCACTGTAGTGAAATTCCAATGTTTTGCTATACTAGAGGACAGACATTACGTGATAAATTGTGTCCAGCAGAACCTCGTAAGCCCAATAAATCACAGTCCCTCTTTCAAGGACCACCAAAAAAGGGTACCTTTCCATGCCTTAGGTGCATATGCTGTTCGTCTATCATTAAAGGGGAAGTTGTACACCATCCTATTAATGGTAAGGGATTAAAGCTTCATTCCTATGCTACGTGTGAAAGTTCAAACGTGGTATATTTATTGAAATGCCCGTGTGGACTAGTATATATAGGACAAACATCCCGTCCAGTTAAAGAGAGAATTAAAGAACATAGATCCAACATACGTAAATTCAAAGTAGGGACTCAAACAGATACGCCCATTTCAAGACATTTCTCTTCTTTTAAACATAATTTATCACAGCTCAAATGGCAAGTGATAGAAGTGATCTGTAAACCACAAAGAGGGGGCAATATGCTTAAATTATTACTTCAAGAAGAAGCAAAGTGGATTAAAAAATTGAATAGCTTACATCCAGAAGGTCTAAATGAACACTGGAGTATTAGCAGCTTCCTGTGAAATTTACACTATTTATATCTTGTAACATATTCAGTAATCCTTTTGATACAATTTTTGATCTTTTCCCTTTCAGATAAAATGGATACTTATTGACTAATATTATGAATGTGAAATTCTCTACTTAAGAGTAAGAATGTTTCTATTATAGATATGGGACTTTGTATATTGTCTGTATAACTTTTTTCGAATGGGGTCAGGCTGAATAATTACCTAACAGCAATTACCTGCATCCGATTACTACTAATGATGGGTGTGGTTTAAACTATATAGGGTTGTATGGTGTCTTTTTTGTATTACACTTGACAAAGAGCCTAGCTCGAAACATGTTGTGTCGAATAAAGCACTGATTTTGCAGCAACCCACTGCGTTGGACTGAAATTCATCACTTTCTTGTTCTATTTGATATACCATATAATCACGGTAGACCTTAAACTGGATATCCCCTATGAACCACAGGTGGCTTTGCTCTTGATATTTCCAGACCATATTCCTAATACGACCAAAAAACTTCTTTTCCATCTTTTTAATTCTACCACAAATATTATAGCTAAGTATTGGAACCAGGAGGCCCTATACAGCAACAACTGATTACCAACATAGATATTAGGCTGGCAATGGCTAATGGCAGCTCACAACGAAAGCAAAACTTCCTCACATGATGCCATATGGACACCTTGGTTGTTGTATAGAAACAAACAAAGCATAATCCAACACGCTCTTAATGCGACTAATTCTCTTTAGAGAATGGGTTTAGAGAATTAGCAACATAATTGGCAAAACGGTGACTGAATGCAGCTTTAGGAAAGAGATATAAGTTTAGCAGTATTATGTTTGTATATTATTTTAATTTATGTTTACTAGTGAGTAGTGCTTTTTCTTTTGATATTTTCTCTATGTTAGTGGGACGACAGAATATAAAGTACAACTACAATGGTGACCTTAATTTAGAAATGTGAAAGGTACAATGTGAGTGAAACCTTTATTCTGTTCAATTATTAATAAAAGAAGTTAAAAAAAACTTGTGTATTATAATAAATAAAGTACCCCTTAAAATATGAGGATATTATGAGTAACCGCGGAGTCCCATGACCTTCAGCACAAGGCTGAAACAATAGGGGGTACTTTATTCACTATATTATACATGTATCTATGCATATTAAAATGGGAACATGGTATTTTTGCTGATATTTTTATTAGTTTATCAGGTCTAAACCTGATGATCCTTATCATATAAAGAGTATTGATCCATTTGCTGTACTGTATTCAGTCTTGCAAAAGGGGCTAACATAACTCTGAACAGGATAAGAGTTGTCTGATTTCTAAGACAATAATTTTGCTAGTAAAAAATTGGGTAGTGTAAATGGAAATTTCTAGTAAAGAACTGTAGCTAAGAAGAGTTATTTTTAAAGTAACTATTGACTTGTAGTGATGGGCAAGTTTATTTGCCAGGCGCGAATTCGCTACGAATTTGCTGTTTCGCCAATGGCGAATAAATTTGCAAATTTGCAGCGAAAATTCACCAATTTAGATGCCCATTGAATGGGCACCGTCATCAACTTTGATGCCGGCGCCCATTTTGCCAGCGCCAAAATTTTTTGCCAGTTTTTGCGAATTTTGCGGGCAATGCGAAGCGAAATGGGATGAATTTGACCATCACTACTGAATTGTAACTTATACTTAAATAATGTATACATTTATTTAGTTATTTACTTTATTCATAATAATTAGAATATTGTAAAGAAAACAGCCACTTGTGAGGAAAATAATTTTGTAAATCATAACACCAAGCAGATATTTACCAATTTACTAATCAGGTTTTTCAGAAAGTAGTATATTGGGTGTAACTTGATGCTGATTGGCTGCAAGCACCTTTGCTAGAAGATAAACTCCTGCATTATTTATCTGACCCTTGTATACATCTTACTGAAGACTCATGCATACTGTAGACTTTGATGTAATTGTAATCTGATTGTGATTGTGACCCTAGTTGAATTTGTTAAAGGAACAGTAACACCAATGAAAAAAATTAAAGTGTTTTAAAGGAATGACAGTATAATGTATTGTTACCCTGCACTGGTAAGACTTGTGTGTTTGCTTCACAAACACAACTATTTTTTTTATAAAACAAGCTTCTGTGCAGCCTTAGGAGCAGCTATTCAAGCACAGGATACACAATAGATAATATATAAATTCTGAAGAATCCCAGTATATGCTATAGAGCTTATCTGGTATCAATTGTGTATCCTGATGCCTTTTCCCCTTTTATTATCTTTGAATTGCTGCCCCATGGCTACACAGCAGCTTGGTTATATACACTATAGTAGTTTTTCTGACAGCACAAAAGTACATTACATTGTCATTTCTTTAAAACACTTTCATCTTTTGGTGATACTGTTCCTTTAATTGGCTAAGAAACACTTTGCAGCTAACTGAACAATATTTAATTACTTTACATATGTACATTCTGGGGCACATTTACTATGGGTCGAATATCGAGGGTTAATTAACCCTCGTTATTCGACCATTGAAGTAAAATCCTTTGGCTTTTAATCCATTGATCAAACGATTTTCCTTCGATCAGAAATTGCCTAGAAAGCTTATGGGGATGGTCCCCATAGGCTAACATTGGTGCTCGGTAGGTTTTAGGTGGCGAAGTAGGTGGTCGAAGTTTTTTTTAAAGAGACAGTACTTCGACTATCGAATGGTTGAATAGTCGAACGATTTTTAGGTCGAATCGTTCGATTCAAAGTCGTAGTCGATGGTCGAAGTAGCAAAAAAAATACTTAGAAATTCCAAGTATTTTTCATTCTAATCCTTCACTCGAGCTAAGTAAATGTGCCCCTCTCTGTTGGAAAAAAATTACAATACAGATAAAATAAATATAGACTTACAGTCTATTCAAACGACACCAGTATACAGTTAAATAACCAAAGGGAGTGTTTATCAAGGTGCAGCACTTGATTTGTACAATATAATATTTGCTACATTTTTACAATGACCAAAAAATTATTACAAATAAGTGTAGGAAAATTACATTTACTACCTTAGGAAACAGGTAAAATATTAAGAAATCATACTGTAGGTACAATTGAAATGCATAATAGTGTAGATGGAACATTGACACATATTTACTTATGAACTTGACTTTTGCTATTTAATGGAAGTACACATAGAATTTTCCTTCTCATTTTTACTTTGTATTATAGATATACTGTAGATATTTTACCTTTAAATGAACTTATTTGTGGTTTTTGAAATTACTCTAGCAACTAATCTTTGATTTGATGAAAATACTAGAATATGAATAGGATAGGGCCTGAATAGAAAATAAATAGAAAGATGAGTAATAAAAAGTAGCAATAACAATTAATGTATAGCCTTAGAGAGCATTTGTTTCTTTAGATGGGGTCAGTGACCCCAGTTTGAAAACTGGAAAAAGTCAGAAGAAAAAAGGCAAATAATTCAGAAACTATAAAAAAATAAAAAATGAAGGCCAATTAAAAACTTGCTTAGAATTAAAAGATCTACAGTATAACATGCTAAAAGTTAACTTAAAGGTGAATCCTATAGGGAGAGTCAATATTTGGATTTAATACTGTCCAATGGCAGTTGATATAACGGCCATTTCATGGAATGTGAGGGGTCTTAATGCCCCTCTCAAAAGATCTTTGGTCTTCAATTTTCTGAGGAAATATAACCCCCAAATTATCTGTCTCCAAGAAACTCATATTTGTAAGTCAACCAACCCTAATCCGATTAGAAAGATATGGATAGCAAAGGCATTTCATTCAGTGTATTCCAATTATGCTAGAGGCACCTCGATCCTCATACACAGATCGCTACCCTTTCAACTCCTTGACCTCCAAACTGATACAGAAGGCAGATTCACTCTGATTCATGCATCCTTAGCTGGCTATCCATATATAATCATAAATGTGTATATACCTCCACCTTTCAATGACTCTCTACTCTATGGTTTACTTTCACGCTTGGTAACTCTGCCTCTGGTTCCAACGCTGATAATGGGGGACTTTAATGATGTTATGGATATGAGTATGGATCGCCTAACCCTCTCCACTTCAGGGAGGTCAGGCAAGAAAGGGTTGAAAGCGTGGGCAGACACTGCCGGCTTGGTTGATGTATGGAGAAGTTGTAACCCGTCTAAACGCATGTTTTCCTGTTACTCTAGGGGTTCTATGTCACGGATTGACCTTGCCTTCGCCTCAGTAGATATGTCCACCAAAATTATTAGAGCTGACTTCTTGCCAAGAGGTGTATCAGATCATGCCCCTTTACTGATCTCTTGGAAATTACACTCGCACCCTGCCAGTAAAACCTGGAGATTAAACCCCTTCTGGATTACTCACCCAGCTTTACAGGAAAAAACAAAACACTCCATCACTGATTTCCTCCAGGTCAATGTTAACACTGCTCCCCTACCTTTAGTATGGGACGCACTAAAAGCATATATCAGGGGTGAGTATATTTCTGGAATAGCTTACACTAGAAAATTGGCAGCACATACGATGACTACTGTAGAGGACATGCTCAAAGAGGCTGAGGAAGGGTACATTCGAGATCCTGGTGATTCCACCCAACTTGCTTATGTAATTGCACAACGACAATATGCTCAGGCTCAATGGAAATGTGCCCACAAAAGTCAGCTGTACCACAAATTTGCACTCTATGAAAAAGGGGACAAGAATGGCAAGTTGTTAGCGCTCTTGGCCAGAGATGAATGTAGTCGACCAGCCATTCATGCGGTACGTAAAAATGACACAGAACTAGTTACTGACCCAATAGAAATGAATGCAAACCTAGCGGACTATTATCAGTCTTTATATTCATCTAAACTGACGAAATCACCCTTAGAAATAGCTAGTTATCTACATAACTTATTCAAATTGAAATTTCTCCCAAAATTTTTATACCTCTTCCGACAATCCCCCATTTGGATCTCGACTAAATTCTTTAAACTTCTTCAGAGCCACCTCAATCGCCTATACTGGTCCCCGGGCCCGACACGGATTAAATACAATGTGTTAACCATGCCTATATCATTAGGGGGTTTGGCTGCTCCGGATATGGGGGCTTATTTTCTGGCCTCCCAGTTGACTACAGTACAAAGGTGGCTTGACCCTCTCCCGGAGGACCCAATCACTATGCTAGAAGCCCACTTGGTAGGATCTATGGAAGGTCTGAGGAATCTGATATATAGAAAGCCACCTTCCATGACCATTATCACCCCAATGATGGCTAACACACTTAAAGCTTGGCGGGTGGGATCCGCAAGGATGGGGAGAATGGAAAAGGTATTTTCACCGCATGTACCACTTTGGCATAATCCTGCCCTTCTTAGTCTGACCACGGTGCCGGAACCACAGTTGTGGGCCAAATATAATGTAAAGTATCTTGGGGATATTTATAAGGATAACATTCTGCTCTCTTTCCAACAAGTTAAGGATAACTTTAATGTACCTAACAAGCTGCTATTCCGTTACCTGCAACTCCGGCATGCCATTAATCAGCAATTTCGTTCTGGCCCACCTACCATAGAGGTACCCCCTTGAAAAGCTGCTTAGGAAAGAAAAACTAGTCAAACCACTCTCTGCTATATACCACCAGATTGGAACGTGTACTTTGATTCCCAATGGTGACCTTTATAATAAATGGCTTGCAAATATTCCTGACCTCACGGTCGATCAATGGGAAGTTATCCTTGCCGAATCCATTCAGCCCCTTATTAGATCCAGGGATAGGCTTATACAATTCAAGTATCTCCATAGAGCCTACTACACGCCTCATATTTTGCACAGAATCAACCCCACATTTCCGGATGTGTGTAACAAGTGTAAAAGTGGTCATGCTGACTTTTTCCATCTAGCCTGGAGCTGTCCAGTTATACGAAATTTTTGGTCTGAAGTAGCAGCGTGCATCTCTCAGCTAATGTCATTACCGGTAGAAATACACCCTTCAGTCTTGTTATTTAACTACCTAGATGACACTGTTACTTCACGGACGGAAAAAACACTGCTCACTTTTCTACTATTTTTTGCTAAAAAGGCAATTGCCATGAAATGGAAGGATGACCTCCCACCTACAACCACTCTTTGGAAAATATTGGTTGAGCAAACTCTACCGACCTTGGAACAAATTTATGCAGCTCGTGGTTGTACCACGAAATTCTCTAAAATCTGGACTCTCTGGATACTGCAGCATGGATCCTATACTAACAGGACACAGTCCCCCCATCAACCTGCTCTGGACTGGCTTAACGATCTGGACTTGACTTGATGTTGCTTGTGTAGAGGTTTTGCCTTATCTGACTAGGTGGTCAGCCCCCTTCTCGGAAGCTAGATATGCTCCGAAGCTATATGGTCGGTCTTGACTTGTTCTTAGTAACTATGTGTGAGGTAGGGATCCCACTTCCTTGGTCGTGGATATCCCTTCTTTCTCTTCTTGATCTCCCTTTGGCTTGATCTTGATCTCTTCTTTCTCTCTTTACCTCTTCTCTCTCTTCTTGCTTTTCCCTTCTCATGCTGTTTTCCCCTGGGGTTTAATGTTAAAATGTCCAGTACAAAGTGGTCATGGTTATTTTGATTGCATGTCATTCTACTGTACAATTCTGTGCTGGTAATAAATAAACGTTTAAAAAAAAAAAAACTTAAAGGTGAATCAACCCTTTAAATATACTTATGAGTGAGGGCTACCATAGGAGCTCATCCCTTCTTGCCTATGAATTACTGGAATGTTTTACTTTATGTAGCCATTATGTAGCCATTTTCAGCTATGGCGAACATAGTAAGGGAAAATTGTAGATCAAGAATCACAGTTTTCTGTACATCCAAATGAAGAACTTATGTTGTAACACATACCTAGAACATGTGTTTTACTGAAACTAATATATCAATAAGATTACATCTTTCCAAATAACATGAATAACATGAAAAATACTGAGCTTTCTCAGCTTGCTTTGCTTACTGTTCTCAGAAGTAATACAATTAGTTTAATGTAAATACACAGATAAACAGACCATAAATTACTGTATATATACTGTATAGGCACAAGACGGCTTGTGCCTAGGGCAGCAGATTTAAGGGGGTGGCCCTATATAACATTTATAATTTATAAACATTTTTAAATCTCGCCAGCCGCCAGATTTGTGTAAAGTCCAGGAGTATGAAGCCTATTCATCACAAGCGGAAATTAAATGGTATCATGGAACTGAAAGTGATGCATGACACCTAAGGTGGCACTGGACCGAAATACACCACTGCTCATAAACTGAGGTTACATCTGACATAGAAAACAATAATATGTACTGTATATATCAATAGATATGATAGCAACATTTAGGGGCAGATTTATCAAAGGTCGAGGTGAATTTTTGAATTGAAAAAAAATCGAATTTCGAGCAATTTTTGTGTACTTCGACTAAGGAACAGTCCAAATTAGATTCAAATTTGCAAAAAATTAGAAAAATTTAGAAAAATTTACAAACACGGTCCTGGGACTGCAAGATCTGGACAATTCCCAGCTTGCAGAAATATATAGGCACAGAAATCGTACATTTGTTTACCTGAACCATATAACAATAAAATTTTTTTTTTTTTTTAACTTGCTTTTATGAGTACTGTCATTTTTGTGTTTATGGGGTTGGGGTTGGCAGCAAAGTAGGTAAGAGGTGGTTAATAGGGGTACACTTGATGTGGTTTCTCTTTGCCTATGTCATTCCTTCTGTTTTGAGTGAAAAATAATTAACAGTGATTTATTAGTTAGGTGACACATTTCTGTCGGTCATCCATGGTGTCCAGACTTTATCAAAGTATTTTGAGAGAAGCTGTTTTCAAGCTGGTCATCTTTTCCAGGACTAGCATGTTATCCATTTTGGTTTTTACCATTTGGAAGTCCATGATCTGGGATTTCCAGGAAGATCCTATGACCTGTTTTGAGACCAAAAAAAACGTGTGTTATCAGTTTCCTAGGGTGTTTGTTGCCTCCTGGAGTTCTCTTATGTATTAGTGCTTCTACAGGGTTTTTCCAGAGTGTTAACGCGGTAACAGTTGTTATCATTGTGTAGACATGGATCCAGAATCGGACCATTTTAGGGCATTCCCAAGCTATATGCATGAAGCTGCCTTGTTGGCCGCAATTTCTGAAACATAGTGGAGAGCTTGTTGGATACCATTTTGCCATTCGGGCAGGTACTAGGTACCATTGATGTAATATTTTTTGAGATGTTTCTTGTATTGCTATATTTACAGAGCAATGTGTTGTGTCCCGAATAATGTCAGACCATTAGTCTTCCTCCATACAGATCTGTAGTTAATTTTCCCATAAGGATATAAATCCCAGCTTTTATTATTGAGATAGCCCTTTTTTGAGGGAGGTCTTGTAGACACATTTTTTCATATATTGTTGGATTTGGAAACTTTTTCTCTTTCCATAGGGTATTTATATAGTGCCTAATTTGGTGATAACGTAGGATTTCCCGTTGCAGGATGTCATATTTTTCTTGAAGTTGTTGCCATGATAGGAGTTCTCCATTTCTAGTCATTGAGTATATAGAGTGCAAGTTATTATCTGTCCACCATTGGTATGAGCCTTTCTGTGCGCCTGGTCGAAAGTTGTTGTTCGCCTAAAAGTTTGCTACCAGTTTATGAGGAGAGTATAGCCCGTGAGTTGATGATAACCTGTTCCAGGTTTGTAGTGAATGCAAAATGATTGGGTTGGTGCAAATTTTTCTGGCTGTTGCTTTGGTTTTTAATTGCTTCTTCTTTAAGTGTGTCAAGTTATATTTGTACCCACAGTGCGGTATCATTTGTCCGATGCCAGTTTATTAAAAAACTTAGTTGAGCCGCTATAGAGTAATTTTTTAGGTTGGGGATTCCTAGACCACCCTTACTTCTGTGTCTGTTTGCTGTGAGGAAGTTAATACAGGCTTTTTTCCGGTCCCAAACAAATTTGTTGATTGCTTTTTGAATGGAGATTAACATTCCTGTAGATGGGGAGACTGGAAGTGTCCGAAATAGGTACAGTAAGTGAGGTAGTGCTGACATTTTGATGGCTGAGATTCGACCCAGCCAGGACAGTTTGAGATTGCTCAAGGAGGTAATCATTTTAAAGATCCTTTGAGATGTTTTGCTGTAGTTTATTGGTGACAAAGCATTATAATCCTGGTGTATATTTACCTCTAGGTATTTTATTTGTATTGTTTGCCATTCTCAGACTCATTGAAAGTTAATTTCCAGTAGTTTGGCTGTGTGTTTGGTAATGTTGATATTGAGGGCTTCGGTTTTTGTTGCGTTTTCTTTTTAAGTCCTAATATATTCCCAAAGGTTTGTAGTTTGTTGTACAGAAATGGTTTTACATAGGTTTTGAAATTGTGAGCATAATATCATCAGCATATAATACACATTTATGATCCACATTACCCGCTTTGATACCTGTTTTTTTGGGTTGTGCTCAGATTGCAATTGCGAGAGGTTCGATGGCCAGGGCAAACAACAGGGGTTACCCCTGGTGAGTGCCCCCCAATTGAAAATTTGGGGGAACTAAATCCCATGTGATGTACAGATGCTGTGGGGTGATTATATAGAGCTTTAATAACGTTAAGAAAATATACTGGGAAGCCACAGCTTGTCAAAGTTTTTTGAAGGTATGACCATGACACTGTGTCAAATGCCTTTTCGAGGTCTAATGACAATAACATTGAAGGAATATTTTTTTCCTTTGCTAAATTTATTAGGTAAGTTATTCTGCGTATGTTATGTTTTTTGCATACAAATTCAGGGCAACGTTTCGGGCTCCACTGAGCCCTTTGTCAAGCCTCTTGAATTTGTCAAGCCTCCAGAATTTGTATGCACATGGGCTAAATAAACCACAGATTCATTTTTCACTTTTATCAGAGTGCTACTGGTTTTATTTTATATGGAATGCATGACCTGAAGGGCAGGCCAAGGTCATCCAGTTTGAGCACCTGACACCTGGCTATGGGTGTGTAAATAAGGGTTTGAACCCTCCACAATTGATAAGTATTGACCTGTAATATTTCACAGACAGGCCATCTCGACCTGGAGTCTTTTTAACTTTTAACGTTTTGATGGCTTGTTGTATTTCCAATGGGTCTATAGGAATGGATAAGCTCTCTATTTGTGTTCCTGTTAGGTGTGGGATGCTATGTTCTTTGAGGAAATCATCTATTTTCTGCCCATCTGTTGTATTTTGTTGTTGATATAGAGATTGATAATAGTTAGGAAATTCTTGAACTATTTTAATTGGATTTACTGTGAGCTGACCTTTCTGATTTGTAATTTGAATGAAAAGGGATTGTAGAAATTTATTTTTATAGGCAGCGGGCTAGTATGGTGTCTGCCTTGTTTGCCTTCTGGAAATATTTTTGTTTTACCCATTTCATTCTCTTAATTTCTTTTTCCGTTAATAGTAAATGTATTTGGGTCTGTAAATGGTCTATATGCCTTTTAAGGGGGAGGTCCCTGGGGTGTGATTTAAGTTGGTCCTCCGTGCTTTGTAATTGTTTAGTTAAGCTGTTTATTGTTTCTGTTCTTGCTTTAGTTTGCATGAATATGCCTCTGATATATGCTTTATGGGCAGACCATAAGGTATGACTAGTGATATCTGGAGTGTTATTGGTTTTAAAATATTGTTTTAGTTCTTGTTCTACGTTGTTTGTTATTTGTGGGTCTGATAACATGTAGTCGTCCATTCTCCATTTGTAAGTATTTGGTTTATTGATTAAGTTGGACAGTTGCACCAGTACTAGCGAATGGTCAGACCAGGAGCAAGAGCGTATTTTAGAGTATACTATCAATGGGGTTAAGTGTTGCTGTATCAGAATCATGTCTATCCCAGACAAGGAGTTGTGTGGAGGGGAAAAGAATGTAAAATCTTAATATTCTTTTAGTTTGAGCTCCATGTGTTTTTGATTGTCTATCTACATGAGGGTTGATCACTTCATTAAAGTCACTGCCTAACAGAGTTTGGCCTCTAGTTTTGTAAAAAAAAACATTTTGGCTTTCATTTGGGCCATATACATCCACTAACATAACTGGAGAGTTTTGTATGAGGCCATTTAGTATCAGGAAACGTATCTCTGGGTCTACTTTAGATTTCTTTAACAAAAAATTCACCCTTTTGTGAATACAAATGGAAGATGCAAGATATACATTACGGTATGCATGGTAAATATACTTAGGTGTTGAGGTTCTAGAGAAATGTGTTTCTTGGAACACAATATCGGCACCTAGCTGGTTATAGTGTCTAAAGGCCATTGATCTGTTAGAGGGGGAGTTTAGAGCCTTTACATATGTGATCTCTGAGTGTAGTTCTGTTAGAGGGGGAGTTTAGCCCCTTTACATTATGTGATCTCTGAGTGTAGTTCTTGAATCGTGTCAGGCAGGACCCGTATTCTGATATTGTTGCAACGTGACCTGTTTTCTATATCTTCTATGCGGTCCTGCCGGTCCACTAGTTGTTTTTGCAGGTTGCCAATGAGTTGGTAATGCGAGTTGACTTCATTTAGTATTTCGTCAACTTTATCTTCCACTGCCTCTGTTCTATTTCCCAGGTCACACAGCTTTTCTGTTACATGGTCCGTGGTCTTTGTTGCTACCGCTGTCAGTTCTGTTTGCAGTAGTTGCTTAAACCAGCTTATGAGTATTGCATCTCCGGAGTATGTAGGAATGGTCTCTGTGTCGGAGTCTCCTTTTTCAGAGTCTCCGTCTGTTTGCAAGGAGGTCCGGGAAGAAGTTTTTGTGCTGGCGGCCATCTTGGATTTTGTTGCCGCGTAAGTGTCTGTGGAGGAGATTCCTTATGTTTGGAGACCTGTCTTCTTGGTAACATAGTAACATACATAATAACATAGTAAGTAAGGTTGAAAAAAGACACGTCTATCGAGTTCAACCTTTTTTTTTTTCTTTTATTAACTACCTATCTGCCAGTTGATCCAGAGGAAGGCAAAAAACCCATCTGAAGCCTCTCCAATTTGCATCAGAGGGGGAAAAATTCCTTCCTGACTCCAAAATGGCAATCAGACTAGTCCCTGGATCAACTTGTACTAAGAGCTATTTCCCATAACCCTGTATTCACTTGCTAAAAAGCTATTCAACCCATTCTTAAAGCTATCTGATGTATCAGCCTGTACAACTGATTCAGGGAGAGAATTCCACATCTTCACAGCTGTCACTGTAAAAAACCCCTTCTGAATATTTAGGCGGAACCTTTTTTCTTCTAATCGGAATGGGTGACCTTGTGTCAGCTGGAAAGACCTACTGGTAAATAAAGCATTACATAGATTATTATATGATCCCCTTATATATTTATACATAGTTATCATATCACCCCTTAAGCGCCTCTTCTCCAGCATGAACATCCCCAATTTGGCAATTTCCTCATAGCTAAGATTTTCAATACCTTTTACCAGCTTAGTTGCCCATCTCTGTACCCTCTCTAATACAATACTGTCCTGTTTTAGTGATGGATACCAAAACTGTACGGCATATTCTAGATGGGGCCTTACAAGTGCCCTATACAGTGGAAGAATGACCCCCTCCTCCCTTGACTCTATGCCCCTTTAAATACAGCTCAAGACTTTATTTGCCCTTGATGCTTCTGACTGGCATTGCTTGTACAGCCAAGTTTATCATCTACAAGGACTGCAAGGTCCTTTTCCATAATGGATTTGCCTAGTGCAGTCCCATTAAGGGTATAAGTGGCTTGGATATTTTTACATCCCAGGTGCATGACCTTACATTTATCAACATTGAATCTCATTTGCCACTTAGCTGCCCAGATTGCCAGTTTGTCAAGATCATGTTGCAAGGATGCCACATCCTGGATGGAATTAATTGGGCTGGATAATTTTGTGTCATCTGCAAACATAAATACATTACTTACCACACCCTCCCCTAAGTCATTAATGAACAAGTTAAATAAAAGTGGACACAATACTGAGCTCTTGGGGACCCCACTAAGAACCTTACTCCAAGTAGAGAATGTACCATTAACAACCACCCTCTGTACCCGATCCTGTAGCCAGTTTCCTATCCACGTGCAAACGACTTCATTAAGCCCAACAGACCTTAGTTTAGAAAGCAGTCGTTTGTGGGGCACAGTATCAAACGCTTTGGCAAAATCCAAATAGATCACATCTACTGCCCCCCCCACTGTCCAGAATCTTACTTACCACATCATAAAATGCAATCAAATTCGTCTGACATGACCTATCCTTCATAAAGCCATGCTGATTGTTGCTCATAATGCCATTCATTAGGACAAAATTTTGAATGTGATCCCTTAACAAGCCTTCAAATAATTTGCCCACCACAGATGTCAAGATTACTGGCCTATAATTGCCAGGCTGAGATCGTAATCCCTTTTTAAATATTGGAATAACATCAGCTTTTCTCCAATCCGTAGGCACCATACCAGATGAGAAAATCAGAAATAAGGGCTGGTCTAAAACTGAACTAAGCTCTCTTAGAACCCGGGGGTGTATGCCATCAGGCCCTGGAACCTTGTTTACATTAATTTGTATCAAAGCTTTTTGAATCATATCCTGAGTCAGCCACTGACTAGATTCAGCTGAACCATTCGTGCAGTTATAAAGTGAGCCTGTGAACCCAGAATCCTCTATTGTATACACAGAAGAAAAGAACTGATTAAACACATTTGCCTTTTCTGTATCTGTTACAACCATACTGGTACCATTATTTAATGGAGCAACACTCTCAACCTGCATCTTTTTACTATTAATATATTTAAAAAACTTTTTAGGGTTAGTTTTCACCTCCACCGCAATTAACTCTTCATTTCTTTTCTTAGCCTTCCGGATTGCTGATTTACAACATTTATTACAGTGTTTATATTCATTAAATGCAGCTTCTGTCCCTACAGATTTGTAGTTTTTAAATGCCTTTCTCTTCTTTCCCATTAACTTCTTTACTTCTGTATTAAGCCACATAGGATGATTCTTAGAGCTTCTAGAGTTTAGTCCTTAAGGGAATAAATTGAGAACATTAATGGTTTAATATCATTTTAAAGGACAACCATTTCTGTTCTGTGTTTTGAGCTGAAAACTTATTGCTCCAATCAATGCTCTGTAGGGCAGCCCTCAAGGCACTAAAATTAGCTTTTCCAAAATTCATGGTTTTTGTTGCCCCAGTATATTTTTGTTTTTGCACCAGACATTAGGAGGTCTATAGCATACGCCTACAATTAATTTGCTGGATTCTTTACAATTGGTGAAGAACTCCACCCATACGACTTCTGTCCCCTCATTTTCTAACATAACCTCCTCCTTTATATAAGCTTTTAAATCCTGCCTAACATACAGACATACCCCTCCTCCTTTTCTATTGCCTCTGTCCCTCCGAAACAAAGTATAGCCACTGATATTTACTGCCCAGTCATGCGACTCGTTCAGCCATGTTTCGGCCACACCAATCACATCATATTTTCCTTCCAACACCAGCAGCTCCAGCTCTCTCATTTTACCAGTCAGACTATCTCATCTAACCTGTCTTCCACTGAATCTTTTACTGAACCCTCTCCCCCCACAACTAGTTTAAAATCTCCTCCAACCGTCTAGCCATCTTCTCTCCCAAAACAGCTGCCCCATCATCATTGAGGTGCAGCCCATCCTTAGCAAAGAGCCTGTAGCTGACCTAGAAATCAACACAGTTCTCTAAAAACCCAAAACCCTCCTCCCTACACCAATTTTTCAGCCACGCATTAATCTCCCTACGCTCCCGCTGTCTCCTTAGTGTTGCTCAGGTAATATCTCAGAAAATTACCTTGGAAGTTCTCGCCCTCAGGTTTGCACCTAGTTTTTTTAAAATCATTTTTGAGGACTTCACCACCTCCTCTAACTTTGTCATTGGTACCTATGTGTACCAAGACTGCTGGGTCTTCCCCAGCCTCTCCCAATAATCTGTCCACTCGTTCCACCACATGCCAAACCCTAGCACCAGGCAAGCAGCAGACTGTTCGGCATGTAGGGGCCTTGCGACAGATTACCCTATCCACCTTTCTAATAATTGAATCCCCTATAACTAGAACCTGCCTTTCCTTCCTTGCACTCCCCCCACCACCTGTATTAGAACCACTGCCTCCAGGGGTGCTCCGAGAGTCAGCCTGCTCCATACACGCCAGTTCGGCGTTTTCCATCCCCAGGTCTTCCTCCTCGGGTCCTATTCCGGAAACCTTAACCCCTTGCCTGCCTGGGTAAGTGCTTAATATCGCTTACAGGAGTCACCGGGTGTGGAGTCCTTAAATGTTGCGACTTCTCAGGTCTACGTCATAACCACAACTCAGATGCAGTTGAACTACAGACTTTCAGCTTTAATTAAGTGGGTTGAACAAAAAGATTGCATAAAAATTTGAGGGACTATTTAACAGAATCACTTCATTTCAGGAGATCAAATGTAATTGGCCAAATTAAAAAACTGAAAATAAAATGTTCATTTCTAATACTTGGTTGAAAACCCTTTGCTGGCAATGACAGCCTGAAGTCTTGAACTCATGGACATCACCAGATTCTGGGTTTCCTCCTTTTTAATGCTCTGCCAGGCCTTTACTGCAGCGGCTTTCAGTTGCTGTTTGTTTGTGGGCCTTTCAGTCCGAAGTTTAGTCTTCAGCAAGTGAAATGCATGCCCAATTAATTTGACTGCATTTAGCTGGATTTGAGCAGACCGTATGTCTCTGAACACCTCAGAATTCATTCAGCTGCTTCTGTCCTGTCTCACATCATCGATAAACACTAGTGTCCCAGTGCCAGTGGCAGCCATGCACGCTCAAGCCATCATACTGCCTCTGCCATGTTTTAGAGATGTTGTGGTATGCTTTGGATCATGAGCTGTTCCACGCCTTCTCCATACTTTTTTCTTGCCATCATTCTTTTAGAGGTTGATCTTGGTTTCATCTGTCCAAAGAATGTTTTTCCAGAACCGTGCTGGCTTTTTTAGATTTCTTTTAGCAAAGTCCAATCTAGCCTTTCTATTCTTGAGGCTTATGAGTTGCTTGCACCTTGCAGTGCACCCTCTGTATTTACTTTCATGCAGTCTTCTCTTTATGGTAGACTTGGATATCAATACGCCTAGCTCCTGGAAAGTGGTGTTCACTTGTTTGGCTGTTGTGAAGGGGTTTCTCTTCACCATGGAAATTATTCTGCGATCATCCACCACTGGTGTCTTCCAGGTCTTTTTGCATTGATGTATTTACCAGTGCTTTCTTCCTTTCTCAGGATGTACCAAACTGTAGATTTTGCCACTCCTAATATTGTAGCAATTTCTCAGATGGTTTTTATTTCTGTTTTTGCAGCTTAAGAATGGCTTGTTTCACCTGCATGGAGAGCTCCTTTGACCGCATTGTCAGTTCACAGCAAAATCATCCACATACAAACACCCCCCTCAAATCAACTCCAGGGCTTTTATCTGCTTCATTGATAATGACATAAAGGTGAAATTGCCCACACCTGCCCATGAAATAGCCTTTGAGTCAATAGTCCAGTTACTTTTGAGACCCTGAAATGAAGAGATTGTGTTATAAAAAGGCTTTAGTTCTACACATTTTTATCCAATCTTCTTGTTCAACCCACTGAATTAAAGCTGAATGTCTTCTGCAGTTCAACTGCATCTGTTGTTTCATTTAAAATTCATTGTGGTAATGTGCAGAACCAAAATTAGTAAAAAGTTATCTCTGTCCAACGATTGATGGGCCTAACTGTAATTACCACAGCTCTTTGTTTTAGGATATTCAACACAATACAGCATGTGATGTTTCATTGCACCAGGAGGCAGGTTTAAAATAGGCTACTGAACAGTTTGATATTTTGTACAATAACTCACTCCTAGAAATTAAATCAGATTGAAGTAACTGCTAAATATTAAATCAAGAATTTCCAGCAGTCTGTTTTTCTATTTTGCAGCAGAGTGCAAACACCTGTCTGAATCATTGTTCCCTTATTCAGGAGAAAGGATCCAAGTGATTATTGTCTGTGAATTGACCCAGTGCAGAAAATACATTGTTGAAAAGAATATGGATCAGTATATTTTTAAAAGCAGAATGCACAGGTACAGCTAATAAAAATATATTTATTGTATAGGATTTTGTAGATAGGTTTGTTTTTAAGGGTTTGCAAATTTCACTCCAAACCCAAAATACAAATAGTAACATAGTAGGTTAGGTTGAAAAAAAGACACATGTCCATCAAGTTCATCCTTTTAAGTCTATATAAAATCTGCCTAACTGCTAGTTGACCTAGACTAGAGGAAGGCAGAAACCCTATTTGAAGCCTCTCCAGTTTGAGACTCCAAGACGGCAATCACAACTTGTACTACAAGCTATCTCCCATAACCCCGCATTCTCTCCCTTGCTAAAAAGCTATCCAACCCTTCTTAAAGCTATCTAATGTATCAGTCAACACAACCAATACATTACTTACAATACCCTCCCCCAAGTCATTATTGAACAAGTTAAATTAAAGTGAACCCAATACAGAGCCCTAAGGCATCCCATTAAGAACCTTACTCCTATTAGAGAATGTACTATTAACAACCACCCTCTGTACCAGATCCTGTATTCTGTTCCCTATCCATGTGCAAATGTCCTCATTAAGCCCAACAACCCTTAGTTTAGAGCAGTTGTATGTGGATTATGGTGCACTGTATCAAAGGCGTTGGCAAAATCCAAACAGATCACATCTACTGCTCATAATTTCCAGGATGAGACTGTAATCCTTTTTTAAATACAGGAATTACCAGCAAACAGATATTATCAATTGGGTAACAAATCAGGGAAATTGTTAGTAAATACAGTTAAAAGACAGCGGACCAAAACATTCATTCAGAAACTTAAAACACCTACAGGATGGGCTCGAGATACATTAGATATAGCGAAGACAATGACAGAACACTTCAAACACTCTATCAGCAGGCTCCTGACTCTCCAGAAAATGGTCTTAGTTTCCTCCAAGAAGCCCACTTGAATAAGCTTACAGTCCAGGATAGGGAGATCTTAGATGCACCTGCTGTAACAGAAATGGAAATTTCAATGACCATTACCAAATTTAAGAATGGGAAATCTCCAGGCCCAGATGAATTAGGGGTGGATTTATACAAGTTACTGCTTCCAGAAACAACATCCCTATTCAATGATATATTACAAGGCAATTCATTATGGGATAAAGCGGTCGATACTAGAATGATTTTGTTACACAGAGAAGGCATGGACCCCACAAACCCATCCTCATATAGACCGATATCTTTATTAAACCAGGACTTAAAAATTATGACTAAGATAACGACCAACAGATTACAAAGAATTCTTCCCTCCATACTTACCTCAAATCAGATGGGCTTTCTTCAGAATCAGCATCCAGTCCAAGTGATCAGGAAGGCTATAGCCATAATTTATCACCATAACCTAGAGAAAAGGGAACAAGGATTATTGATAAATCTAGACACAGACAAAGCATTTGACAGAATCTCACATAACCATATACAATGACTCAACATTTTGGAATTCATATGCTTAATCTTTTTAAAGCCCTATATAATTCACCACAATCCTTTCTTACGGTGAATGGTTATAACTCAGAAACATTTAAAACCCAACAAGGGACCAGACAGGGATGCCCTCTCTCACCTTTGTTATTCCATATAACTTTAGACCCCTTAATAAACCATATTCTCCAAAATAAAATATTCGAAGGTATCCAACTTGGCCACACAAGACATAAGATAGTGCCATTTGCTGACAATATTCTAATATTCATTAATCACCCTCAAAAGGAACTACCTACAATATTAGATACTATTCAAACCTTCAGTACATTTGCAGGATTTCATATTAACCTTAACAAATTTGAAGTACTGAAATTGGGAGATGGGGGGAAAACAAATAGAAACATTACTCTTCCTTTCAAGAAAGCACAATCGTTTATCACATATTTGGGAATTAAATTGTCAAAAAACCACATGGAAATATATTCATTGAATATCCGACAGACTATAGATATCATGCAACAAGAACTTCAAAAATGGGAATCTTTGAATCTAACCTTTCTAGGTAGAATTCACCTAATAAAAATGATTCTATTTCCTAAATTGCTTTACCAATTACAGATGCTACCATATAGTATAAAACTCTCGGATCATAGAAGATTACTTAAAATATTTTGTAGCTTTATTTGGAAACAAAAACTACCTAGGATAAGCTTATTTAAGTTACAACAAACAAAAGATTTGGGAGGGGTTAATTTCCCAAACATACGGGAATACAATGAAGCAGCATTACTACGATATGCAGGGGATTGGTTACATAATAGAAATATATACACCTCCACAGAGCTTGACCAACTATTAACAGGAGGACTTTCTCTTAAATTCCTTTTCCATTCTCCATTAAAAAACATACCTCAAGATTTGCGTGATCACCCCCTCTTTAGCGACACTTATAAAACTTGGAATACGGTAAGGCGCAGATTCAAATTGACCTCTGATTACACCACTTATCTTACATGGCATGGTAATCCAACATTTCAAATTGGTAAAAATAATAGCATACTATTGGATTGAACTAGTGATAATTCTACTATATTAACCAAAGATGAGATCAGGTCACCCATTTTGCCACAAAAGTTTTACAAAATCTATCCCAGATTGACAAAAATAATCCAAAAATCCATCCACAATACATTATGGCCCAAAAGTAATACTGATAAAACCACGTCTCAAATATATTGAATAATTAGGACTACATTACAAATTGAAAAACCAGATAACTTATTAATCAAATGGACCTCGGCAATCCCATCGATAGATGCCTCTAAAATACTTCAATATCATGCAAAACCCTATCTGCCAGCAAATACCAAGAGATGTCATTACAAATCATACATAATTCCTATCTAACACCATTAAGGAGACATCATATGAGTACCCTAAATTCAAACAAGTGTTTGAGATGTCAACAACCTCAGGCCGATCTCATACATTGTCTCTGGCTTTGCGCTAGTATCCAACTATTTTGGGAAAGGGTTCAGGAATACTGGAAATCTCTAACACAACAAACAAATCCCTTTACTTTAACTTGGAAAATTTTTGGAATACCACCCCCACAACTAACTTTAACACGCTCTGAAAGACAATTAGCAGGGAGGGGTGTGTGTATGGATGCTGTGTTTTCATTTGGAGGGGTTAAATTTGATGGACTTTGTCTTTTTTCAACCCAATTTAACTATGTAACTGTGTAATGGCAGCGTCTAGGAAAACTATCTTACACCTCTGGCTCTCGGTATCTCCACCTCCACTATCATTAGTCAAACAAAAACTCCATCAAATCTTCCGTATAGACTGGTTGGAATCCACTACGAATAAAGAACTACACACGGAAAAGTTATTTTCTATATGGATGAGTTACATAGCTTCACTTCCTGCACATACAAAATAATTTACTCATTTAGACACACAACATGGTATGACACAGAATTATTGCTCAACAACACCATATTACAAGAAGCGGATTAATATATTCAAAATCTGAGTCGCCACAGGAACAGAATTCAAGATCAACTCCCAGGAGTCACCAAATAAATTGGGAACTGCATACAAATTGCTAAGTATTCATAAACTATGGATAAGGAAGCATTGTCCTGCAAGGTGTTGCTCTCATGTGATAATCAATCTCAAAGTTTGATTCGATTTATTTCTAGAATAAATTTACCTTTTACCTCCAAACCTCCTTTTATTTGTATACTTTATTTTATAATGTTATGAAAACTAAATAAAAACATATATAAAAAAAAATATAGGAATTGCATCAGCTTTCTTCCAATTCTTAGGTACCATACCATATGAAAGCTAGTCTAAGAAAATGACAAATAGAGGCCGGTTTAAAACCAAACTAAGCTCTCTTAATGCTTAATGTAGCCACACTCTCAACCTGCATCTTTTTACTGTTTCTATACTTAAAAAAATCTTTTTGGGGGTTAGTCTACACTAAGGGGTATATTTATCAAAGAGTGAAGTTAATAGTTAAGTTGCGCCGCTAGAGTGAAATTTCGCCACTCTCCATTCATTTCTACGGGATTTTTATAGCGGATTTATCAAAGGGTGGTCTTTCACTTTCACCCATTGATAAATACGCCTTTCAAAATCCCATAGAAATTCATTGAGAGCTGCGGAATTTCACTCTAGTGGCGGAACTTCACTCTTTGATAAATTTACCCCTAAGTCTTGCTGCAATGCGCTCTTCATTTTCTATCTTTGGCTTCCAGATTTCTGTTTTACAACATTTATTATAGTGTATATATTCATTAAATACAGCTTATATCCCTACAGACTTGTAGATTATAAATGCCTTTTCTTCATTCCTGTTAACCTCTTTACTTCTGTATTAACCAACATAGGGTGGTTCTTAGTGCATTTACTTCTAAGGCACATAATGTACATTTACTTCTTAAGGCAATAAATTGAGAACAGTAACAATTTAATATAATTTTACATGTCAACCATTGCTGTTCTCTGTTTTTTAGCAGAAAACATAATTTCCTAATCTATGCCCTGAAGGGCAGCCCTTAAAGGGATACTGATTTTTATGGGTTTTTTTTTTTTATTTGTAAATGAGATCATTTACCCTGCAAACAATTCACTTTACTATATAAAATGTAATTCCCGAAGTATATACTTTTTTAACTTGTAATATTGTTGTGTAGGCAGCCAGGTCATTTTGCCTGATACTGTGCTTTCAGAAAGAGGCAGCACTTCCTCCTACTCAATGTAACTAGAAAAGTTGAAGTTTACTACTGAGTGCTGTTTGTTTTTTTCCTGAAGCCGCCAAAGTTTCCTCACAAGGAAGCTTTGGGCAATTTTGGAAAGCGAAGCGACACACATGCCATCCCACCAGCGATTCACATTCTTGCTGGTGGGAAGGTATTTCGGAGAGATTAGTTAGATCTACCAAGAAGCTGTTATCTTGTGTCAGGGAACCGTTATCTGGTTACTTTACCATGTTTCTGTTGATAGGCTGCTGGGGGGGATTGATATCAATCCAACTTGCAGTACAGCAATAAAGAATGACTGAAGTTTATCAGAGCAGTTTATCAGAGCACATGTCACATGAATGGGGCACCTGGGAAACTGACAATATGTCAGATTTTTAAATTAAATATAAAAAGGGGGGCGTGGTTTGGACGTTAATGCGTGCGGACGTGTGCTGAGGAGCTCCGAGATCGGAACTGGCTTTAAAGCGGCTACAAGCAGTTTTTTCAACAGCTACATTTCTCCGGTGGGTGTTCAGTGTGCCAGGATGGCGAAGAGCACTAAAAAGAATCCACAAACGGACCTAGATGCCTTTCTTTCCAAAGCAAAGTTACCGCCGCTGAAAACAACTTGTGACGCAGTACGTTCGGATATGGCGGAGCGTGTGAACAAAGGCCTCACCCCTAGCCATGATGAGGACTCAACTGGCCCGGACTCTCTTCCTGTCACGGTGAGCATCCTTAAATCATTGCTGGATGAGCTTAGACTTTCTCTACACTCACATCTAAAGGAAGAGATTAGCACTTTACGTGTGGATGTCCACCAAATTGGCAATAGGGTAGATGGCTTAGAGAGTGGATTAGATGAGCTACGCCAAACACAAAACCAATATACAGAGTGCTTAGAACTGGTCAATAAACAGACCACGGTTTTGAGAGACAAGATGGCGGATTTGGAAGATCGGTCTCGCCGTAATAATATCCGCGTAAGGGGGATCCCTGAGTCGGTAACCCAGGGGGAGCTAGGTGGGTACTTCCATACGCTGTTGACAAGCCTTCTACCCCAATTGGATTCTACTAAGCTGGAAGTGGATAGAATACACAGGATTCCAAAACCAAAAGCTCTAGCAATGGACAAGCCACGTGATGTTATCGTGCGGATCCACTTTTTCTCAACCAAGGAGTTACTTCTCCAAGCATTTCGGGCTGATGCTCCGATTGTGGATCTATATAAAAATTTACATGTTTATGCAGATCTCTCATCTCATACATTACTCCGCAGGAGAGAATTTGCCTCTACCACGGAAATTTTACGACAACAAGGGATCCCATATCGATGGGGCTTTCCGGTACGACTCCTTCTTACTCGGAATGGCACCCAATTTTCCTTTCTGACTCCCAAAGAAGCTATGTTGGCGCTGTCAACTTGGGGGGTAGTGTAAAAACCGATGGACACGTCAGAATCTAAAATTCCGAAAAAACGAGCTTTGGACTGGTCAACAGTGTCCCCACGGAAGGGCAAACAAGCTCAAAGAGACGACACCACATAATCTGGGAGACTCCTGCTCTCTTAAATCACTTGCCTTGTTATGGCATCCTAATGCCAGTTCCTTCGGTCCATCTTCTTTGAAAGTGCCTATGGCCTTCTCAGCTGGTTCTGCCATGGTTTGATGTTCTTTTTTTTTTCTAACCCAACCATTCTCCACACTGGCTGGATTGTGCAGCTAATCGATGCAGTACTGGTTTTATTGCATATAACACCCGGGCATGCCCTTTGTGCTGTCTATGGGTATTTTTGATCTTTCAATTTGGTTTTCTCTGCTTTCTACTATACTTTTATTTTTTTATTTTTTATGCTTTTTTCTCCAGTTTGTTTTTTTTTTCTTGGCTGATGCTTCAACTTATTAATGTGAACATTTATGTGATGTATATGTATCCGGATACCGACCTTAATGACATGTGTGGATTTACCAATACTTTCAGATTTCTTTGTTTTATGCAACTAACGGTTTATAATTTTTTGGATAATCATGCATTTACATGTGGTTTCAGTTAATGTTAAAGGTTTAAATTCCCCGGTTAAACGGAAGTCTGTCTTGGAGTGGGCCAAAGAGACTAAAATTGATGTCTTATGCCTACAGGAAACCCACTTCAAGACAGACTCTCATCCTTCATTGGAAAATCCTTCATATAGCCAAGTTTACTATGCTAATGCACCTGTTAAAAAAAACGGGGTTGCTATTCTATTCAGAAACAATCTGCAGATTAAAGTTATAGACCATATCGCGGATAACCACGGCCGATATATTATTCTACGGTTTGAGGTGTCCGCTAAACGCTATACTATAGTCAACTTATATGCACCAAATGCTCATCAAGCGAGATTTGTGAATAAGGTCTTAACCCGTATGTCAGCTAATTTGCCTGATTCCCGACATTGTATTGTAGCTGGTGACTTCAATATGGTACTCGATCCATATATAGATAAATCTCCTATGCTTTCTGGAATTTCAATGCGTACTGCTAGTAATATGTCTAACACCTTTCAACACTCACTGAAACGGCATGATTTGTATGATGCATGGCGAGCATGGCACCCGGCCGAACGTGATTATACTTATTTTTCACCTGCCCATTTGTCTCACTCACGAATTGATCTACTTTTATTAGATAAGCATTTGTTGCAGTTGGTTAAGAAAGTATACATTGGAGTTGTTGCCTGGACGGACCATTCCCCGGTTGGTATGTTAATCGGAATATCTTCTACCCCCTCACCGATACCCTCTTGGAAATTAAACAATACTATTCTAGCTAAGCAGGAACATCTTGACCTTTTTTCAACTCTCACTAACGAATTTAGGACGCTTAATACAACACCAGAAATCCAACCAGACACTCTGTGGTGTACTTATAAAGTGTTCCTTAGAGGCCATATTATAGCTTTAACATCTAAGTTACATAGAATCAGAACTAAAACTTTACTAGATTTGAATCTCCAATTAGTTAGTGCAATGGATATCCTGAAATTGACTCCAACCGAGGAGTGTTCCCAAAAGGTAACAGCTTTGAAAAATCAAATTAACTCCATACATATGGAAAAGATATTATTTCAATGTGATCGGATGAAACAAAAATACTATGCTCACGGCAACAAGGCAGGAAGGTTATTGTCAAACAAATTGAAAGAGGCTAAAGCCAAAACTAGAATCTTCCAAATTAAGACGGCGGAGGGCAAGATTCTCACGAACCCTAATCAAATAGCATGTGAATTTGGATCATTCTATTCTAAACTATATAATCTTGATTCCGATGAGGGTATTTCTCACCCTACTGCACTCGAGAGAGAACAATTTCTTGCTTCACTGAACTTACCAAAATTATCTGAGGGTCACCTCGATCTCCTAAACCAACCTATCTCAGACACGGAGATTTTAGATACACTTAAAACCCTGAAACTCAATAAAGCGCCGGGTCCGGATGGATTCTCCAATAATTTTTATAAAGCCATGGCACAGAGTATCACTCCAATGTTAGGCTCCCTTTTTAATAACTTCGCTAACCTTGAAACCCAAAGAGAAGAACTGTTCCAAGCCACTATTACCACCATACCAAAGCCAGGGAAGGATCCGAGTAGGGTGGCAAATTACCGTCCCATATCGTTATTGAATTCGGATATTAAAATCTATGCTAAGATTCTTGCAATCAGACTCAACCCCATCATCAAAGATTTAGTCAAGTCTGATCAAGTGGGTTTTGTAGCTGGTAGGGAAGCTCCAGATAACACCAGAAAGTTAATTAATATTGCCCTTCATGCCAACTTGTACAAACGCCCTTGTCTACTACTTTCATTGGACGCTGAAAAGGCTTTCGATAGGGTTGCCTGGCCTTTTTTGAAAGATGTTCTCTTGAAATTTGGATTTTTAGGCCCTTCTCTAAACAATATTTTAACATTGTATAAGAACCCTACAGCTAGGATCTGTGCAAGTGGCTACTATTCCCCTTATTTCAAGCTTACTAATGGGACCAGACAGGGTTGTCCTTTATCACCGACAATTTTTGCGCTTTTAATGGAACCTTTGGCTGAAATGATTCGCTCCAATCCCCTGATTAAAGGTTATAACATAGGTCAGCAGGAATACAAATTATCCTTGTTTGCAGACGATGTTATTCTATCTCTCTCAGACCCTATTAGCTCATTACCAGCGCTATTTGAATCTCTCTCTAAGTTCTCCCGAGTTTCGTATTACAAAATCAATACGAATAAAACGGAAGCCCTCCCTATCTGGTTAGACGGCTCGTGTCTCTTTTGCCTAAAGCAACGTTATGCGTTTGAGTGGCAACAAGCTTCAATAACATACCTTGGTATTAAATTGGCAATGTCAGTCAAAGATCTGTATAAATTGAATTTTGCACCTCTCATCGCTAACTTTCACAAAATCATACAAGATTGGATGTATAAGGATATTTCCTGGCTGGGTAGAGTTGCTGCAATTAAAAGTCACTTGTTCCCGAAAATCCTTTATTTATTTAGAACGATTCCCATTCCTTTACCTCGTACTTTTTTTTCTGCTATGCAAGCTCTATTACTGAAATTTGTTTGGAAAAAATCTAGGCCACGAACGTCAGTCAAAGTTCTGTCAAAACATAAATCAAGAGGTGGTCTAGGTTTCCCTCAGCTTAAAGCATACTACCAAGCTACGCATTTGAACTTTCTGCAAAGATTTTTGGACTCCAATAACCCCCCTCAATGGGTTCAGCAAGAATTGGAAATTTCTGCTTGCACCTTTGGCCATATCGGTGACCTAATTTGGTCCCATCCTAGATTGAGGTCAAACCGTTTGAAATCTTTCCCAACGACCAATACTACTTTTAGAGTTTGGGACTCATTTCAATTTAGTGACAACTTATCCTTGGGCCTGCATCCTTTGCATTCTTTAGTAACATTTCGGAATGCCCTTCCACACTCCAATTTTGTTCCTTGGCTTAGAGTAGGACTCACGAAGTTTGAGGATTTTTTTCAGTTGACAACTTTTATGTCATTTAGCCAACTGCAATCAAAATATAACATACCGCAACATTCATTCTTTTTGTATTTACAGTTCTCTAGCTTTCTGAAATCTTTTGCGATTGATAAAATTAAACAGCTGTCTTCAGTTCAATCTAAACTCACCAATTTGGTTATTCAGCAGTCTAGGATCTCGAAATATTATTTGACGTTGTTAGAATGTGCTTCTTTGCCCTCGGACTCTCATCAACTAAAATGGGAGCTGGAATTGAAATCCCCAATTGATCCCATAGATTGGAATAATGCCTTTCTCTTACTTATTTCCACGACACCATCTGTTCGAATCCTTGAGACAAGTATTAAGGTGATGTACAGATGGCATATGGTTCCGACTAAGTTATTTACAATTTTTCCTTCTACCACTACGAATCTTTGTTGGCGACAGTGCGGCTGTGTGGATTCTTTCTCTCATATATGGTGGGATTGTTCAAAAATTGTACTATTTTGGCAGTTCATTTTTCATATTTGCTCACATACTTTGGGTGTTTCGATAAATCCTTCTCCTAAACTAGCTCTCCTGAATATGGATATGGACCTTATCCCTTGGAAACGTAAACTTTTGATTACGCATATACTGTCAGTGGCCAGGCTAGTAATCGCAAGAAATTGGAAATCTCCACAAACCCCAGATACCAAAGAGTTTCTCAATATAATGAATGATACCTGTAGGATGGAATATTATATTGCAAAGAACAAACAATCTCTATCCAAGTATAATGATAAATGGATACCTTGGATCAATAGTACTTATTCAGACAGCTCTGATTTTCATAGTTAGCTATTGAACAGATATAATCTGCTATTTATCTACCATGTTTTTATTTATTTATTTTTTTTTTTTTTTACTGTATGATTGTTCCCACAACTTCAAGGTCGGTATTTGGTATCTGGTTTCTGGAATCTGGTATTTGGTACTTGATATTTGGTTTATGATACTGGCTATCTGTTCGAGGTTTTGGGAGTTTTATGCTCCACTCTTACAGCTTCGCATCATCCTTTTTTTTTTTTTTTTTTTTCCTTTTCTTTTTCTTTTATATTTGTTTTTATTTGTTTGTTCTTTGTTATGACTATGTTGTTAACTACCATTCGTAATAACTGATTTTGGGCAATGTACCATCTTTCAATGTGTACGCTATGTATGAATGACATCTGTCCTTTGTCAATAAAAATTGTTTGAAACTAAATTAAATATAAAAAAATCTGTTTGCTCTTTTGAAAAACGGATTTCAGTATAGCATTCTGCTGTAGCAGCACTAGTAACTGATGCCATCATATGCCATCATATTTATATTTCTTTCTTTTCCACCTTGTACCATATTAGTCTGGAATACAAACATGGCACCACAGAGGCATTTCAGCCGTGTTTGTCTTATTCTATATTATGAAATACTGTATTACCTGAAAGTAGGCAAATATGTTTATTTTACAAAGTGAGCTTTACATGCTATATGCTTTACAAGTGCATGAGATGGTGATCATTCATAAATGAACAAAAAAAACAGCAAGTACACAGTGAAGAAAACACAGGGGTTTTGTACCATTGCATATGCTGTTAAGTGCTGGTACTTTCATTTCTACATGTGAAAAGCATGCTAATTCCCTCCTATGCAGAAATCTTGTTGCATTTGCTGGTATTTTATTTAGTTTTATATTCATAAATGAGTTTGTTTAACGTTTAATTTCAATGCAAATTTTGTTTTGATTCTTGCATTTTTTTTTAATTTTTCTGTTATTTGATTCATATGCCATACCCATTCTCCTTATTTTTATCCTCAGGACCATCTGAGGGATAGATGGAATGGACAGCCAGTCAAAACAAAGAATAATGAAAAGGTTATTACACATTTACATTTGTTAATGTAAAAGCAAAAATGCATTTGTAAAATGTTAAGTCAAAGACTACTTAGCTCCCTTATTCACATAGGTTATTCACTATTAACTAAAAGTCTGTATCATTAAGCAGATATAAAATGAGTTATACCTAAAAGAGGGTGAAAGAGGAGCTGAACTTGAGTATAGGATACAGTTGGATGTACAAGATACTGTATGTGCAAGCAGTAGAAAATATGTTTTCTCAGTTTATTATTACATTTTTTTTATATATATATCAACTGAAGTATCTTATTAATTAATCAATGCTAAACATTTTGGGGCAGATGTATGAAGGGTCGGATATCGAGGGTTAATTAACCCTCGATATTCGACTAGGAACTAAAATCGTTCGACTTCGAATATCGAAGTCGAACGATTTAGCGCAAATCCTGCGATCGAACGATCGAAGGATTATTCCTTCGATCGAACGATTAAATCCTTCGAATCGAACGATTCGAAGGATTTTAATCCAACGATCGAAGGAATATCCTTCGATCAAAAAATCTCAGGCAAGCCTATGGGGACCTTCCCCATAGGCTAACATTGACTTCGGTAGCTTTTAGCTGCCGAAGTAGGGGGTTGAAGTTTTTCTTAAAGAGACAGTACTTCGACTATCGAATGGTCGAATAGTCGAACGATTTTTACTTCGAATCCTTCGATTCGAAGTCGTAGTAGTAGTCGAAGGTCGAAGTAGCCCATTCGATGGTCGAAGTAGCCCAAAAAACACTTCGAAATTCGAAGTTTTTTTTATTCGAATCCTTCACTCGAGCTTCATGAATCGGCCCCTAAGTGTACAAAATGTTATTTTCTGTGGAAGTAAATTACAACTCACTGGGCTAAATGCCTTCATAAATTATGCCTTCAACCCCCACACCATGCATGTTGTGAGGCAATCTACAGAGCAGTACAAAATTATGCCGCCAGTTGCTCATCAACCTTGGCTGCGTTGAGGAAATCTTTAATGCATACCATTGAAGATAGCCTTATAAAGGTTTACAGCATGTTACTAGGGATGTAGCGAACGTCGGAAAAAAAGTTCGCGAACATATTCGCGAACTTGCGCAAAAATGCGAGCGGTTCGTGAACGGTTCGCGAACCCCATAGACTTCAATGGGAAGGCGAACTTTAACATCTAAAAAAAAAATTTCTGGCCAGAAAAATGATTTTAAAGTTGTTTAAAGGGTGCAACGACCTGGACAGTGGCATGCCAGAGGGGGATCAAGGGCAAAAATGTATCTGAAAAATCTGCCTGTGTGTGCTTGGAAGAGATAGTGTAGGGGGAGAGCTGTTAGTGATTTCAGGGACAGATGATAGTAAGTTTGCTGGCTAGTAATCTGCTTGATACTGCTCTGTATTGGAGGGACAGAAGTCTGCAGGGATTTGAGGGACATTTTAGCTTAGGTAGCTTTGCTGGCTAGTAATCTACTGTTCTCTTTAAACAACTGCCATACGTTGACCTTGTAGGCATTGTTTGCCCAGTTTTTTTGGACGCAGCCACTGAAGCACAGTTGCCAGAAAAAATATGCCATATAAATGCTGAAAATAGTAATTTTTCGCCATACGTTGACCTTGTAGACATTGTTTGCCCAGTTTTTTTGGTTGCAGCCACTGAAGCACAGTTGCCAGAAAAAATATGCCATATAAATGCTGAAAATAGTCATTTTTTGCCATACGTTGACCTTGTAGGCATTGTTTGCCCAGTTTTTTTGGTCGCAGCCACTGAAGCACAGTTGCCAGAAAAAATATGCCATATAAATGCTGAAAATAGTCATTTTTTGCCATATACGTTGAGTCAACGTATGGCAAAAAATGACTATTTTCAGCATTTATATGGCATATTTTTTCTGGCCTCTGTGCTTCAGTGGCTGCGGCCAAAAAAACTGGGCAAACAATGCCTACAAGGTCAACGTCGTTGAGATGCGGTAACTTGGCTCTGCACATGTTGGTACAGGTGTGGTATTCCCTTTTTAGAAAAAAAATTGCGGCTGGGTACCTTCCACTGCGGTGTCCCAATTGCTACAAATTTGCGGAAGGCCTCAGAGTCCACCAGCTGGTATGGTAAAAGCTGGCGGGCTAAGAGTGCAGACAAGCCAGCTGTCAGACGCCGGGCAAGGGGGTGACAGTCAGACATTGGCTTCTTACGCTCAAACATGGCCTTCACAGAAACTTGGCTGGTGGCAGATGACTGGGAATGGGAACAGGTGGTCAAGGTGGAAGGCGGAGTGGAGGGTGGTTCAGACGGGTCAAGGAGAGCAGAGGTAGAGCAGTAAGATGCTGGACCAGAAGGAGTGTGGCTTTTAGTTTGCCTGTTGCCTTTGAGGTGTTGCTCCCAAAGTGCTTTGTGCTTGCCGCTCATGTGCCTTCGCATAGAAGTTGTACCTATGTGGCTGTTGGGCTTACCAAGGCTCAGTTTCTGACTGCACTCATTGCAAATTACAATGCTTTTGTCAGAGGCACACACATTAAAAAAATCCCACACTGCTGACTTTTTGGAAGTGTGCGATCTGGCGGTAACAGTAGAAGTTGGCGGCATTGGCGGCAATGGCGGGTGCGTTGGCCGGCTGAACACAGGTGCCGATACATGTTGTTGTCCTACTGATCCCTGCGGGCTGTCCTCCCTGCTTCTTCTAAGTCTTATTCTCCTACTGCCTCTCTGACTCTCCGTCTCTCCATCTGAACTACCCTCCTCTTGCTCTCTTCTACTAGGCACCCACAAAACATCAATCTCCTCATCATCATTCTCCTCAGATGCATCAATTTCTTCTGACACATCACAGAAGGAAGCAGCAGCGGGGACCTCCTCCTCATCACTCATTATGTCCATCTCTATCGTGTTCTCTGCCAGAATTAAATCTGGTGTAAGGTCCTCATCTCCTTCATCTTCTTCTGGCAATAATGGTTGCGCATTACTCAGTTCAAGAAACTCATGGGAAAATAACTCCTCTGACTCCAGTGAAGAAGGGGCACCGGTGGTGGAGGAAGTGTTACGTGGGGTGGCCATAGCAGTGGAGGATGAGGAGGATGTTGTGGTAAAGTTAGAAACGGTAGAGGATGGGGTGTGCTGTGTAAGCCAGTCAACTACCTCTTCAGCATTTTGGGAGTTCAGGGTCATTGGCTTTTTAAAACTGGGCAATTTGCTAGGGCCACAGGATTGCATAGCAGCACGGCCCCTAGCACGGCCTCTGCGTGGCGGCCTGCCTTTGCCTGGCATTATTTTTAAAAAAACAACAACAACAAAAACTCAGTTGGTTTTTCTGGAAACGATAATACACACAGCTAGATGGCAGTTTGAAGAAAACAGTGTGCAAATAATGCCTACAAGGTCAACGTATACACTACTACAGCGGTGGATACGGATTACGTAAAATATATTATGGCTGCTTGAAAAAAGTCACTCCGGTGTTTTTTCTGGAGACGGTAATATTATGGATATTTAGACAGAATGTGAACAAGGTCACACAGCTAGATGGCGGGTTGAAGAAAACAGTGTGCAAATAATGCCTACAAGGTCAACGTATACACTACTACAGCGGTGGATACGGATTACGTAAAATATATTATGGCTGCTTGAAAAAAGTCACTCCGGTGTTTTTTCTGGAGACGGTAATATTATGGATATTTAGACAGAATGTGAACAAGGTCACACAGCTAGATGGCGGGTTGAAGAAAACAGTGTGCAAATAATGCCTACAAGGTCAACGTATACACTACTACAGCGGTGGATACGGATTACGTAAAATATATGAATGCTGCTTGAAAAAAAGTAACTCAAGTGGTTTTTCTAGAGACGATAATATTATCAATATTTAGACAAAATGTGAACAAGCTCACACAGCTAGATGGCGGGTTGAAGAAAACACTGTGCAAATAATGCCTACAAGGTCAACGTATACACTACTACAGCGGTGGATACGGATTACGTAAAATATATTATGGCTGCTTGAAAAAAGTCACTCCGGTGTTTTTTCTGGAGACGGTAATATTATGGATATTTAGACAGAATGTGAACAAGGTCACACAGCTAGATGGCAGTTGGTTGAATAACACACTGGGCAAAAAATGCCTACAGGGCAAATAATGCCTAAAAGGTCAACTTATACACTACTACAGCGGTAGTAAAATAAAAAAAGTAAAATAAAAAAAAAATGAATATTAAAAAAAAAAAATTAAAGTTGGTGCTGCTGAACTACTAGGAGCAGCAGATTAGCACACCAGTCCCACTCCCCAACACTGCTAGACTAATAGCACTGGGCTCTTATAGTAGTAGTAGTAGTAGTAGTAAAACAACAAAAAAATAAATAAAAGCAGTCCTTACAAGGACTACTGTTATTGCAGCAGTCAGCAGATGAGATCAGAAGCAGGACAGCTGCCCACAGCAGCTACATACAGAGCACTGCAGTAGAAGGTAGATTACTAGCCAGCAAAGCTACCTAAGCTTAAATGTCCCTCAAACCCCTGCAGACTTCTGTCCCTCCAATAACAGAGCAGTATCAAAACGATTACTAGCCAGCAAACTTTCAACTGTCCCTGAAATCACTAACAGGCAGCAGCTCTCTCCCTACACTATCTCTTCAGCACACACAGGCAGAGTGAAAAAACGCTGCAGGGCTTCGGTTTTTATAGGGAAGGGGAGTGGTCCAGGGGAGAGCTTCCTGATTGGCTGCCATGTACCTGCTGGTCTGGGGTGAGAGGGCAAAAAAAAGCGCCAACAATGGCGAACTCAAAATGGCGAACGTCGCGCGACGTTCGCGAACTTCCGGCGAGCGCGAACACCCGATGTTCGCGCGAACAAGTTCGCCGGCGAACAGTTCGCGACATCTCTACATGTTACCAGTAAAGCATTGTGCTGAAGATTGTTCCAAAGATCAGCTCTGTTCAGGTCAGCTACCTCTGACCAAGTCATTTGTAAACTCAGTTTGAATTTCCTGTTAAAATAAAAAATAGTAATCTGGTTTGCCTTCCAATTATATAAATCATGTATCTGTAAAATGTCTTCTTTGAAGTCTTGTTTTAAGGTATTATTTTCAGGTGTTAAGTCTTTGTGCTTTTTTTGAGTGTGTTATCCTCTTGGCATATTGCTATCATCATCTACTTACTACACACACTGAAATCTTGATTCACCCTAAAGCCTAACTTTTTTGTTAAGTAAGGGGAAAGTTTGTGAATACTATTTGCTAATAATTACTTGCATTATTAATTTTGCATTTAGCATATTTGTGTTTCTTGAATGAGAACCTTATTTTCAATTAAGATTAGTATAGCTGCAAATTCAGTTTTAGAACTTTTTAGACAGTGGCAAATTTTGTAAGGTTAGAACATTACATATTAGCTAGTCGTCTAGGCAAATTAAGTGCTGTTTGTTTATTAGAAGCTATATACGCATTTAAACTTACTTGACTAATAGCACTGCTTCTTACATAACCCTGACTGCTCAAGGCTACTTCTTTTTAGTAATGGAGAACTAAAGAGTTGCATCCCTTAGGGTCTATGCATGGAGTGCCTGTGGTAATAGTTGATGCAGGTTGGGCTCTGTATCTTGTGCTGGATTAAAAATTCAACACAAGGTGCAAAGTAATGTACTGCCTTTTACTTAATGTATTCATCTGAATGCCAGGAAAGTCGGCAGCTTTAGCTGCTTACTATGAATATAGAGTGAAATTTAAGTCCATGCACACCATTTTATTGTTTAAACAGTTAACTATTGCGTTTACATGTTTAATTCTTTCTTAGCTGTGATTAGTTTGAAAATGCTCTACTGCTTATAGTATCAGCAGCAACCTTATTAGCCATAAATGCACAATCCACTTATACTGTAGATGCTGCCTATTGGATGGATTGTGTGCTTACACAAGTAAGACTGCCACCTACACATGTGGACATGTGGAGAAAAGTTTTCTGCACATAATAAAACAGTCACTGTTTTTACTGCCTATATAGAAATAAAAGTAAGATAAAAAATGTAAGGTTACACTTGGAAAAGTTATGCACAGCATTGAGGGCTGAATAGAAGATAAAAGGATTTATGCATTTATCCACTAACTAAAAAAGCTTACATTGGTTTTCATTTAAAGGTTCTGTATTGCTCTTTCTGGTCTGCCCTGTATGCTTTAAAAGGAAATTACCATGAGCCAATACTCATGCTGCACTACTCACAAAATTAAATAAATAGTTTTCATATTGAATATCAAACTTTACTTAAACATTTTACAAGGAATGTTATGTGCCATCATAAATCAAATAATCTTATATGTTTCAAACATTTCACCAGAGGTGTCTGAAACAAGTACAGCTATTTTGCTTACACATATCATACAATGTATTTATGATGGTACATTCTTATTCTTAATATTAATTATTTATAAAACAAACAAAAACATTGTACTTACTAGGCTGTTTATATTTTAAGATCTATGATATATTACAGTTTCAACCTTTTATTGAACCTTTGCTAACCAATGTACAGCATATATAACTTTTTGCTGTTGTAGCAAATAGATATAGCTGCCCTACGACAGCAAAGAGCTCCCCTCAAAGATGTCCCTTCTAGCTTGTTATCTTTCTGATTATGGTTGGTCCTCTCCATGGGGTAAGTAGTGTATTACATGCAGTCAAGCTCAAGTTAAAAGGAGCACTTTCTGCATGCAGTTCACCAGTAGGGAACTAACAAAGTCTTCTTGAGAATATAATGCCTCATGGCACTACTTTAAACGCAAACATTTTCTGTATCAAATGGGGGGCTTTTATTTTCCATTAACCTGACAAAATATGAGAAAACATGCAAGAAGAAAATTCAATGTATAAATCCAGTGAATAACTGTGATAGTATATATCCGGTCCTTAAAACAAAAGTTACATTGAAGCCTAGATGTATGTGCTAGTCAATATTAAAAAAAAAAATTGAAATTATTTTTACTATGCAGTAATTTCTGCAAACTGTATTATGTTAACAACATACAGTATGTTAACAACCATACGCACATGCAATATATTTATACTTTTTTATGAACATATTGGAAAATAACTTGTTTTATATCTAATACATGTAAAAAAAATGTGCATGTTAATCTCATTGATTTTGGTTTTAAGATGTAACTTTGTGCAACAGAGGTGCAATTTGAGCAACAACCAATAAATAAACTTGCAAATTCAAGTAGTTAAAATAAAATAAATTGAAAAATTAATTTTTTCTTAATTTATTGCCATTGTGCTTTAGCGACTATTTTGTTGTAGATATGTCTCATGCGTGTTTTTCTGTATTTTACAGCCTCCCCCTCAAATCTATGACAAACAACTGGATGAAAGAGAACATACAATTGAAGAATGGAAAGGTACTGTTAAATCATATAATTTATACCTGAATAAGTGACCTATTAAAGTATCTTATATTGAAGGCTTTTTACATTTTTGCTTTGAATCATTATTTTGTGATGCTTTACTCATTGTTTGAGATGTTTCACTCACTGATCACCTGACTGAAAATAATGAAGGTTCTACCTGTAAAAGAAAGAAGAGTAGGAATTAAAGACAAAGTTCCCTCCATTTATTGACTTGTTTAACCTAGCATGTATGGGTGAAAATGTTTCTGGGTGAGCACAGTGCCTCAAATTCACATGGGGGCAGTAAAATATTTTTTACATATGGATTATCTTATGTGATTTATATTTTTAGTCCTGCAATGTTCAGTGTTACAGTTTCCCTTTAAATATTACAGAAAGTATATACAGGGTGTATACTTTCATCTCTTTTTTTTTTTTTATTATTTGAGTTGTGTGTATTTACATAGTAAGGTAAGGTTCACCATTTGATTGTGTTCGACTGTACTGTATGCAAAAGAGTACAACAGTACGTTTATCCAACAATATGGGGCATATTTATAAAACTTGTAATTTAAACCCTCCAATGAAAAAACCCTCCCTAAAAATCTGGAATATTTAGTGTAAAATTAACCTACCACCGAGTTGCAGAAATGAACCAGTGCAATTATATTAATTGTTTATTAAGATAAGTTCAATAACATTTAGATACACTTCTTAAGATGCTAAGAAATGTACTTAATTTTACTATGCTTTTCTAAGCTCCTTTTTAAATGCAACATTTGTGCGGCAAACTGCTTGCCCTGTATTTTAAACCTGGGTCACTACATTTAGATCTTCCTCTAAATGCTGTCTGTGTTTAGAATCACGGTATCCATGAAAGTTGGGCGAGTAGAATGTATGCATCCATTCAAATTCCTTCATCCAAATGAGCCAGCAGATGCAAGTTGCAGCAATTATCTGGACAAGAATGAGCTGAATGACTTGCATTTACATAACATAGTAAGTTAGGTTAAAAAAAAAACACACATCCATCAAGTTCAACCTTTTAACTCTATTTAAATCTGCCTAACTCTAGTTGATCAAGAGGAAGGCAAAAAAAACCCATTTGAAGCCTCTCCAATTTGCCTCAGAAGGGGAAAAAAATCCTTGCTCTAAAATGGCAATCTGATTAGTCCCTCACTTGCTAAATAGCTATCCAACCCCTTCTTAAAGCTATCTTATGTATCAGCCTGCATGACTGATTCAGGGAGAGAATTACACATCTTCACAGCTCTCACTGTAAAAAAAAACTCTTCTGAATATTTCGCCAGAACTTTCTTTCTTCTTTGAAATGGGTGACCTCTCATCAGGTGGAAATACCTACTGGTAAATACAGCATTAGAGAGATTATTATATGATCCCCTTATATATTTAAGGATAGTTATCATATGGCCCCCTAAGTGCCACTTCTCCAGCATGAACAACCCCAATTTGGCCAGTCTTTCCTCATAGCTAAGACCCTTCTCTGTAGCCTCTCTAATTCAATAATGTCCTGTTTGAGCACTGGAGACCAAAACTATATGGCATATTCTAGATGGGGCCTTACTAGTGCTCTATACAGTGGAAGAATGACCCCCTCCTCCCGTAAATCAATGCTCCTTTTTTACCTAATCCTTTTGGGAAGAAGCCTGAAAAAATTGATCGATTTGGATTTTTGCTCAATTTTTTCGTGTTTGTACCTGAACTGAATAAATATTGATTCTAAAATAATAAATTTGGTCCAATCTTGGATTCTAGTTTGGTCTGACTTTTTCCATAAATAATCAGAAAAATTCTGACTTCGATAAATAAGGCCCCCACTGTATATATACATAACTGTATATATTTACATTACTGTTGTAAAATATATACTGAATAATGCACCCTTTAGTGTAAAATATAATATTTTATAAGAATATTATAAGTTATTGAAAATTCCATGACCATATAAAGGCACAAGGCCAAAGGCATATATTACAAATAAATACAAAATTACCAGTACTCCTTTTCTGCTTATAAAATCACTTTATGGGATTATATTATTATTATAGTATAGTAGTAAAAAAAACTAACACTTTCTGGACACATTATTTTTAAAATAATATACAATCCACAGAATTTGCTGCCATTACCTGCCATTTACATACCTTATTTAGATATTTGCATTTATATACATTTACATCTTTACAGACAACAGAAGAAGAATGTTTTAACAATTAAGAGGCCTGTTGGGAATTTTTCATAACACAAACTACATTAATCCTCCCAATAATTGGTAAATTCAAATAAGCAGAAATGTGAATTTCTGTGCAAGCAAAATCCTAAGACATTGTAGCAAGCAAAATAAATAAAAGGTTGCCTCAGTTATAAAAAAAAAAGGGAATAATCTTCCTTCCTTATTTGGATTTTTGGGGTAATCTTTTGTTGATTACCCCTTTTCTGCTAAATATTTTTTATATATTTAGGACTTTAAAACAGGCAAGCTACTTACACCCTTAATGGGACTAAGTTTGGCAAATAAACGAGGAGCTGGGGAGTTTTGCAGATATTAAACTTAGTTGTAGTTAGCATTGACAATCTGCATTAAGAAGCACCAACAAGGTATTTTCAGCAATTAAAGGGGTATAGATTTCCGGGAGGAGAGTATTATTGTCTCCCTTTACCAATCACTTGTAAGATATAATTTAGAACAGTGTTGTCCAACTTACATAGTAACATAGTGGGTTAAGCTGAAAAAAAGACACACATGTGTAACCCTTTCTTGGCGGGAATATCCAGGGCCACACTGTGGCACTAACAGTATAGATCCCAAGCCTCCGCTAAGTGGGAGAATTGCGGGGTTTGGATAAATTAAGTGCCTTCACCCAGGGCTAAAACCAGATATTGGTGGCATACCACTCCCTGGGAACTGCAATAGCAGTGATTTTGGTACCAATAGTAGCAGACAATAAAACACACAATAGGCAGATATGCAGTAATATGTAATATTAGAAATGCAATGTATGCAAATGCAATAAGAACCTTGAAATACCAATAATACAATGAATATTAGACAATATAATAAGTATCACCCTTTGTATGAAAATGTCCACTGTCACTTTAAAAATGGTGAGTGCACACTAGGGGTCTGAGGGGATATACCAAAGTAGTAAGATCAGAGTTATGTGTTGCAACACCAGTGTAATAAAATCTTACCCTGGTGGTCTAGTGGGGGGACGGCAGGGACGCCTGCTGCCCCCTTGGCGGGGATGCCCGCCGCAACGCGCGCTTCCTTAGTGTGCGCGCGCATGCGCACTTCCGTATTTAAAGGCGCATGTGCGCTGGCGTAATGACGTCAGCGCGCAATGGCGCCAAATTCAAAAGTATTAAAGGGCCATTCCCACTGTTTGTCATTGCCCGTGATAGGATTGTATTCCTGGTGCTCCTGAGCCTTGTGCTATTGTCTGATTCCTTCTGAACCTGTCTGATTCCTGTTTTGACCCCTGCCTGGCTATTTTGACTATTCTGTATTCTGGATCCTGACCTTGCCTGCTTACGACTACTCTACAGTTTAACCCTTCGATTGATCACCCGGTTTTGACCCTTTTGCCTGTTTTACGATTCTTGTTATCTGCCTGCCTCGACCCAGCCTGTCTGACAATTCTGTTGCCTGCTCCATTTGTACCGTGACCTTCGGCTCAAAAGACTCTGCTAACAGCCGTGCCCCTTTGCCTGGCAGAACATCTCGCCTTGCACCTCTCGTTAAGTCCAGGTAGCACCCAAGTAAGCTGAGGGCTCCTCCCGAAGCCCAACGGTGGTCACACTACTGGTGAAGCCGAGCCGAGACCAGGGTGCTTGGCACTTGTTCTGGTTTAGGGTGCCGGCCGTGACAACCAGATTGATGCACCCCAGGGTGTGTAAAGTGAAGGTCTCACCAACTCCCAGTGATAGTGAAAGAAGAAAGATCCTGTGAGGCAGTGCCGATGCAGGGAAGCAGTCTGGCAGCTTTAATCCACACTGAGCTTGGAATTCTGATGTAGAAGGCTTCCTGAATTCCTGAGGAGATCCACTGCAAGTGTCACGGAGGCTAATGGAAAATCCACAGTCCAGATCTGGTCTACACGCTGGCAACTCACTACAGGGCTGAAGTTCTATCTATCCTACAGGGATTACTTACCTAGCAATAGCTCAGGCAGCTGCACTAGTTCCAGTCACTATGATAGCTGACTGGAAAGGGTTAACTAACTCCCTGTGCTCTGATATTGGTAAAAATTCTACAGGTGAAATCCCTAGCTTCCTACTGAAACAAATCAGCAAGAACACTCACAACAGAGAGGAGAAATCTCAGGCTGGCTCTTAGTAGTTCTGTGCAAAGACCATGCTTTCTTCTTCCTGGTAAACCTCAGCCTCACATTTATTTTAGCTCCAAACTTCTTTCAGAGAGGTCACAAGGTCAGAAGCAAATCCTTCTTGCTGATTGGCCAGGCTGTGGCTAAAAACTGTCTCACTGCAGTACAAGCAGCAGCCATGTTTTTGGTGGTTTTGCCAGATTTAAAGTCACCGGGTTATGCATTTAGGGAAAGGACTTATAACACTTCCCTACACGTGTATCAGGCTCAAGCATTCAAGTCAAAATAAAACTTGCATAAATGCTAGTTCATGGAGCGGAAGGAACAAAAGTAACCTCCATTCTTCTAACTGAAATGGATGCCCTCATGTCTGCTGAAGGGACCTTCTGGTAAATAAAGCATTAGAGAGTTTATTATATGATCCCCCTTATGTGGTTATACATAGTTATCATTTGCCTTCTTAAGCACCTCTTACCCGTTACCAGCTTAGTTGCTCTACTTTAAAGCCATGTCCATGCTACCACAAGGACTTTTAAAGCCATACCCACATTAATGGCAACAGAAACTGTAAGAGATAAGGTTATCTCAAAATTCAGAAAGTATTTTCTTCTTTTTACCCCTTTTTTACCCCTTTCTAAAAGCACAAAGCTAAATATTGTTGCCTTGGGTATATACACACAGCACCACCCTCAAATCAAACACTGCCTAAGTCCAACCTGAAGACAAAAAAGAGTTTACTCAAATCTATAAACCATTTAAAAGGTCAAAACATTATACTACAGTATATAATTTAAACCATATATTGAACACTTGGCTTGATTCAGCTGGATAAGAGTGGTATAATGTGCAAACAGAATTGTGATTTTTTTTCACATTGCAAATGACCATACACGCTTTTTAAATATGGCAAAAAATACAAATTGTGAATATTTATGGGCATAATCTGCTTCTGAGTTATGCCATAATTTTGGTGTCAGAAAAAATATTCGCAAAATAGTTTAACTAATTGTGAATTACTGTCAATGCTATTTTCCACAATACTATTTCATCTGGCTAGGTCTTGTTCAATAATGTCAACCAACCTCAGTATTGCAAATGCTGCTCCAGAGCTCTAGTTTGAGTTTAAAGTGACAATTTT
Organism: Xenopus laevis; assembly: GCF_017654675.1. Classification (NCBI taxonomy): domain Eukaryota; kingdom Metazoa; phylum Chordata; class Amphibia; order Anura; family Pipidae; genus Xenopus; species Xenopus laevis. The sequence continues at coordinate 77,503,598 of NC_054372.1, read as the reverse complement.
CTCACATCTACTGTAGAGCATAAATATCAACCAAGCAGCAGGTAGAATCTACTGGTCACATCTTATTGGTTGCTATGGGCTGCTCCTGGGCAAACTTGGTGCCTTTTGGGGGGATGGTGTTATCTTGCATGGCAGGCAAATTGATGGAACCTATGATACTGTATGTAATTTAAATGGTGCTGGGCATGTTTAAATATTTTTTTTCTCTTTCATAGAACTAATTTATAAGGAAGTGATGAACTTTGAAGAAAAGACTAAAAATGGTGTAGTTAATGGACAGCCCTCTCCTTCAGGTATTCTTTGTTAATAGCCGTATCTTGATTGCTATCATGTAAACATTAGATTATTGTCTAAAGTACTCCTCAAACATATATCTCTTTTTCAGAGCTTTCAGCAAAATTACTAGCTTGACCAGAATCAATGTTGTTTTGTGTCTTACTAATGGGGTAAAAATTCTTAGCAGCAGCAATATTGAATGTTTTTACCCTGGGAGAGATCTATCTCAATTTCTTTACATTGACTATATTTTATTGCGGCATAACTTGTTTTATCTGGAGAATACTACTGACTAGGAATGGGCGAATTTATTAGCCTCGTTTCGCCAAAAAAATGACGCCCATAAACTTGTATGGCGGCGTGCATCAAAAAAAAAGGCGTGTGTCAAAAAAATTTCGCCACGCGACATTTTTTTGACGCCCGGGTCCAATTCGCCCATGATGATCGTTTGAAAAGTGTTGTAAAGCACCATTGAATAAATTTGGGATCACCCCGTTTGCTGCAACCACAGGTAATTGGCATTCTTCTTTAATTGGATTTACCACTGGCGTGTGCCTAGGCCAGTGCCATATACCTTCATCCCCTGAACTGACTTTGTTACAGAAACAATTACACTTGCTATCCTCCAGCTGCAGAATTGTGTGCCAGTGGTTGTACTTGTGTACCAATAACTGTCATATATTTATTTATTTTACACACACACAGAAACAGCAATGTGGCAGTTATAGCACAACAAGGAGCATGGTCTCTGGTTCAACATAAAAAAAAAAAATTTCCAGTACACATTTGTTAAAAAAATCCATAGTTTTTTTTTAAAATGCAATTCCACCTTCAGTCCACTAGCTCTGATAACCAATTGCACAAATCTTTATATGACCCCTGGCTGGACTACAGTTAAATGTTCAGGACTGACTCCATTCAGAACTCAGAGCAACACTAAGGGGCATATTTATCAAGGGTCGAATTTCGAATTGAAAAAAACGCAAAATTCGAATTCAAAAAGACCAACCCGAAATGAAGTCGAAGTTTTTTTTTGGTCAAATATTTCTGTTTTAGATCGAATAGGTCTGTATTCGGCGAATTCGAATCGTACATATCGAATGACCAAGAACATATAGCGGATGTGCAAGTAATTGAACCCCTGGGTAATAGTGACCATAATGTGATATCATTTAGGGGTTATTTATCAAAGTCCGATTTTCTGCTGCAAACTCAGATCAAATCCGCTCGGGTTTTTTTATGCTTAAAAAAACTCCAATTTCTTATGTTTATTGCACGAAACCCAGCACACATCAAAAAATCATTGGGACTTCTCCCATTGACTTATATGCAACCTCGACAGGTCTGAGATGCCAGATTTTTTGATTCGAAATTCGTGATTTTTTTAAAAGTCCAATTTTATAAATAAAAATTATGAATTCTCTGTGATTTTTGCATTCAGAGTTTAATGAATAACCCCCTTAATGTCTGGTGCTAAAAACAAATTTACACTGGGGCAACAAAAACCATGAATTTCAGAAAAGCTACTTTAAGTGCCTTGAGGGCTGCCACTGCCATAGATTGGGGCATTATGTTTTCAGCTAAAAACATAGAACAGAAATGGTTGTCACTTAAAATGATATTAAATCATTACTGTTCTAAATTTATTCCCTTAAGGAATATTCCCTTAAGGAATAAATGTAGAAGCACTAAGGGGCACATTTATTAAGCTCGAGTGAAGGATTAGAATGAAGAAAACTTTTTTTTGCTACTTCGACCATTGAATTGGCTACTTCGACCATCGAATTGGCTACTTCGACCTTCGACTACAACTTTGAATCGAACGTTTCGAACTAAAAATCGTTCGACTATTCGACCATTCGATAGTCGAAGTACTGTCTCTTTAAAAAAAAACTTTGACTACCTACTTCGCCACCTAAAACCTACTGAGCACCAATGTTAGCCTATGGGGACCTTCCCCATAAGCTTTCTAAGCAATTTATGATTGAAGGAAAATTGTTCGATCGATGGATTTAATCGTTCGATCGAACGATTTTTCCTTCGATCGCTCAATATCGAAAAAATTCGATAGTCGAAGGATTTTACTTCGATGGTCGAATATCGAGGATTAATTAACCCTCGATATTCGACCCTTAGTAAATGTGCCCCTAAGACTCACCCTATGTGGCTAAATATAGAACTAAAAAAGTTAATAGGAAAGAAGAGAAAGGCAATTAAAAACTACAAGTCTGTGGGGACAGAAGCTGCATTTAATGAATATAAACACTATACTAAATGTTGTAAAACAACAAACCGGAAGGCAAAGAAAGGAATTGAGGAGCACATTGCAGCTGAGCAGAAGTCTAACCCCCAAAATTTTTTAAAGTATATAATTAGTAAAAAGGATGCTGGGTTGAGAGTGGTGCTCCTTTAAATAATGGTACCAGGTAATAGTCAATCAAAAATCAGTTTTTTTCTTCAGTGTATAAAAGTAGGGAGGGGTGTGTGTGTGGATGCTGGGTTTTTATTTGGAGGGGTTGAACTTGATGGACTTTGTCTTTTTTCAACCTAATTTTTACTATGTAACTATGTAACTATACAATAGAGGAGTCAGGCTCACTCCATAGCTGCACTGATGGCTCAGCTCAATCTAGTCAGTGGCTGACTCAGATATGATTCATAAAGCTTTAATAAAAATTAATGTAAACAAGGCGCCAGGGGCAGATGGCATACATCCTGGGTTCTAAAAGAATTTAGTTCAGTTTTAGACTGGCCCTTAATTCTGATTTTCTCAGATTCGCTTTCATCTGGTATGGTACCTTTGGATTGGAAATATTCAAATATTCCAATATTTAAAAAGGGATTTCGATCTCAGCCTGGCAATTATAGGCCAGTAAGTTTGACATCTGTGGTGAGCAAATTATTTAAAAGCTTGTTAAGGGATCACATTTCTAAGCAGCAATCAGCACGGCTTTATGAAGGATAGGTCAAATTTATGACAAATTTGATTGCTTTTTATAATGAGGTAAGTAAGATGCTGGACAGTGGGGGAGTAGTAGATGTGATCTATTTGGATTTTGCCAAAGAATTTGATACAGTGCCCCATAAACGACTGCTTTCTAAACTAAGGTCTGTTAGGCTTAATGAAGTCATGTGCACATGTAGAGGGAACTGGCTACAGGATCGGGTGGTTGTTAATGGTACATTCTCAGCTTGAAGTAAGGTTCTAAGTGGGGTCCCTCTGGGCTCGGTATTGGGTCCACTTTTATTTAACTTATTTATTTATGACTTAGGGGAGGGTATTGTAAGTAATGTATCAGTGTTTGCAAATCACACAAGTTTTAAATACCGGTACGGACTTTGATTGAACCTCATACCATTGTTTCACATGGCTTGATAAAGAGCCTATTTAGGCTCAAAACGTTGCACATACATGGTGATGACATTTCTTCTTACTATTTAATACAAACTATATATATATATTAAACAAAAAAAACAATATATATATATATATATATATATATATATATATATATATATATATATATATATATATCATAAAAAAGACCAGCAACACCGATATATCTTGTGCAAAAAATTCAAATGTATTGAAAATGCATGTACAGCCTGTGGCTGTACATGCATTTTCAATACATTTGAATTTTTTGCACAAGATACTGTATATCGGTGTTGCTGGTCTTTTTTATGATATGTAACATTTTTTACCTTGCACCCGATTTTGAAATGTTTTAGCGGAGTGCGGCCCCACATGAACTCTATATATATATATATATATATATATATATATATATATATATATATATATATATATATATATATATATATATATATATATATATATAGTGAATAAAGTACCCCCTCTTGTAAAATATAAGGATAGTATAAGTTACAGAGGAGTGTGTTTTTATACAGGTTTTGGAACTCAGAGGTAATTTCTAATATCCTCATATTTTCAAACGGGGGTACTTTATTTATTATAATACACAAGTTTTCATGTGACAGAAATTACATCAGAACTCACCGTTTATAAGGATATAATTTACAAGCTATTCATGGCTTTTGTGTATCATATATATATCCTGGAAAAAGGCGAGCACTCACAGGTCTTAAGATGCAAGAAAATCTGTGAAATTTATTGAAAATAAATAACAGACATTTCGGCTAATCCTATAGCCTTTCTCAAAGTGCAACACACAGTGAAGACCAAACATTTAACCCTTTAAGTGCCACCCCACGTAGAATCTACGTTCTGTGGGGATGGCACTTGAAATGCCACAGAACGTAGATTCTACGTTCTGCAGCATTTCAGGGTTATGGAACGGAGGAGCGGCTTTTCAAGCCGCTTGCTCCGTTCCTCTTCGTTCCCCAGCCCCCAGGCAACGAGCAGGGGCCGGGAACGAGTGGCCCCTGAGGCGCGATCGCCCAGGGGCCCCAAATGCAGCAGCAGACACGTGCACACTGCGTGTCCTGCTGCTGCTTTCACTTCCTGAGCCGAAGCTCCGCCCCCTCACAACGGATCTTCCTGGGTGATGCAGCATTTTCTTCCTCCAGCCCTGCACAACGATCTGGACCTGCTTCCCCCAGGTTAGTGCCCATCCACACACAGAAACACACACAAACACACACTTATTTTCCCATTACACACTTACATTCACACTTACACACAATCACATACATTTTTGGGGGATCAGGGGGGTCACACACATTCACAGCACCCCCACATGCTTGCACACACACACATCATGCAATTGGTCAGTTGTACACACACATACACACTTGCACTGTTGTGTCTTTTTTTTTTCCTTATCGCATCGTCTGTTTTTTTGGCTGAAAAAACTGTTTTATTGCCATTGCGAATAGCGTATTCGCTAATTGCACTGCGCAATACCTTTTGTATGTTATTTTGGTGATTATACTGCAATTTGGGTGATTTTGGTGCATTTTTAGACATTTTATTGCATGTTTTGCCATTTTATTACATTTTCAGCTTTGCAAAGGTGTTGTTCCCCTTTTTCTGTCTGTAAAACCTATTTGGCCATGCTAAAATTATCAAAAATTTATTCTGACTGCTGATTACAGTAGGCGAGAAAAAAAAAAGCATTGATTTTTGCGGTTTTGTTGGATTTTAGTGATTTTTGTTACTTCATTTTGACCTTGGAAATTTTGTCTGCTATATAACCATTTGCAGGTCTCTGTGTACAAAATAGTTTGGTAAATCTTTTCATATCAGGCATCAAACTGTTCAGTACACTCCTTGCTTTCATATTTAGGATGACTTTTGCTGGTACGTTACAAAATGTGGGGTATATAATGGGGTAAAATGCAAGCTTTGTGACTATTTTCAGAATTTCCATAAAAAGCGTTATGTTTAGCATTGCTTTGCGGTTTGGTAGTTTGCAGTAGAAAATTGTAATTACCTGCTTTAGATTCGTCTGAATGTGTACTTTCAGAAAATATATGGGTTTCTAGGGTCTCCATACTGTTAGGGGGTCTTATGGTGCATAATGCACATACCAGGTGTTGTATTGTAGCAGTCAGAGTGTCATATGTGAAAATTCATATGTACTATTTTCATTGGGACGTCTCTGTATGCCACCTAGTTTGGTAAATCTTTTCATATCAGGCATCAAACTGTTCAGTACACTCCTGGCTTTCATATTTAGGATGACTTTTGCTGGTACGTTACAAAATGTGGGGTATATAATGGGGTAAAATGCAAGCTTTGTGACTATTTTCAGAATTTCCATAAAAGAGTTATGTTTAGAATTGCTTTTTCGGTTTGGTAGTTTCACAATAGAAAGATGTAATTACCTGCTTTAGATTCGTCTGAATGTGTAATTTCAGAAAATATATGGGTTTCTAGGGTCTCCATACTGTTAGGGGGTCTTACGGTGCATAATGCACATACCATGTGCTTGTATTGTAGCAGTCAGAGCGTCACATGTGAAAATTCATATGTACTATCTTCATTTGGGTGTCTCTGTATGCCACCTAGTTTGGTAAATCTTTTCATATCAGGCATCAAACTGTTCAGTACACTCCTTGCTTTCATATTTAGGATGACTTTTGCTGCTACGTTACAAAATGTGGGTTATATAATGGGGTAAAATGCAAGCTTTGTGACTATTTTCAGAAATTCCATAAAAAGCATTATGTTTAGCATTGCTTTGCTTCATTTCGGGGGCCTCTAAATGCCAGATTCTTTGGTAAACCTATGAACAATGGCCACCAAACTGTTTGGAGGAACCCTGGCAATCATATTTAGGGTGCTTTTTCTTGGTACGTAATGATACATGGGTGATATGGTGCTGGGAATTTGAAGATTTGAGGCAATTTTTAGATATTTCACCAAAACCGACAATTTTGGGAAGGCCTTGCGACTCAGTAGTTTGGAGCAGAAAGGCATGGGTACGCATTTTAGATTCGGTAGAATGTGTCCTTTCCAAAAATATATGGTTTTGGGGGGTAAACATATATTTCGGTGTTTTTACCCCACAAAAAATGCAGTCAATGTGTTGAATTTTCATTAGCTGAAGTTACCCACAGGACTATTTGTATGCGCTAACTTCATTTTGGGGCCTCTAAATGCCAGATACTTTGGTAAACCTATGAACAATGGCCACCAAACTGTTTGGAGGAACCCTGACAATCATATTTAGGGTGCTTTTTCTTGATACGTAATGATACATGGGTGATATGGTGCTAGGAAGTTGAAGCTTTGAGGCAATTTTCAGATATTTCACCAAAACCGACAATTTTGGGAAGGCCTTGCGACTCAGTAGTTTGGAGCAGAAAGGCATGGGTACCCATTTTAGATTTGGTAGAATGTGTCCTTTCCAAAAATATATGGTTTTGGGGTGTAAACGTATATTTCTGTGTTTTTACCCCACAAAAAATGCAGTCAATGTGTTTATTTTTTATTAGCTGAAGTTACCCACAGGACTATTTGTATGCGCTAACTTCATTTTGGGGCCTCTAAATGCCAGATACTTTGGTAAACCTATGAACAATGGCCACCAAACTGTTTGGAGGAACCCTGGCAATCATATTTAGGGTGCTTTTTCTTGGTACGTAATGATACATGGGTGATATGGTGCTGGGAAGTTGAAGCTTTTAGGAAATTTTCAGATATTTCACCAAAACTGACAATTTTGGGAAAGCCTTGCGACTCAGTAGTTTGGAGCAGAAAGGCATGGGTACCCATTTTAGATTCGGTAGAATGTTTACTTTCTAAAAATATATGGTTTTGGGGGGTATACGTATATTTCTGTGTTTTTACCCCACAAAAATGCAGTCAATGTGTTGATTTTTCATTAGCTGATATATTATTCAAATTGCAGGTGAGTGATTGCTCACCAAAGTTAATCACATCTCAAAGGAGATAATTAACTGATTAAAATACAACTGTCACTTAAATTAAAGTGCACTTAAATATGGAGTGTGAGAATTGTCTGAACAGAAACCAGGTCTGGGGATACTGAGCAAAGTACCCCATCTATTGCCCACTGGTCAGCAAATTCTTTCAACCGACCAGTAAACACTGCTTGGGTGTACTCTGCTCGGATGCGGGAACGCACCAGCACTCGGAACAAGACCTCTGCTGGCAGAGGATTCCCACCTTCCAAACATTGCTTTCTAGATTTATGGATGACTAATTTAGCTAAAGCCAGGAGCAAGTTGGAGAGAAGGTCTTTCTCTTTATTGTCCCGGGATACTGGGCGTCCAAAAATATAAACATGAGGGGAAAAGTGTAACCAGAACTGCAGGTAAAGCTTCCTCAAAAGAGCCAATAGAGGTTGCAGTCTGGCACACGTAAAATAAGCATGAAACACAGACTCTCCTTTGCCACAGAATGGACAAGCAGCTGGGGAGTCTGTAAAACGAGCTAAATACTCTCCCGTGCTCAATGCACCATGCAGCACTTTCCAACTCAAGTCTCCAGTTGGTCTAGGCACCAAACTGGAATAAAGAGCTCGCCACTGAGGTCTTTCACCCTCATTAAGCACACGTCTCCAGATGGTATCATATCGGGAGATGAGGGCAAGGAAGTGTACAGTGTGAAGCATTAGAGAGTACAACAGCTTTCTTGTTATATCATGAAAGCGTGTCAATGGAAAATTCTCCAACTGGCTCAAGTTGGGGGAAGCAGGTGCTTGGGGGGATTGACGGGTTTTAGGTGCTATTATTATGTCTGGAGTTCCAAGGTGGACGTGGCTCTCCAGCATGTAAAACCCCATCAATGAAGGTGTGAGAATCAGGAGAGATTGTGTCCTTGATTTCCTTGAGAAGACGGTGTGGAACCCTAGTGGTGAGGAATCCCATGCGTTGCATAACTGCTTGAGAGTCCACCCAATCTGATTTCTCAAAATCCAGGAGATCTCCAACTCTGGTTAACCGAGCCTGGCAAAGGCGACGTCGGATGCTGATGGATTCTAACATCCTAGTCTTAAAAGATGGATTGTAAAGTAGGGGCTCATTTAGAATGTCTTCCCCTTCAATGGCTCCTTGCCTTAACACGGATACCATGCTCCAGGTTTTTAGCGTGTCTTGGTAGTAAGCCGGCAGGGTTGAAAGGTTTCTTAGGAAACCCTCAGGTTCAATTATAAACAATTGCCGGTCATATCCCATATTTCGTACCTGGCGATAAAAACTCGATGCTAGAGTACACCACTGTGGAGAAGGATCTGCATACAAGTATCTCTGTATTTGCTGGAGACGGAAGGTGTGCACTTGAGAACGTATACACACGACTCCCTGCCCTCCCTCTTTCAACGGGAGGCTTGAGACACCTGCAGAAACCCAATGCTTTCCTATCCAGAGAAAGTCCAGTAACCTTCTCTGGATCTTAGCAATGAATTCTTGAGTTGGGCTAAGACATATCAGCCGGTACCAGATCTGAGAGGCCACCAGCTGATTAATCACCAAAGCTCTCCCCCTCATAGAAAGTACTTTAGCAAAACCCTTCCACTTTCCAAGGCGCGTTAGAACACACTCCTCAAGTTCAATGAAATTCTGTGAGACAGGATACTCCTCAGCTAATAGGTAGACGCCTAAATATTTAATGATTTTACTCTCCCACGAGATGTCACGAAAAGCAGGAGGCAGGAAATATACCTTTAGAGAACCCTCCAGAAGGCTCTCTTGGACCAGTTGATCCGGGCAGATGAGGCAGCAGCGTAGACTTCTTGACACTCTTGTGCCCGCTCAAGATCAACTAGGTCCTGGGCCACAAGAATTACATCATCAGCGTAGGCTGAGAGAACCACCCTCATGTCAGGTTCTTTGAGCAACAGTCCCGTGAGCCTTTTCCTTAAGAGACACAGGAAGGGCTCAATGGCCAGCGAGTACAGTTGTCCCGACAAGGGGCATCCTTGCCGAACTCCTCGTCCAAAGGCCAGAGGTGCAGTCAGAGACCAGTTGATTTTAACTAAACACTCTGCAGAGGCATACATTGTTTTCAGGTAGCCCACAAACTGTGGGCCAAAGCTATAGGCTTGCAGAGTGCCTATAAGATATTGGTGATCCACCCTGTCAAATGCCTTCTCTTGATCCAGAGAGAGAAAAGCAAGAGATAGACCAGTCCTTCTCGCAAAATGTAGTAAGTCTCGGATTAAAAAGACATTATCAAAAATTGTCCGACCGGGGACTGTATAGGACTGGTCAGGATGAATCACCTCTGCCAGCACAGATTTGAGCCTAAGTGAGATAGCTTTGGCCACGATCTTATAGTCTGTGCTAAGCAGTGAGACTGGTCTCCAGTTCTTAATAAGACGGAGATCCCCCTTCTTAGGAAGTAGTGATAACACTGCTCGACGACACGAAAGTGGCAACTCACCTTTCTTGAAGGCCTCAGTTAGGACCCTATGGAAATCAGGGCCCAGAGTATCCCAAAAGAACTGGAAGAACTCTATGGTCAGTCCGTCAAGCCCAGGAGATTTATTGTGGGGCATTAAACGGAGTGCTTGAGAGAGTTCATCTAGAGTGATTGGTGTTTCCAACCTCTCTTTTCTCCTCTCACTGACCACTGGAAGCCCATCCCATAGCTCCTCACAGGCATCTGAAGAGATGGGATCTGGAGAAAAAAGGTTTTGATAGAAGGACCGGGCTCTGTCCCGGATAGCCTCCGGATCCTCAAGGGGGGTTCCATCCTCCGCAAAAAGGCATGTGATTTGTTTTCGGTTCCCCTTCTTCTTCTCCAGAGCATAGAAGAATCGCGAACCACGATCCATATCACAAAGTAACTGCATCCGGCTTCGCACAAAGGCACCACAAGCCTGTCGTTGTTCCATGTTACGCAGCGCTTCTTTCCTTTCTAGATATTCACACTGAAGGGCTTGGTCTTCAGAGCCTGATAGCCTTTGCTCAAGATCAAGCACCTCCCCATTCAGTGCCTCAATCTCTGCATTGCGCTGCCCGTTCACACTTTTGGTATACTCTTGACACAAGAGCTTTAGGTGAACCTTGCCTACATCCCACCACTGGTTCAATGTGGCAAATTCATCCTGAAAGGCCCTCCAGCCTCTCCATGTATCCCGGACTGACTTTGCAAAACCCTCATCTTCTAATATACTGTTGTTAAAGTGCCAGTAAGCAGCTTTTGGCAGAGATGGTGCTATTGACATTCTCAGGGATACACAATTGTGGTCTGAGAATGGTGCCAATCTAATGGTGCTCGACTGGGCTCGTGACATGAGATGGCTCGATATATATATCCTATCAATCCGGGATTGAGAAACATAACCATCTCTCACCCTGACATAGGTAAAGGCAACCGTCTCTGGGTTCTGTTCTCTCCAGACATCAACCAAGGAGAAATGAGCAATTAGTTCTCGCAAAACGGACTCAGACGAGTCTCTTTTCTTGGGTACATTGCGATCTCGAGCATCAAGGGTGTAATTAAAATCACCCCCTATAATCAAGGCTTCATCAGAGTCAATTGTCTCCATGTAGGCTGACAAACTTTCAAAGAACCGTGCCCTCTCTGGTCCGGTAGTAGGAGCATACACATTCATTAGATTATATGTTCTACCTGACTCCCGGACCCGAAGATGCAATAGACGGCCAGGGATGACAGAGGTAGCACTCAGGACCTCTGGCTGGAAGGAATCTGAGAAAAGGGTCACCACCCCGCATGATGTCCAAGTGAGGTGATTAAAAAAGACCCTTCCCTTCCACTCCAGATTCCAGCTTGCTTCAAGCTCTGGAGTGGTGTGGGTCTCTTGGAGGAAACTCACAGAGTACCCTCCTTGACGAAGAAAGGAGAGTACCTGAAACATTCGGAAAGGATTCCGACAGCCATTAGTATTAAGTGTGCTTATACTCAAGGCCATTACTGAGTCTTAGGAAGTGCTTTAACCTTCATCAAGGTCTGATGAGACAAACATTTTTTGTGAAACTTCATTATACGGAGATATTCCGCTGTTCCATAGTTCTTGGCCTCTTTTATGACCTTAATGTATTGTCTCACAGAATTGATAACTAAAGGCAAATCATGCCACTTCTCCAGAGCCATGTGCATCTTCTTCTCTAATTTAACACCAAGGGTGCTCTCAAGAAACTTTTTGAGTTCCTCAGCAGGGATGATTGGGGTAGAAGGATTTGCCACTCCTATGTCAACCTCCTCTTCGATGTTCCCCTCACTTATGAGCTCTTCCTGGCTAAGGGATTGATAATCTCCCCTCTCCACTAGAGCTTTGAGAATCTCTCCACAAGTTGTTACAGGAAAAGTATCAGAATCACTTTTCTGGAGACCCTGCAATGGCTCAGGTGTTCCCTCAACTTCACTTGAAACACATTTGGAAGTGTTTGACACAGGAGCAACAGAACTAATTAGCTCCCCAGCAACAGGTAGAGCTTTGGAGGCTCGATGGTTAGCCTCTGCCCTCTCTACTACCTGCTGTGCTTTCTGGATGGCAATAACATTTGGGTCAGTTGAAGACAAGGGAGGAGAGATTTTAGCATGAACAGTAGAGGTTGTCTGGCTACCCTCCTCCGTATTTACAACTCCACCCTCACCATCCTTCCCAGCAGTTTTATCTGCAGGGTCCTGTATGGGGGTTAGCCCAATATTCTCCCCCTCCTGGAGTGAAATACCCTGAGGCACTAAAAACTGAGGCTGGTTGCAGTTGCCAAATCTCAGCACTTCAGGAACACTGACTGCCCACTCTGCAGGAGTCTCATTAGGTGTCTCTTTACACTCCAAGGGAAGATCTTCCAAATGATTTTGAGGCAGATACTGCACCCCTGACTCTGTGGGGAAACCAACACTGCCATGTTCAAGGCCATGCAGACCATTAACCTCATTATTCCCCACCTGGTCTGGAGGCAAGAGTGCATGGTCTGACACCGGTTGATCGTGACCAACAGTTGGGCCAGACAATGTCACCACATGAGGAGCAGAAGTTTTGCTGCCCTTTTTACCCTTGGATGGGGGTGCCCCATCATTAACCACTGATGCCCATTCCTCAGGTACCAGCCAGTTTGATTTAAATTTCCTCTTTTTCTTGGCATCTGAAGAGGAAAGGCCACTATCTGCCCCAACCCCAACAGGTGTTGCAATCATGGGTACCCCCACACCTTCAGGGGTGCCCATAACAGGGGTACACTTTTTTGTGGTAGGAACAACTGTGACCCTGGGGGAAGCTTTGACATGTTTTCCCCCCTTCTCTTATGCCGCAATTGTAAGACATGCTGCAGCCTTAGATGTCTTCAGTGAAGAAGGAGGAGGTTTGGATGTTGTAGAGGTGGGTTGTGTAACAGCCACCTTGAGGTTCTTTAGTGAAGGAGATATCCCCTTTGAGGACCCTGCTGAAATAGTCCCAGCAGGATAAGATGTTTTATTTGAGGCACTGGGAGCAGGAACAGGGGCTGTGGTCTTAATTTGCCCTTTGGGGCAACTCTGGCGAGTGTGCCCCAGGTTCTTGCAAAGGAAGCACCTCACTTCCTCTGTGCTGTAAAAAATTTTATACAGCACCCCTTCAAATGGAACCCCGAAAGACCCCTCAATAGTGTCTTGCCCCCGAGGTAAAAGTAGTTGCACCTGCCTTTTAAAGGAAAGGACGTGCCTCAGTCTGCTCTCCTTACACCCCAGGGGAATTCTAGACATATTTGATTTTAACTCCACATGGGCTTGCAGGTGGGGGTACAATAAGTGGTCTTGCAGGAAGGGGGGCACATTAGATAAAACCACCCTTGTGCCCAATCCTTCTAGGGGTTCTACAGGGACATAACTCCCTCCCACTGTGATACCCCTCTGTACCAGAGTATGCACTGCAGTTAGAGTACGGGCAAAGATTATGGCTTTCCCATACATTTTACTTGCTGCCACTACTGCAGAGTGGCCCACCACTTCAGCTGCAGCCTTTATATAAGCCTCTATGCCATGAGTGCTTGACATTAGGCATCTGACCCCATGCTTCCTTGTAAGCTTCTCTACCCCAGCAGTGACTTGGCTAGGGTTGCTGCCAGTAGCTACCGCGTGTGCAAATGTTTTAGCAGGGGTTACATTGGCTGCAGCAGCAGAAGTAGAGGCAATGGGGCTTTTTGACATGGGCTCTGACTGGTGTTTCCTTGCAGAGCTACAGCTGGGTTTTTCAGGTCCTTTTGCTTTAGAACCAAGAGATGTTTTTTTATAACTTTCCTTTTTATTCCCTCCCATTATTTTACACAACACCACACAAAAAGAAAGCTTTATACTATTGATTAACAAAAAAGTAAGTTTTAAGTTCAGAAGCTGTGGCAGGGAGAGGGTTAATGTGAGCAGGTGCCTGGGAGCTGCACTGCTGCTGCTGGAAAAGATTTTATATTTATACTTATATTAAATCCTTCTCCCTTTAGCTTTCTCTCCTCACAGAACTGAGTGCAAAATCAAAATATCCACTCAATCTGTACAAAAATTAAACAATTTGTGCTGAAACAAGAGAAAAATGCAAATGAAACGGACACCCAGGTGCGGGGGAGGGGTAGGGGATCTAACAGTGAGTTTGTAGCCCAGAGCAAGTGAAAGGAACTGGGCTAGGAATCACTCACCTTCAGGGTCAAAAGAAAAATCGATTTTTAGTAAAGAAAATCAACTCAAAACTTCCCAAATTTCACATTCACACACCAAGTGATAACAAAAAATCCTGTCTCAAACAGGAATTTTAATGCTTAATTCAGCACTAAACAGAGAGCTTTCTCCTGTGTGTTGATCTTTCATTAGCTGAAGTTACCCACAGGACTATTTGTATGCGCTAACTTCATTTTGGGGCCTCTAAATGCCAGATACTTTGGTAAACCTATGAACAATGGCTACCAAACTGTTTGGAGGAACCCTGACAATCATATTTAGGGTGCTTTTTCTTGGTATGTAATGATACATGGGTGATATGGTGCTGGGAAGTTGAAGCTTTTAGGAAATTTTCAGATATTTCACCAAAACTGACAATTTTGGGAAAGCCTTGCGACTCAGTAGTTTGGAGCAGAAAGGCATGGGTACCCATTTTAGATTTGGTTGAATGTGTACTTTCCAAAAATATATGGTTTTGGGGGGTAAACGTATATTTCGGTGTTTTTACCCCAAAAAAAATGCAGTCAGTGTGTTGATTTTTCAGTAGCTGAAGTAAAGTTCTGAACAATTTGGATGTGCTAACTTCATATTGGGGTCTCTAAATGCCAGGTACTTTGGTAATCCTATGCACAATGGGGATCAAACTGTTCAGTGGACCCCTGGCAATCATATTCAGGGTGCTTTTTCTTGGTATCTAATATAGTGTGTGATATGCGGAGCAGCAAAATAAAACCTTTGAAGTGATTTTTCAAAATTTTGATACATTTTGATAAAAAACGCTACGTTCAGACAAGCTTTGATGTTTGGTAGTTAGGAGTAGAGAGACACAGTTACCCATTTTAGAATCGGCAGAATGTGTACTTTCCAAAAATATATGGTCTTCTGGGGTAAACATACTGTTTCAGGATTTTGTGGCCTTGGAATCAAAAGTATGCCGTTTTCTGCCTTCTGCTTTCAAAATTCGGTAATATACTGCCGGGAGTTTTTGCTGTACAGATGTCCTAAATCTGCCTAAAACTATACATATTTGGTATTGGCACGTTCAAGAGACATGAGGCTTTCCAAATCAGTTGGATTTTCATGCGTAAAATGAAACATTTTTCAGGTATAAGTTCATATATTGTGAAAAATAGGAATTTTTCATTTTTTTTTGTATTTAGCACTATAAATCTTTTTGCAGAGGTGGAAATACATGAAAACTCAGGCAGATTTAGAAAGCTCAGTTTCTCCCGAAAAAAACAATGTATAGTTTTCCTAGGTGAACTATAGGTTTCCCCTCAGAAAATGCCCCTAAAGTGAGAGAGCACAGAATGTTTCAAAAACGTCTGGCATTTCGCGTAACCAAATTGGTCAATTCTGCTGGCACTTAAAGGGTTAAACCCCAAGTGGCGGGAAAACAAACGTGATGACTTCATCAGGTGTCAAGGGGCGTGGAAAAGAGTATACAGCACAAAGAAAAAGAAAAATAAAGCCTGGACATACAATAAAAATAGAATAAAAATAAAATAATATTGCCCACATGCAATCAGTAGTCTCATATAGAAATTACATGGTTATTAAGTGCCAATAAATGCATAATCTCAAAACACAGCATAATAGATGAGTCCATATCTGTAGCATGGAGGATGCAATGGCTAGAGTCACAAAAAAAGGTTCTATGTACTTCAGTGCTGGTTGAGCTTTGCTGTCTTCCAAATCAAGCCCTACAGGTGCCGGTAGGACAAGGCCAGTGGGTGTGTCACTCAGCTCTTGGGGGGTGGGCGTGTCAGTCATCCATCAATCTGCATGGTCTTGCCGGTGGGCGATTGATGGGTGACTGACACGCCCACCCCCCATAGAGGAGTCTTAAGTTCCCAGTCTCACTTCATAGCTGCACTGGGAACTTAAGACTCCTCTATGGGGGGGCAAACCCCCCATAGAGGGGGGGGGGGAAATTGAAAGAATTGATTTTTCTGTATCTGTTACAACCATACTGGTACCATTATTTAAAGGAGCAACAGTCAACCCACATCTTTTTACTATTAATATAGCTAAAAAACTTTTTGGGGTTAGTCTTAGCCTCAGCCGCAATGCACTTTTCATTTCCTTTGTTTGCCTTCTGGATTGCTGTTTTACAACATTTATTATAGTGTTTATATTCATTAAATGCAGCTTCTGTCCCAACAGACTTGTAGTTTTTAATTTCCTTTTTCTTCTTTCCTATTAACTTTTTTACTTATATATTAAGCCACATAGGGTGATTCTTAGTGCTTCTACAGTTACTCCTTAACGGAATAAATTAAGAACAGTAACAATTTAATATCATTTTAAATAACAACCATTTCTGTTCTGTGTTTTTAGATGAAAACATAATACCCCAATCATTGCTCTGAATGGCAGCCCTCAAGGCACTAAATGTAGTTTTTCTGAAATTCATGGTTTTTGTTGTCCCAGTGTATATTAGTTTTTTGCACAAGACATTAAATGATATAACATTATGGTCACTACTACCCCAACCATATCTCCTCCCCATCTTCCCTTCCCTTGACCACTATCTCATCCAGTGTCAGACTGGGCCAGCGGGAAACCGGGAAAAAACCCGGTGGGCCCCAGCCCTCATGGGCCCCCACCAGCCCAGCCCCCGATCTCCGGGCCCCCAAATATAAATCAATAGCAGCGCCGGTAGCGCATGCACTTGGTCATTCAAACATCCATGCTGCCGTTTGCACACATGCTGACGTACACGACGATGTTTGCACATGCTGCCGTCATGCACCCAGATGTTCGCGTATGTGCGCAAGGGGCCGAGTAGTGTAGTAACCCGGTGGGCCCCCCATGTCCAGTCCAACTTGGACTGGACATTCCACTGAATCCTTTACTGAACCTTCTCCCCCCACACCTAGTTTAAAATCTCCTCCAACCCTCTAGCTATCTTCTCCCCCAAAACAGCTGCACCATCATCACTAGCAAAGAGTCTGTAGCCGAGAAATCAGCCCACTTCTCCAAAAACCCCAAACCTTCCTCCCTACACCAATCTCTCATGCATTCATTTCCCTAAGCCCCCCTGCTCGTGGCACAGGTACTATCTCTGAGAAAATGACCTTAGATGTCCTCACCCTCAACTTTACACCTACTTTTTTAAAACCGTTCTTGAGTGCTTCACCTTCTCCTCTAACTTTGTCATTGGTACCTATGTGTACCAAGACCGTTGGGTCTTCCCCAGCCGGTCCCAATAACCTGTCCACTCATTCCACCGCATGCTGAATCCTAGCACCAGGCAAGAAGCAGACTGTTCAGCATGAAGGATCCTTGCAGCAGATTACCCTATAATTGAATCCCCTATAACTAAAACCTGCCTTTCATTCCTTGCACACCCCCCACCTCCCATATAAGAGCCACTGCCTCCCAGGGTGCTCTGAAAGTCAGCTTGCATACACGCCAGTTCAGAGCCTTCCTCCCAGCATCTTCAGCCAAAATGGCAAATTGTTTTTGACAAGCTGTGATCCAGCCCCCCTACCCTTCAGTCCCCTACTTCCCCTTGTAACTGTAACAAACCTGCCTCCCTTAGCCTCCACTGCTCTTTCTCCACCCCCACTACACTGACCCCTGATAATGGTTGCTCTGCGAGCCTCCTTTCCTCCCCCACATTCGCTGCTGCCCTCAGTGCAGGGGAAATTTACTAAAGGGCGAAGTGGCTAACGCCAGCGTGACGTCATTTCGACACTTTGTCAATTTACAAACAGTCGCATAATTTCACCAAGGAGATAGAATCTGGGGCAACTTCGCACTCTAACGCCAGGCGAATTTTCGCTCTGGCGAAAGAGCGCTACTACACAAATTCACTTTTTTATTTTACTGACCATTACCTCTATCGCCAGACCAGGCAAAGTGCAAAAGAGTAGATATGAGTTCCTCAAAAAAAAGTCCCAAAAAACGCTGTCGTCTTTTCCTTTTTACAGGGTGATTGGCTGAAAAAGATCTAAAAAATCTTTTGGGGTACCCCCTTCCCCCCTACATTTGATAACATATGGCACCTAAACTAAACTTTGGGCACACGTGTAGGGCAATATAACACCTCTATATAATTTTATTAAGGTTCCAAGGCTTTGTGTAGTGTAATGTATTTGCTGTCGGATATACAACCATGATACTTTAACTGCATGCCGTATGCAAATTAGCTAACATAACTTCGAACTGCTGAGCGTATTTTCGCTAGCGCAACTTCGCCAGCGTTCGGTACCCTGTGCCTTCGGATCTTCGTGAATCAGTGTTGTCCAGGCAAATTTATGCCTGTCGAAGTGTTGCGATGTGCGCAAAGCCAGCGCTGGTGAATTTTCGCTGGTTAGTAAATTTGCCCCTTAGAGTCTGCAGTTCAGATTCCAAGATAAAAACCCACCAACATCTTTCACATGTAAATACTGCATATACTGTAACTGCTGCTCCAACACCACATACATGTGACAAGACACACTGAGTGATACCAGCAAACCCTCTTGCACTTATTTTGCACTGGGTACTTACAGTCTCCCAAGTGCAATTTTAGAAAATTATGATATTATTGGAAGTGTATAGTCAACAAAATATACAATTATAACTATGGCGAGTTAACTGTATTACAAAGGATTCAATTTTTATACAAATTGTATAGATATGCTACTATATGTATAAAATGCTATGGATATTTCATTACCTATGCAAAGCAAAATTTTGCATTTCTTGTTTAAGTCCTGGAATTACTAACGTTCAATTGTTTTGCTGTTCATTTTCTTAGCACAGGTGCAGCAGTGAACAGCAGTGAGAGTCTCCCTCCGTCCTCATCAGTCAATGATATCTCCTCCATGTCCACTGATCAAACACTAGCATCTGACACGGACAGCAGCCTGGAAGCTACTGCAAGACCCCTCGGTTGTTGCAGGTGACTAGCCACCTGCCTGCGGAACCCTACCTTCTACAGAAGTTGATGCTACTGAAATAGGAACCAATATGGCTCAATAATGACAAGACAAAAAATAAGAAAGTAAAAAAAACCCTTATATTTCCCTTCTAGCTTGCTTTTATTAAAAAAAGTTATGTTGTGCAGCTAAGCTCGAATATATCTAATTATAGTTGCTCTGCTTTGGTCTTTGGTAATGCTTACTGCAAGGGGATAAGGATGATTTCATGATTCTCTTTCCATAAAATGTAAATTTAATGGCTGTCAAACCAGCAAATAGATTTTTCCTGTTTTATTATTTATTTATGTTAAGAATGTTGGCCATTTTTATAGTGAGTGTATGCGAATGTGTTTGCAGTTGTATGTATGTGCTATATGTTTTTCTTTTATGTTTGTTTGATTTTCTGTTCGGGAACCTTTTCATCTCAAAAAGATGGATGTATATTAACAAAAACACATATACATCAGGTGAATACATGCAAGCATGTATGTATATAAAAAAAACACAACTGTACAGTAGATACATAGAGCAGCATATACACGTATATATATACACTGTGTGTGTATGTATATATATATATATATATATATATATATATATATATATATATATATATATATATAGTATCGAAATGTGCCCCAGCACTCTCAGTAGTGTAGTCAGCGTTGACCTCGGTGCACGCTCCTGTGGGGGACCCCGTCACGTCCCCACTAGAAATATTCAGATAGAAGAATGAAGCAGCACACGATTCTTTGCAAAAGTGTATATTACAGATATAGCATCAATACATAGCTGTATTGATGCTATATCTGTAATATACACTTTTGCAAAGAATCGTGTGCTGCTTCATTCTTCTATCTGAATATATATATATATATATATATATATATATATATATATATATATATATATATATATATATATATATATATATATATATATATATATATATATATAGGCCTGCTATAATCTTTAGCTAGTAGGTAAGCTGTTAGGTTCATTTGTCAAATTGTGAAAATGGAAAACTTGGTGTTCAAAAAGGAGCAATAGTGTCTAATTATAAAGCCTCTTTAGCTGAAGCATGATGACAGAGTAGCTGGAATTTGTGTAATAACTATTTATTTTTTTACATGCACAATATTTTTTATTTGAGAACAGATATGCTGAATTGAACTATCAGTTGAAATTAAACAATCTTATGTAAATATTATTTTGTAGTTTTCCTCACCTAAGAAGGCCAAGGTATAATTGTTGATTGCTGAAAAAAGCATTGTGGGTATATCCTGCCTATACAATGTTGTGAGCTGAATATAATTCTTTTCAAATACACTTACTCCTTTATTAAAATAGATACCTGTAGAGAAGTACAAATGGCATTCCTTATATGCCATCATATTGGAAAAATACAAGACATTCGTTATTTGTTTTATTCAAATAAGCTGAATTAGGTAAGGGAAGGAAAAAAATAAATGTCGGTAAGGTTTCAGTGTCCAGGTTGCATCACTGGATAAGTTGGGTAAAAATGAAAATAATATCTACGTAACTTTTTGAATTACCAGCAGCATAACCATACATCAGGGAAGAAATCTATTTTTATTTTAACACTTTTTGCCTTATTTTATTTATTTTTATTTTTAGGCGAAAAGATAATGATATAGTGGTCTCACTTTTGTTTACAAAAGTAATAGACTGATGGATCTGAATCTTTCTTTCTTTTTCCTTTTTGGTTTTATTATGACTATTTGTTGAATAATCCTTAATTAACAGACATCTCCATAAACCTTAGTTTTGATTTTTAATATTTGTTTTAGTAGGGAATGCCTGTTGTAAAAAAAATCCAAATTAAGGTTTTATGCTTTGTTTCACCGTAAGATGTTAATATTTCTTTTATGCAGTATATCATCACAGTGCATATATTATTTCGGTGTTCTAGTTTTTATCATCACAATCATAGCTTTTAATAAAAGAGGAAATGGTCATCCCATCAAATGCAGCAAAGATTATTTTTTAAAACTTTTGAAGCACATTCATTGTAAGTTAGCACATTGGAAATTAGCACAGATGGCAATGGCATATAACATATAGGGGCAAAGAATAGTTTAATAAAATGAAACAGTTTGATCAAGTGAAAGCAGTTTAGTATTAGCCCAAACATTTTGCAGTTCATATGATTAGAAAATGTAGGAATAGAGGCTGGAGATTTGTTTTATAGTTACAAATTTAGTTGACTGAAGCAGTTTTACAATGGCTAACAATGGTTATAACAGATTAAAATTATTTACTTAAGAAGAGAGACCTATCAACTGACACAGGCAATAACATAATGGTCACTGAATTTAATTTGCATGATTATAGTTTATACAGTTTAATGTTCACTATTAAAAAAGTTTAAAAAACAACACGAAACTTGACTGTCATAAAACACAGTCTAATATTCTAAATTTATCTCAGGCCAAAAAGAATAAAAATGATGTACTGTACTCAAATACATCATAGCACAGACTGATGATGTACTGGTACTAAATGGTTCATCAAAAGATTTTCAGATTACTGAAAAGTAATAGCAACAATTAACTTGATTTAAAACCATAGAACATAAATAAAGAGAAACTCTACCCCTGAAAATTACAGGTATCTAGACAAATATATCTAAAACAGCCCATATGTTAAACACTGCATAATAAAAGCATATGTTTTTAGTAGTATATGCTGTTCGATAATCCTTAATAGAATAATGCTAATGGCTGCCCCTGGCTCATATGCTTCCTTGTACTCACATCCAAACCTATAGGACACGTACATGCTAATAAATGGACAGCCAATAAATGGACAGAGTTCTCTATTTTACATCCACACTTCTGTTACAGTTTGAACCTGTGTTATCTATTATCATGTGCTGTGATCATGTGAGGGAGCGCACAGAGCATCTCAAAACTTAGGATCAAGGTAGAAGATGAAAAATGGCAATATTTACTGATATATGTATGCCTATTTGGTATGATTCTTTAATAGGTCACCTTTTATAATATAAATTATCCGATGGTTAAGTATTCATTCTTAAGTTATGGCTTTCCTTTAATGGATTATTTGAATGGATGAGATGAGATTATGTTTTATATACATATTTTTTGTGTTTATGTTAGTTCCACTTTACCTTACCTTGATATTTTTTTTTGCAGAGTGGTTCCTTTTACCTGTTAAAGTATGTAGGGTTTTTCTAGAATCTGGCACTTGAAAAATATACAGGACCAATGGCAAACATGTATGTAAGAGTAAATAGTATAAACTCAACTCAGAATACTTTTGCATCAGATTTAAAACCAGTATTAGACTCTATGGGGCAAATTCACTAAGAATCGAAGTTGCGCCAGGCGCAACTTCGCCGCACTTCGCCAGGCGAATTTTCGCCAGCGCTCCGCAAATTCACTAAAATCTGAAGTTGCGCACAGGGGTAGCGTAAGTTTGCGAAGTTGCGCTAGCGTTGATTCGCTATGTAAAGCGAAGTTACGCTAGCGAAGGCTAATTTGCATACGGCGCCAAATTCAAATTTCAATGGAGGAATACGTATCAGCACTACAAATGGCTAGAAAATCTTCAAAACATCAAATAAAAATTTTATTTTGCCCTACACATGTGCCCACTGTCTAGGTAAGTTGCCATGAGTCAGGAAATGTAGGGGGGAAGGAGGGGAGCCCCAAAAATTTTTTCGATCTTTTTCAGCCTATCACCCATCATGTAGAAAACACTCCAGCGTTTTTTGGGACTTAGAAAAAATTTTGACTTTTTTTGAAGCAATCCCTATCTACTCTATTGCGCTTCGGCAGGTCTGAGGTGGCGAAGGAAGTCTAGCGTAAAAGGTAGCGTTCACTACACTGCGCGCGTTAGTGAATTTGCGTAGTTTCTTCGCTATCGAAAATTCGCCAAGCGTAAGGGTGCGAAGTAACACTAGCGAAACTACGCCAGCATGCGTTAGTGAATTTGCGCAGTAACGAAAATGCCAAACGCTAGCGAATTAACGCTAGCGTTCGTCGCTTCGGCGCTTAGTGAATTTGCCCCTATGCTACTAGCATGAAATGCTTGATTTTTGATTACCAAAACCCTGTTTAACCACACGTCTGTTTTATAGACAAAAAATAAAGTCTGCATAGTATGACAGTCTGTGACTCATTTTCAATGTGTTAGAATAATAAGATCCACATAATGACATCACTTAGATCACGATACACTGCATTCTGTGCCTTTTGCCATTTAGAAAAAAAAAAACAGTAAAGTTAAAGGGATCCTGTCATCAGAAAACATGTTTTTTTCAAAACGCATCAGTTAATAGTGCTACTCCAGCAGAATTCTGCACTGAAATCCATTTCTCAAAAGAGAAAACTGATTTTTTTTATATTCAATTTTGAAATCTGACATGAGGCTAGGCATTTTGTCAATTTCCCAGCTGCCCCCAGTCATGTGACTTGTGCCTGCACTTTAGGAGAGAAATGCTTTCTGGCAGGCTGCTGTTTTTCCTTCTCAATGTAACTGAATGTGTCTCAGTGGGACATGGATTTTTACTATTGAGTGCTGTTCTTAGATCTACCAGGCAGCTGTTATCTTGTGATAGGGAGCTGCTATCTGGTTACCTTCCCATTTTTCTTTTGTTTGGCTGCTGGGGGGGAAAAAGGAGGGGGGGTGATATCACTTTAACTTGCAGTACAGCAGTAAAGAGTGATTGAAGATTATCAGAGCACAAGTCACATGACTTGGGGCAGCTGGGAAATTGACAGTATGTTAAGCCCCATGTCAGATTTCAAAATTGAATATAAAAAAATCTGTTTGCTCTTTTGAGAAATGGATTCAGTGCAGAATTTTGCTGGAGCAGCACTATTAACTGATTCATTTTGAAATTTTTTTTTTCCCATGACAGTATCCCTTTAAACAAAGAAGCCCTGTGCATAACACCACTTTACAAAGAGTGCTTCAAGATTTCCTAGATATTCATAAATAATGGCACACAAACAAGGGGATGTGTGAAGGGTGTCCATTTGGAAGCTCATGGGCTGTTCACATGTACCTACTAGTGTGCAATTATGTGTGCTCTATACTATGGGGCAGATTTATCAAAGGTTGAGGTGAATTTTCGAATGAAAATAATTCAAATTTCGAGCTATTTTTTGTGAATAGTCCAAATTCGATTTGAATTTGAAAAAAATTAAAAAATTTGAATATCGAAATTTATCATGTACTGTCTCTTAAAAAATTTGACTTCGACCATTCACCATCTAAAACCTGCCAAATTGCTGTTTTAGCCTATGAGGGACCTCCTAGAACCTATTTGGAGTCAATTGGTGGACTTTGAAAAATCAAAGTTTTTTTGGGAAAAACTTTGAATCGAATTAGATCAAATGCACTATTTCTTCGATTCGTACGATTCAAATTCGGCCGAATACGGACCCATTCGATCAAAAATGGACCTATTCGACCATAAAAAAAAAACTTTGACTTAATTTCGGTTGGTCTTTTTGAATTCGAATTTCGAAATTTTTTCAATTCGTAATTCAATCTTTGATAAATATGCCCCTATGTATACAAAGGGCCCTTGATCAGGTTTATTGCAAGGAAAAATCATGGTAATTGTAAGTCAGTATTTTGCCCCCATCATAAATTATTATCCTGTATCTCTGGTTAATTTATCAATTCTCTCATCTAGATAAAGTAAAAACATTTTTGCACACTAGATTATGATGCTTTTTTGATGTCCGGTAAGAATGCTGCAAGACAGAAGCAATTTGTAAGGTCCCCATCATAATCATAAAAACAAATATTTAGTGGAAATATTATGAACACATCAAATTATACACTCATTCACAATTGTTATTCTAATTGCTTTCCTGTAAGTGACCATATTGACATTTTTTTATTAATATAACAAGATCACCAGTGACAATACAACTTGAAACACCAATTTGTCTACAAGAATGGGAAGGTTTATGCAGAGCTACCACTAGCAATGCAACACCGGGAAGGCTGCCTTAGGCAGGGTGGTGTACAAAAATATCCATGGTTATTCAGCAGATGTGAAGTGAGTTATGAAATGAATATAGCTCTCTTCTTGCTAAGTCAAAGGGCAGCCTACACAACTAGATGAAAACAGATATTTGTTCTAGTTTTTTATACTCTAAATAATTTATGCAGATAAAGGGGTTAATGATCTAGTTGTTACTTGTCTAGTTACCCATGGTCTAGTAGTTACTTGTCTAGTTACCCATAGCAGCCAATGAGCCATTTACTGGTCAGTTACATGGAAACAAATGGGGCTACTGGTGGCCAAGTTAAGACTTTTTATTAAATCACTATAAAACGACATAATAACAGTTTTCTATGTTAGTATTCTATGCTCTTTCAAAGTCTTCAGGCAATGACAAAGACATAATAGTCAAAATTCTGTCACAAAGGTTTTTAAAAAATTTAATTTTTCTGTTGCTGAGTAAAATCCAAACACTAGATTTTTTTCATCGTTTCACTGCAAGAGGTACACTTGGAATGTAAGTATCACACAAGATTTGTAAAAGAATATACATAATTTGCCATAATTTGTCCTTTTCTTAAGAATAGTATGCAAACTGTGAATTCAAAAATAAATCACTACATTTAATTATTTTAACAGCGTGCAACTTTCCAATTTCAGATATGTTTTTAAGTGATATTAACCATAAACCATCTGTGCCAGATATAGAATTATAGAGACGTAGCTAGTTATTGTGCAACTTTTTGAGGCTCCAATAATTTATGGGTGTAATGTTTTGGTCAGCTACAGGTATGCTTAATGTATAAACTTTATAAACAGTCCACCTCTCACCCAACCACTCTAACCTCAGTGTCCCTTAATTACAAATTTTACTTTGCGGAGTTAGGCAGTCAAGCTCCAACCAACTTATGCACATATTGCTTATTGTTGCTTAACAATTTACATATAACTGATTATCATGTATCTTCTGTGCTGTGATTGTGTCACATTATTATAGACTTGTTTAAGGGGTTCTAAAGGCAATTTTTTCAACATTTATATTTGCCTTCAGTATGGCACTTATTTTGGAATATACCTCTATTAAAATGTTTCAGTTGTTTATTTAAAACAACCATATTTCACAATACCTGAAAGTCCCTTTACTTTCTGTCTACACGCCTCCACAGTAATCTTAATAGGGTTTTGGCTATGTGTTTCTCCTGCTTGTCCCAGTCATGCTTTCTCCTGCTTGTTCCAGCCACTGATAATTCCCCTAATAATATTATTGTTGGCTTGTCCACACAGTATGCATTGTAAAGGTTAATGCTTCATTAACATTATCAGTGGAATTATTGACAGCCAAAACAAGTAGAAGAAACACATGGCCTGGACAAACAGGAGAAACAGCCAAAAACCTTCTAAGTTTACTGTGGATGCATGTAGGCAGGAAATTAAGGGGCTACATATGCTTTATCCATATAAAGGATTTAGATATTTTTAATATTTTGTAATATAGGTGCATATGCCATACAAAAATTTGCATTCAGAACCTTCTTAACATCTGGCAACCTCAAAAAGTCAGAACACAGTACATATACAATTAATGCCCCATACAAAACCATCTGTAGAAAAACAGCTGCCTCTGTGTTGAGAATAGCAGTTCTGATCCTACTTAAGTAGACAAGATAATTGTTCTTTTTGGGGTATTTCCACATATCTCCTCAATTTAAATGCCAAAATGTACCACCTTAATGAAGCAAACATTATCATCATTTCTACCTCTGCGATTTTATTATGCTTTTTTTAATTTAAATTATATATATTTTAAAAATGAATGAGCCTTAATTACAGATGTAGATGTCAACCATAAACTATACCTTAAAACTAAAAATAGACCTCATCTAGTTCTACATTAGGAAAAGCAAAACACTTAGGGGAAATGTAATACAATTCACAAAGAGAACAAATTTGTGAATAAAAATTTGCATGTCGCAATGTAATATTCTTCATTAGGCTTTTATTGCATTGCTAATCTTAATAGCACATTGCGAACCTTTAACCTTAACAACTTTTTCATTAAGAAGTTGTACTGCACACTATCGCAAACTATAAAATTTGCAATTGCTATCCTAATGTCATGTGAGGGGCAAAGTGTTTGCAAAGGCAAAATTGTTCGTTTTGAGAACGTTTATTCACATTGCAAACGTTTTTTGCATTTGCGACCAATATCACATTCCCCCATTATTCACATAATAATATCATTGGTATTGATAAACAATTACAGTTTTGCAAAATGCATCACACATTAGTCCCCTAACAAACTTAAAATATATTGTTGTTTTATTGTGCACCTTAGCAAAGATTGCTCATTCACCACTTCAGTTTAAAAGCATATATCTTTATTAGTCCATCTAGTAAAACAGTGTCTGAGGTTCTGCTTTTTAAATTTGTGTGGCCAAGTTGTAAATGTAAACCGATAGCTTGATTCACTTGGCCAACTAGAAAGCTTTATTTCCATAATCTTTTTTCCCCTCTGTATTTGAATTTTAAATAGCTGCTGGGACTATATACTGGTCAGTATATATTTCATCTCTTAAAACGACATGAGCATAAAGTAAACTATGTATATAAATGTTGTACTTAGAATATCTGTAGTACAGAATATATGTAATTCAGCTTGATTGTAAATTTAGAGCTTACAATAGATGATACAATAAACAGCATGTTACATTTTGATTTAAAATCATACAATGCCATGAGCATAAAGTAAATATATTTACTTTTGGGTTACTTCACCTTGAGTTGATCATCAACCCTATAATGGAAGTGAATGTACATTTTAATTACAGCTTTCTTTAATGCTGATTATTATAGAAAACCTGCAAGAATATTTATTGTTTTTTCACCATTCTCCTAACTCCTTACTTCATAAATAACTATCATAGATTTACAGAAATGCCCCTTCTGTACTTTAGGATAACACAGATTTTTTTTCCACCAATGGAAAAAATGGCAGCGGTCGAAATGCAGCACTGCTTGATAACTCCTGAACCTGAGGTGCACACAGTATGAATTTCAGCTAGAAAATGCTGGTGTGCATTTTTTAGTTCTAAATCTGTATTATGTGTACAGTGATCGGAGGATGTCATTTGAAATTAATGGGATCATCATGCAAAGGTGGTGACTGATGGTGAGAAAATGCCACATTCCAAAAGTACCTTATTGACCTTTTAGTGGAATATAACATTGAATATGTTGGACCGCAATAATCTGTCTGAACGTCTTAAATGATTTATCTGTATTCTGTGCTAGATTATACATTTTTGGAATAGTTCCTTCTGTCTCCAACGCATAGAATATACAAAAACTAAGATCAGTTATATGGAGTGAAATGCAAAAATAGAACTGTTAATACGTCTTTTTTTTTTTTTTTTTTTACACTTTTTTTAAAGCACAAAGCCTTTTTAGCATTCTAAGTGCCAATCAGAGAGCAGGAAAGTGGTGAAATTGATCTTGTTTAGATGGAAGGTCAAATTAAACCTTGAAATAATCTAATTTAAGGACTCTGCTGCTTAAATTAACAAATAAAAGAGCAGGTTTAGTAAAAGCATTCTCTGCTACATCTGAGAGAGTTCTGTACACAGAAACCTGTAACTAATTACTGGACTCTTTGTGTGGATTGTGGACAGTGCAGATCTAGAGCTAAGCATTAAATTAAGATATATTTTAGATGCTCTCATGGAATGTGCCACTCATAAATTACCTTTATGTCCTTTCATTTACATGTGTGCTTCACTCCTTTACATAAATGTTTAAAAATGTATGACTTTATAAATGGGATTCATACATGAAAATTATTTATTTTAAGAAATGCAGTTCTAGTATATTTTTATGTAAATTACTCCTTCACTAGCAGATATTCATTTGAGGAGTGATCAGTAAAAATATTGGAAATTTTTTAAAGCCACCCTAAAAAGGGCAACCCTAGACCAGCGGTAAAATTACTAGATTAAGAAAAAATAATTATTATAAAGCAGTTTGTTTTGAGTTGTGTATTTTACGATTTTATCTTTTTTGGATTTCCAACTGACTTTCATCTTCATCCCAGTAGAGGGGGCCTAATTCTTTGCAATATAGCTCAAAATGTGAACATGATTTGTAAGATGGTCTTGTATAATACCAGTGTCATTTATCTCAGTTCTTTAGTTAATCAAGTACAGAATGTGTTTTGTACGTGCCGATTTAAATGAAACTGAACCAAAGTGTTAGTGCCCTTTCTCTACTGTACTGTACATACTTTATAAAGATTGGTCCATATGTGTTTCTACTAATCAGCAGTCTGCAGAAATTAAATACAACTAAAATGGAAGCTCCAAATAAAGTGTTAATTCCTTATGTAATTTTACAATTTAAAAACTACAGGTGAACCAGAGGAGTCTTCTGCTTATTCTATAGAATATACATGAAATCATTTTAAAATCTGGGTTTTGCAATTATTTATATAGCATTGGGTACATATGGTAAATATCATCGAATGATGTGCCTCAGCTTCCAATTTGCTATAGTTAAAAGAAAAATGAAAATAGGCATTTAGGATTGGGTTTGAATATTGCTGTATAATGCAATATTTCAAATCTCACTTGCGCCATTGATGCACCCATATGATTTAAATTTGAAAAAATGTATACCTGCTAACATTTTTTTTGACATCACATAACTACTTATATGTTTGTGGAGTAAATGTGGAGGAGAAAGGTATGCCATAGGAAAAAAAATGTGTTATTTTGAAAGTGGATAGTTCTTGTTTGGTTTTGCTTTTTGATCATTTTGTTCTGGTATGAGATGAGAATTGTGGTGGTTACTCTGAAACAATGTTGGTACCTAGACAAGTTTTCTTTAATTCCCCATTAAGAAAATTTTAATGTAGAAATAAATTATAAACATCTCAGACACCAACTTGCAACACTCAAAATTCTCATCTCGATTTCTATTATAATAATAAATGCAAACACAATAACAAATCAAAAGGCACGCGATATTTTAAAATGACTGTGTATGAAATAAAAATTATATGTATGTGAATGAAAATAAAAACAAAATCTTTGAAATGAGTAAAGGCTTTGTTGCTTATTATTGTCCAACACAGAAGCAATAAAGGGTAATTTAGCAGCTGTACCTTAGGTAATGTTGTACACATATTGTACAGGTTGATTAAAATTGCAATATTTTGTGTTCCATTGCAGTATAAAAATGTATACCAGTTTTAAACACACATTCTTATAATTACAATTTAAGTATTGAGCCTCAAGAGGGGGTTGCAATATTGTTTAGATTCTATCTACAAATGTTTATTTAACCCTTTAAATGCCACAGATCGTAGAATCTACGTTCTGTGGCAAAGGTACTTGAAATGCCACAGAACGTAGATTCTACGTTCTGCAGCACTTCCGGGTTCAGAAGCGGAGGAGCGGCTGTTCCGCTCGCTCCGTTCCTGCTCGATCCCCTGCCCCTAGGCAACGAGCAGAGCAGGGGATCGAGTGGCCCCTGGGGCGCGATCGCCCAGGGGCCCAAAAACAGCAGCAGGCACGTGTTACTTACGTGTCCTGCTGCTGCAGCCTGCACCGGATCGTCGAACTCCGCCCCCACAGCACACAGACAGGAACCACGAGGCAGATGTCTTCCAGGGGCTCTTCCTGATCGCCTGCAACAGTCTTCAGCGATTTTTTCAGGTTAGTGCAACAATTACACACACAAACACACCAACACACACTTATTACAGTAATACACACTTAGATTCACACTTACACACACTTACACATACATTTTTGGGGATTGGGGGGGGTCACTTACACTCACTGCACTTACACACATGTGCACACGCACACACGCACACATAACATGTAATTTACCATTTGTACACACGCACACGCACATACATGGCATTGTGGCTTTTTTTTTTTTTTCTTATCGCATCGTCTCTTTTTTTGGCTGAAAAAAATGTTTTATTGCCATTACGAATAGCGTATTCGCTAACCGTACTGTGCAATACCTTTTGTATGTTATTTCGGTGATTATATTGCAATTTTGGGTATTTTGGTGCATTTTTAGCCATTTTATTGAATTTTTAGCCATTTTATTGCATTTTCAGCTCTGCATATGTTGTGTTCACTTGTTTCTAGCCGTAGAACCTGTTTGGCCCAGCTAAAATATTCAAACTGTGATTCTGACGGCCGATAACACTAGTCTGGAAAAAAAAACATTGATTTTTGTGGTTTTATTGGATTTTTTTGCATTTCACTCTTTACTGCCTTATTTTGTTTTGCCTTGTAAATTTTATATACTATATATCCATTTGGGGGTCTCTGTGCACCACATAGTTTGGTATATCTATGCATATTGGGCATCAAAGTGTTCAGTAGACACCAGGTGTTCATATTTAGGATGTTTTATGCTGATACGTTACAAAATGTGGGGCATATAATGGGGTAAAAGTCAAGCTTTCTGCCAATTTTCAGAAATTTGATAAAAACCGTTATGTTCAGCATTGCTTTGCAGTTTGGCAGTTTGCAGTAGAGACACATATTTACCCATATTGGATTCGTCAGAATGTGTACTTTCTGAAAATATATGGTTTTCTGGGGTCTCTGTACTGTTAGGGGGGTCTAATGTCGCATAATACACACACCAGGTGCTTATATTGCAGCAGCCAGCGCGTCAGCCGTGAAAATGTATATACACTATTGTCATTTGGTGGTCTCTGTGCGCCACATAGTTTGGTATATCTATGCATATTGGGCATCAAAGTGTTCAGTAGACCCTTGGCGTTCATATTTAGGATGTTTTATGCTGATACGTTACGAAATGTGTGGCATATAATGGGGTAAAATTCAATCTTTCTGACGATTTTCAGAAATTTGATAAAAACCGTTATGTTCAGCATTGCTTTGCAGTTTGGCAGTTTGCAGTAGAAACACATATTTACCCATATTGGATTCGTCAGAATGTGTACTTTCTGAAAATATATGGTTTTCTGGGGTCTCTGTACTGTTAGGGGGGTCTAATGTCGCATAATACACACACCAGGTGCTTATATTGCAGCAGCCAGCGCGTCAGCCGTGAAAATGTATATACACTATTGTCATTTGGTGGTCTCTGTGTGCCACATAGTTTGGTATATCTATGCGTATTGGGCATCAAAGTGTTCAGTAGACCCCTGGCGTTCATATTTAGGATGTTTTATGCTGATAAGTTACGAAATGTGGGGCATATAATGGGGTAAAATTCAAGCTTTGTGACGACTTTCAGAAATTTGATAAAAACCGTTACGTTCAGCATTGATTTGCAGTTTGGCAGTTTGCAGTAGAAACACTTATTTACCCATATTGGATTCGTCAGAATGTGTACTTTCTGAAAATATATGGTTTTCTGGGGTCTCTGTACTGTTAGGGGGGTCTAATGTCGCATAATACACACACCAGGTGCTCATATTGCAGCAGCCAGCGCGTCAGCCTTGAAAATGTATATACACTATTGTCATTTGGGGGTCTCTGTGCGCCACATAGTTTGGTATATCTATGCATATAGGGCATCAAAGTGTTCAGTAGACCCCTGGCATTCATATTTAGGATGTTTTATGCTGATACGTTACAAAATGTGTGGCATATAATGGGGTAAAATTCAAGCTTTGTGACGATTTTCAGAAATTTGATAAAAACCGTTATGTTCAGCATTGCTTTGCAGTTTGGCAGTTTGCAGTATAAACACTTATTTACCCATATTGGATTCGTCAGAATGTGTACTTTCTGAAAATATATGGTTTTCTGGGGTCTCTGTACTGTTAGGGGGGTCTAATGTTGCATAATACACACACCAGGTGCTTATATTGCAGCAGCCAGCGCGTCAGCCGTGAAAATGTATATACACTATTGTCATTTGGGGGTCTCTGTGCGCCACATAGTTTGATATATCTATGCATACTGGGCATCAAAGTGTTCAGTAGACCCCTGGCGTTCAAATTTAGGATGTTTTATGCTGATAAGTTACGAAATGTGTGGCATATAATGGGGTAGAATTCAAGCTTTGTGACGATTTTCAGAAATTTGATAAAAACCGTTACGTTCAGCATTGATTTGTAGTTTGGCAGTTTGCAGTAGAAACACTTATTTACCCATATTGGATTCGTCAGAATGTGTACTTTCTGAAAATATATGGTTTTCTGGGGTCTCTGTACTGTTAGGGGGGTCTAATGTCGCATAATACACACACCAGGTGCTCATATTGCAGCAGCCAGCGCGTCATCCTTGAAAATGTATATACACTATTGTCATTTGGGGGTCTCTGTGCGCCACATAGTTTGGTATATCTATGCATATTGGGCATCAAAGTGTTCAGTAGACCCCTGGCATTCATATTTAGAATGTTTTATGCTGATACGTTACAAAATGTGTGGCATATAATGGGGTAAAATTCAAGCTTTGTGACGATTTTCAGAAATTTGATAAAAACCGTTATGTTCAGCATTGCTTTGCAGTTTGGCAGTTTGCAGTATAAACACTTATTTACCCATATTGGATTCGTCAGAATGTGTACTTTCTGAAAATATATGGTTTTCTGGGGTCTCTGTACTGTTAGGGGGGTCTAATGTTGCATAATACACACACCAGGTGCTTATATTGCAGCAGCCAGCGCGTCAGCCGTGAAAATGTATATACACTATTGTCATTTGGGGGTCTCTGTGCGCCACATAGTTTGATATATCTATGCATACTGGGCATCAAAGTGTTCAGTAGACCCCTGGCGTTCATATTTAGGATGTTTTATGCTGATAAGTTACGAAATGTGGGGCATATAATGGGGTAAAATTCAAGCTTTGTGACGATTTTCAGAAATTTGATAAAAACCGTTACGTTCAGCATTGCTTTGCAGTTTGGCAGTTTGCAGTAGGAACACATATTTACCCATATTGGATCCGTCAGAATGTGTACTTTCTGAAAATATATGGTTTTCTGGGGTCTCTGTACTGTTAGGGGGGTCTAATGTCGCATATTACACACACCAGGTGCTTATATTGCTGCAGCCAGCGCGCGTCAGCCGTGAAAATGTATATACACTATTGTCATTTGGGGGTCTCTGTGCGCCACATAGTTTGGTATATCTATGCATATTGGGCATCAAAGTGTTCAGTAGACCCCTGGCGTTCATATTTAGGATGTTTTATGCTGATAAGTTACGAAATGTGGGGCATATAATGGGGTAAAATTCAAGCTTTGTGACAATTTTCAGAAATTTGATAAAAACCGTTATGTTCAGCATTGCTTTGCAGTTTGGCAGTTTGCAGTATAAACACTTATTTACCCATATTGGATTCGTCAGAATGTGTACTTTCTGAAAATATATGGTTTTCTGGGGTCTCTGTACTGTTAGGGGGGTCTAATGTCGCATATTACACACACCAGGTGCTTATATTGCAGCAGCCAGCGCGCGTCAGCCGTGAAAATGTATATACACTATTGTCATTTGGGGGTCTCTGTGCGCCACATAGTTTGGTATATCTATGCATATTGGGCATCAAAGTGTTCAGTAGACCCCTGGCGTTCATATTTAGGATGTTTTATGCTGATAAGTTACGAAATGTGGGGCATATAATGGGGTAAAATTCAAGCTTTGTGACAATTTTCAGAAATTTGATAAAAACCGTTATGTTCAGCATTGCTTTGCAGTTTGGCAGTTTGCAGTATAAACACTTATTTACCCATATTGGATTCGTCCGAATGTGTACTTTCTGAAAATATATGGTTTTCTGGGGTCTCTGTACTGTTAGGTGGTCTAATGTCGCATAATACACACACCGGGTGGTTATATTGCAGCAGCCAGTGCGTCAGCGGTGAAAATGTCTATACATGTTGTCATTTGGGGGTCTCTGTGCGCCACATAGTTTGGTATATCTATGCACATTGGGCATCAAACTGTTTAGTAGACCCCTATGTTTATTTTTAGGATGCTTTATGCTGGTAATGATACATGGACAATACGATGCTGGAAAGTTGAAGCTTTGAGGCAATTTCCAGATATTTCACCCAAACCGCCAAATTTGGCAAAGCCTTGCGACTCAGTAGTTTGGAGCAGAAAGGCATGGGTACCCATTTTAGATTCTGTAGAATATGTACTTTCCAAAAATATATGGGGTTGGGGGGTAAACATATATTTCTGTGTTTTTACCCCACAAAAATGCAGTCAATGTGTTGATTTTTCATTAGCTGAAGTTACCCACGGGACTGTTTGTATGCGCTAACTTCATTTTGGGGCCTCTAAATGCCAGATACTTTGGTAAACTTATGAACAATGGCCACCAAAATGTTCAGAGGAACCCTGGCAATCATATTTAGGGTGCTTTTTCTTAGTACATAATGACACATGGGTGATATGGTGCTGGGAAGTTGAAGCTTTGAGGCAATTTTCAGATATTTCACCAAAACCGACAATTGTGGGAAAGCCTTGCGACTCAGTAGTTTGGAGCAGAAAGGCATGGGTACCCATTTTAGATTCGGTAGAATGTGTACTTTCCAAAAATATATGGGTTTTGGGGGGTAAACGTATATTTCTGTGTTTTTACCCCACAAAAATGCAGTCAATGTGTTGATTTTTCATTAGCTGAAGTTACCCATGGGACTGTTTGTATGCGCTAACTTCATTTTGGGGCCTCTAAATGCCAGATACTTTGGTAAACTTATGAACAATGGCCACCAAAATGTTCAGAGGAACCCTGGCAATAATATTTAGGGTGCTTTTTCTTAGTACGTAATGACACATGGGTGATATGGTGCTGGGAAGTTGAAGCTTTGAGGCAATTTTCAGATATTTCACCAAAACCGACAATTTTGGGAAAGCCTTGCGACTCAGTAGTTTGGAGCAATAAGGCATGGGTACCCATTTTAGCTTCAGTAGAATGTGTACTTTCCAAAAATATATGGGTTTTGGGGGGTAAACATATATTTCTGTGTTTTTACCCCACAAAAAATGCAGTCAATGTGTTGATTTCTCAGTAGCTGAAGTAAAGTCCTGAACAATTTGGATGTGCTAACTTCATATTGGTGTCTCTAAATGCCAGATACTTTGGTAAACCTATGCATAATGGGTATCAAACTGTTCAGTGGACCCCTGGCAATCATATTTCAGGTGCTTTTTCTTGGTACCTAATATAGTTTGGGATATGCGGAGCAGCAAAATAAAACCTTTGAAATGATTTTTCAGAATTTTGAATTTTTTTATGAAAAACCGCTATGTTCAGACAAGCTTTTATGTTTGGTAGTTGGGAGTAGAGAGACATAGTTACCCATTTTGTAATCGGCAGAATGTGTACTTTTCAAAAATGTATGGTTTTCTGGGGTAAACCTACGGTTTCAGGATTTTTTGCCTTGGAATCTAAAGCATGCCGTTTTCTGCCTTAGTGCTTTCAAAATTCGTTAATATACTGCCGGGAGTTTTTGAGGTACAGAAGTCCTAAATCTCCCTAAAACTATACATATCTGGTATTGGCACGTTCGAGAGACATAAGGCTTTCCAAATCAGTTGGATTTTCCTCCGTAAAATGAAATATTTTTCTGGTATAAATTGATATACGATGAAAAATGGTAATTTTTCTTTTTTTTTTGGTATTTAGCACTATAAATTTTTTTGCACAGGTGGAAATACATGAAAACTCAGGCAGATTTAGAAAGCTCAGTTTCTACCGAAAAAAACAATGTATAGTTTTCCTAGGTAAACTATAGGTTTCCCCTCAGAAAATGCCCCTAAAGTGAGAGAGCACAAAATGTTTCAAAAACGGCTGGCATTTCGCGTAACCAAAATGTGAAATTCTGCTGGCACTTAAAAGGTTAATGGTGAACCTCCCCGTACATAGTAACATAGTAAGTAAGGTTGAAAGAAGACACAGGTCCATCAAGTTCAACCTTTTAAATTTATATATAACCAGCTTAATTGTTAGTTGATCCAGAGAAAGGCAAAAAAAAAAAACATTTGAAGCATTTCTAATTTACCTCGGAGGGATGGCAATCAGACCAGTATCAAATTGTACTACGTGCTATCTTCCATAACCCTGTATTCACTCTCGTGTTAAAAAGCCATACAACCCCCTTTTAAAGCAATCAAATGTATCAGCCAGTACAACTGATTCTGGGAGAGAATTCCACATCTTCACAGCTCTCACTGTAAAAAGACCATTCTGAATATTTAGATGGAACCTCCTTTCTTCTAATCAGAATGGGTGACCTTGTATCTAGGGATGTGCGAATTTTTTCACCTTGTTTCACTGCAGAAATGACACCCATAGACTTGTATGGCGTCAAGCATCAAAATTTTTTTGACATCCATATGTCAATGGGCGTCTGCGACATTTCGCCGACGCAGAATTTTTGGCGAAATAAAACGGGTCAAATTCGCCCATCCCTACTCGTGACTGCTGGAAAAACTTACTGGTAAATAAAGCATTAGAGAGATTATTTTAAGGTCCCCTTATATATTTATATATAGTTATCATATCACCCCTAGTAGGTTCTTGAACAAGCTGGAATAAAAAGTTGTCATTCAGCATATTTACAAACCTACTAGCTTTTTCTGTCTTGGCAACCCCATTACCCAGTCAATGTCTGGATAATTGAAGTCACCCATAGCAACAACTTGACCCAGCTGTGAAGCCGCTTGTATCTGCAAGAGTAGCTGGGCTTCATACTCATCACTTATACGAGGTGGTTTATAGCATACACCAATGATAATTCTCTTTGTAACCTTTTGCCCAGTCAAAATTTCTACCCAGAGGATTCTACACCCTCACCAGTGCCAGCTATGGTTATTTCATGAATCAGAACAGAATATTATCTCAGGTGTTTTCTTTATTTAATTATACAGATGTTTCAAAAAAATAAAAGAGAAAACTTGGTTTAAACATTCGGAATAGTTTGCTGTTTAATACCTTATACAGTTTCTTTTGGTCATAGGCAGAAAGATTGGTACAAACAACGCCACAACGTATCATCCTAGAATTTTTTTTATGTTCATTCCCTTTCAAATTAAGAATAAAGAACAGTTAATGTACAAACTAAGCTTATGGCAGGACAACGCGCAAAAATATGTTATGTTATATATTAAGAGCAAGGATATATAGACTTCATATGAAGCTTGACTGCAACAACATTTCAATCTGCCAGTTTAAATACAAGACTTGTATTATTATAATTCAGTTATTTTTAACAACACTTTTTCTATATACACATATCCAGTTGTAACACTTCATAGTAGGATTATAGTATAATTGATTTAGTTCTGCTGATAATGTGATTAATTGTTCATATTATTTTCCCCTCGCAAAATTATAGAAATCAGTCAAATGCTAACCTCATCAGGTGACCAGCCACCTGATTAAAACTCTTACCATAAAAGTCCAAAAGCTACATAATAAGTCACTTTACTGGATCCATATTGTGTTCCCTCTATCTGGTCTACGGGGTTCCACTGTCAAGTCCCCAAAGGTAGAGAAGAACTGCTCCATCTATTTCTGCAATGTCATTTCTCTTCTCTGCATCTTCTTTGGCACGTTCTGCGTTCCTCATTTTTATTTCTATCATTGTGTATTTCTTTTTTTCCTGCTGTAGTTCCTCTTGCAGACTCAGCACTTCTGTTTCAAGAGTGGCATTTCTTTGTTCTAAGCTGAAGAAAAAAGAGAGGTGATCGGTCAAAGAACGGTCCTTTAAACATTCCTTTTATTTTTGAAAAAATCAATCATTCAGGTAGTGTCACATAGCATAAAACTTGTCCAAACTGCATTTACTGATACTTTCTTAATACACCAGTACTGTTTGGTCACATGTTTCTTGGGCATATAGTTCTTTTTTTCCTTTTTGCTACACAGTATCATGTTTTCATAATAAAATGTTGTATACTGTGGTTGCATATTTAATTCAGTGCTTGGCTTAATTCTTATTACACTTGTAATCCTCATTCTTTTGTGTTAGTAATACAGAAAACAGTTTATTAGATAAATTATCAAAAGCACTACCCTTCACAAACACACACACAAATATATACTTTACTATACAGTAGCGTAACTAGAGGGGGACGGGCCCTGGTGCGTGACACGCAGCCGGGCCCCGCCCCGCCCCCCCTCCGTACAGCCGCATTTTCAGTGGCGCACAGGCTACCGGGGGGGCCCTGAGTGGGGGCAGGCCCTGGCCCGCTCGCACCCCCTGCTCCCCCGGTAGTTCCGCCACTGTTACTATACATTTAAATGAAGTGTCATGATACAGGCCTGTAATAGTTAATAAAACAGGCCAAGGTATCATGAGAAATATTTCTGCCAACATCTAAATCAGACACATAACAGGCCTCTTTTCACTATGGTCAGAGGTGTCAGAGCTGTAATGCCCTCCTCCATGCCCTGGTTGATAAGAGCCATTCCATGGGGAGGGGGAAGCCCAATGAGTGAGAACTTAAAGTTCCCAGCAAGACCCTCAAAGGTAAAGTGAAGGTCACATATAATGTATGTAGGGACCTATAGGATCTATTAGGCTCCTATAGAGTTAATCCCCTACCTTTGCTAAGTTCTCTTTTCCCTTGTTATTGGGCCAAGCCCTTCTAACTGGTAAAGTGTAACATCTACACCTATTGGACAAAGAGTGTAATGACACTCCCCTGCCACACTGCTACAGTATATAGTGTTGTGTAGGGAGTGGCCTCTTCCTCTTTGGCTCCTGGTGTCTGTGCTGCTAGGTGTTTCCCATTGAGCCTGGGATCACCAAGGCCCCAGTAAGCCATTTACCCCAAAGGGACCTGTACCTTTGGTGCTAAAGTGGGGAACCAGGCAATCCCGTGAATGAGGATTAGCTATCATTAGGGCAGATCTGTAATAGTCTCTCTAGGAGAGAGAGATAGCCAGATTAAGGTAGTATGAGCAGTTCTGTGCTCCATCAAGGAGAATAGCAGGGAGTAGCCTCCCAAAGGCTTCTAAGGTGCCTTTAGTGTAGGGAACTCAGTGATAGGGAATTCAGTTTAGCAGAGCACTGCCTGACCCCTACTTGATCGATCCTGTTTCACATTGGTCGCTGGTCTTTGGGAGTGAGATATTCTTCCTACTGTTTGACTTGAGGAGTGACATCTGTACATGCTGCATCATCATCGTGCTATCCTTTCTCCTCTGTGATATGCTAACTCCTACTACAGCTCCTGCGTGAGTAAACCTGTGGTCAATTGCCTTTGCATATTGTTGTGCTAATAAACCATCTCACTTGTTTTCACTATGTAAAGAACCTCCTGGCGTCCATTATTCTATCTTTCACACTAATTAGCCTGTGGGTTGTAGTTTTACACCATCTTAAAGGGGAAGCTTCCATTTAGCGAAGGCTCCGCCCTGAGTGTAGTTTCACAGTGTAACCCATGCTCATACACTAGCTGGACACCCTTAACCCCTAATTGGCGGGATAGGCCAAGAAAGCGTTACATGTATACTCAAATATATTTATCCTTACAGAACCCATACCTGTTGTACCAACAGTATAAAAAACTGGTGATGGGTTCAAGGCAATTCCAGCTTTCAAACGAGTCCAAACATGACTAGGTTTGGTACTTTGTGTATTAGATGTGAATATCTGGGCAGGGGCAGGTCACACAGTATTGATGTTTAGTATCTATGGAATCCCTGAAAGAATTAATAACCAATGAATATAATATCCTCTCTCTCCTCCGTTCCTATAAGGAGTTATGGTCATTATATTCTTGGTCCTGTTCCTACTTACAGGAGGTCATAAAAACTCACTCTGTGTCCTGCTAGGCCATGCCCCTTTAAATTCCTGAGGGAGGGGGGAGTGTGCAGTTACCTGATGCCC
Source organism: Xenopus laevis (assembly GCF_017654675.1). Taxonomy (NCBI): domain Eukaryota; kingdom Metazoa; phylum Chordata; class Amphibia; order Anura; family Pipidae; genus Xenopus; species Xenopus laevis. The sequence continues at coordinate 77,462,501 of NC_054372.1, read as the reverse complement.
TGAAATCACTAATAAATAGTCAGCTCTTCTGACTAAACTTTTTACTTTGGAGGACCAATTGCGATTGGAAGTTATCCCATTTGTTTCCCCTTGCCTCCAGGACCAGGAATTCTATATCTTTGGAGTTAAGTATAGGTTTTCAATGTTTTCACTTTTATTTTACAACTGTTTGTAATTGTATTATTGATTGTATGTCTCTTTTTGTAACATCTTTTTGTATATTGCACTGTTATAATATTAAAGAGAATTTAATAAGATTGTCTTTGATGCACTAAACAAACCTAGCCTGAAAGAGTGTAACTGTGAGCCTTAACCCTCTGCATGCTGAAGTACTTGTTGAATCAGTAGGAACTAACTGACTATAGTGAGAGAGTGTTTAATGCATTGGTGTATTGTGAATTATTACTTGTTAGAGAGAACAGGGGAATAGTCACATTAGGTTTCTATCGCCTGTGAATGATAGATAGATGGTGGCAGCGAATGAGTTTTGTCGGTGTTGGTTGGTGTTTGGGGTGCTTTTGTGTTAGTCTAACCTGTGTGCAAGGTGGGTGAGAGACTGAGTGAGTGACCCCTGATAGCCACACCTAAAGTCACGTGCGGTTGGAAGAACCGTATCTGGGACATGAAGCATCATAGTGAAACAGTGGAAGGCAAAAGGATGCTTTAAATAATAAAGAAACAGTGAGAGGAGAACAATAAATGTAAAATAGCAAATAGACAAGCTGTGAATAGAGATTGTGTATACTTTACATGCCAAGATACTGTTGGCATCAAGAATAAGAAGGGGTGAAGATGCAAAATGTGATGCTGAAGAAGAGACTGACAAACTTAATTTTCTTTTACTGAAGGATGAAGCAACAAAGTAGACATAAGTCAGAAATGGAAGAGAAAACAAATCATAGAATATTCATTATACAATATTTAAATCCACCTGCATATCACTACAAACAGTAAACAGTTGCTGAAGCCCAGGGTCGGAACTAGGGGTAGGCAGAGTAGGCACATGCCTAGGGCCCAAAGCTAGGGGGGGGCACCAGGCACGTACCTTCTCTGCCTCCTACCTTAGACCAGTCCCCTCTTTCCACTCGCTTGCTGGCTGTTCGTCTATTCATGTGTAGAGATGGGCGAATTTTTTTGCCTTGTTTCGCTGCGAAAATGACGCCCATAGACTTGTATTGCGTCACATGTCAAAGAAATTTGACACCCATAGACTTTAATGGGCGTTGGCGACATTTCACTGGTGGCAAATTTTTGCCGAAGCTAAATGGGTCAAATTCGCCAAAGCCTATTCACATGCTTGCACCTATCCATGAGTATGTGTGCACGCCTATCTGACTGGCCAGGTTGCCTAGGGAGCCTGACCGTCCTGGCCTAGCGCTGCTGAGGCCAGATAAGAGGCTTAATTATTGCATGAAAATGTATTAAATTGCTCTGAACCATTCTCTAATGACTACAGCCACATAAAAGTAACACCCACAGGAAAATATTGCAACCAGTATTTTTTAAGTGACCCTTGATAAACTTTTATTTTGAAAACACACCTGAACTATAAGTTATAGGCTATATTTGTAATGCAGTGCATGCATACAAATAGAGAAGTTTAGAAAAGACAAAAAAAGGTGTTCCACACACAAAACTGCATTTCTGTTACAAAAGTTAGCAATAGATGAGGGGGTTGAATATTAGTGAGCTTATTGGTACTACTCACTATTGGGGGAATGTAATAAGTTTAGTTCGAGCATAAAACATTGGCAAAGATTTTGTGAACAAATGGCTTTTGAAATGGCTTGTGTGTAAGCATTTTTCGCAACAACATATTTAACGAAGCTCCAGTGCAGACCTTTGCTTAGCGATAGGGAGTGCTGTTATATTCGACCAGTGAATGATTTTATATTGTGAGCAGCGCTAAACTTTCGCAAAATTCAAACATTTTAAAAAATGCTGATTTTAATTACTTTGCACATTTAGGGGGTTATTTTTTAAAACTCGATTTTTTCTAGTCTTTTAAACTATTTGAAGATGTTTCTAACCGTCACGAATTTTGGGAGCTTTTGGGTGTGTGACGCTGGTTTTTGCTCAAGAAATTCACATTTTTTCAAGTGGCAATTTGATAAAGTTGTAGGATTACATTTTTTTATAGAAACTCAAAAATATTTTTTTTTCTATTCGATTTTTGCAACCTGATATATTAGTAAATAAGCCAAATTCTCAGATGGGAGTTAGGTCAAGTTTATTTCCGGCTAAAATATCAGAACAAAAGTTTTAGGAAATAAGCCCCTCAATGTCTGTTCACATGTACAGTATATGATCTTAGCGCACACATTACAGGAAACTTTCTCTTGTGTCAGATGATGAGGGTTATTTTCTTAACTGATGCCACTTTCTCTAAGATAACCTGCAACAAGGTCAGCATTACAACGTTAATTTGCTCCAAGTGTTTTGTACAACAAAATAAGCCTAAAATATAGTTCATATTATAAAAAAGGTATGAGACCTCTTATCCAAAATGTTAGCAACCTGGTGTTTTCCAGATTATAGATATTTTGGAATTTGGATCTTCATACCTTAAATCTAGAAAATCATGTAAGCATTATAAAAACCCAATAGGCTGATTCTGATTCCAATAAGGATTAATTATACTGTTTTATGATTACAAAGAAAAAGGAATCATTTTAAAATTTCAATTATTTGATTAAAATGGAGTCTATGGGAGATGGTCTTTCCGTAATTTGGAGCTTCTGGATAAGGGATCCATACCATATAGTGTTAAACAGAAGTTAAGAATAATATCTGTAACAAATAAAGTTTAGAATACAATACACTGCAAATGTTAATGTTTTTTCACTGTTTTACTAACATTTAATTACCTTTTTATTCTTGTCTCATACTCCATTTTTTGTTTTGACATTTCCTGCTTTAAACTGGATACAAGGCTATTAAGAGCACTGTGACTGCTGGTATTATTTAAAACAAAGGTTTCACTGTTGTTACTGCTG